>NW_006408611.1:1320757-1330953 GCF_000296735.1 Chrysochloris asiatica | reverse complement strand
AACTCAATGGCAACAAACAACAACAGCAAATGAGACTAAGACAAGCATATTTCTGAGAATATTTGTCTGTATCCAACCACTGATAGAAAAGACATGTTTAAACATGTTTTGTTTGGAATAAACCTTGCATGTATGAAATGGAACATTAGTAGAAATACTTTTTTTTTTAAGTTTTTTTTTGTGAATTGAGTTCAAGTTTACAGGGTAGATCATCAGTTTTACATTCAACAAATTATACACCTTGTTTCATTACAATGATTATAATCCCCTCCACGTACCATCAGCTAACAATATTTCTTTCTATTCATTTTGCTCCTTTTTTTTTTTTTTTTTAACACTCAGACATATATAATAATTTACACTAACAAAGGACACATTCTGTGAGTCTGTCTCCTGGCCACCAGCTCTCAGTCCCTCTTTTTCCATGAATCTTGAGTTCTCAGCTACTCCCTGTCCCCATGTCCCCATCTCTGCCTCCATCTCTGGTGTTGCTGCTTCTTTGGATAAGGTTCCACATTCTGCTTGTGCTTTTTTCCCTTGATGGCCCTAGGGTCCTCTGTTTCTGGAGTTTAAGATTAACTACTCCCTTATTTTTTTACAAAACTTCTACCCTTACAAATGTGACAGCCACAATTATTCATGATAAAAATTACTCACTATTGAATCATAAGAATCTTATCCCTATCTCGTTTTACCAGATCCATCTAGACAAGATGAAAACTATTCAGTGGAGATTCTATTTGTCCCCACATACTCATTAAGCTATGTCCTTGTTGGTGGACTCAGGTGTCCCCAGGTCTCACCACACTTTGAACCAACCAGTCCTTCCTCTTCTCTCTCTCTTCTTCAGGTCAATGGGAGTCTATGGATCATAGTTGAAATCATCCCAAATTAAAATACCTTTTGACTTACCATTGTATGAATTAATCTGTAAGTTCACATGTAACATTTTCAACTCCTAAGGAAAAAATACTTATTAGAAGTATAATAAAAGACTACAACAATGAACCCTCTGTTCCTCCACCAAAAAACAGGATATGTGACTCATGTTATTGTCTATGTTTTGTTGTCAGAAGAGGGAGTTGTAAGTCAGGTACTGCCTGTGGTATAAGAAAGAAGGAAAATAAAGAGTGAGTTGTGTGTAAGAATGAGTTTTTTCTCTCCTTACTTTCCAACCCCTGCTTTTGAGAAAGGAGTGGAGCCAGAAATGATTAGACTACATTCTTACCTTACCTTCCTTCATGTTTCTTAGAATCTATTTCAGGTTGTTTTTTTCACTAATCACCCAAGTTCTAAACTATTTGCATGCTATGCATCTTGCCACATCTTTATTGTCTGTGACTATAGCCTAGAATGTTTCAAAAGTATAATGTTCAGTCACCAAGCCCTTCTACTGTATTCAAGGCAGTGTAGCTTAAATGTCTTTATTGAAATAACTGTGGAATACACTAATTAATAAATCCAAATCTGGGCTTATATAGAACCTTCCCCATTTGTAATTAATTATGTATTTGCATTTGTGTTTCTTGGCACTGCATGTGGACTTCATTTTATGAAAAACCACCTTCATAAGGCTGCCTTATCTTGCCTTCCTAATGGACAGAGAGGCAGAACTTAAAAGAAAGAGTAAATAGTAATGGTGTTCTGTCTTTGGCAAACATACTTCCAATATTTTGCTTTTCTTCCATCCTTATAAATTATATTTTGGCAAAGCATATATTAATAGCTATCATTTTAATAATGTTTATCTTTTGGCACTGTGTTTTCAGGGTCTCTGGGTGTCTAAACAAAATTTCCTAAACAAAATGACAAAATTAACCAAATAAGACAATAAACCCAAATAAAGAATGCATAAGCCTAGAGCAGAGAATAAAGTAGGACAAAAAAACATAGCACTGACTTTCCACTAAAGATGCAGAACTGAACCAATTATATTTTTGGGGAAGCAGCTGTTTACTTGAGTATGGTGCTTTTCAGTCTGTTAGTCAATCAGCCACATCTTTTTCTGGAGCTTGTTGCCATTCTCTTCTTGATGTAGTTTGTTCTTTTAATGGATAGACTTCTTTAGCACACACAAAGCTACAAGTATGAATATATTTAAGATTTTTGGGGATTAAGAATATGTTTTAATATGTTCCAATTCTAACCTTGTCACCTGAGATTCACTATCCCTCTTCCTATGACAAATGGCACCCATATCATAGGATTTTCATGAAGAATTAATGAGATTACCTATGAAAAATCTCTTGGCATGATGCCTGATGTATGTTAAGTACTGTAAATGTTAGATATCATCAGTATTGTTAGGGATTTTGAAAGAGCCCTGATGGCACAGTGGGCTGAGAATTGGGTTGCTAACTGAAAGGTCAGCCATACAAACCAACCATACATATGTGACTGTCACTTCCATAAGATTCTTCTTGTTGTTAAGTGCCATCAAGTCAGTTCTGACTCATAGCGACCTTGTATAGTGTTTTCAACTTGAGCCACAGACTTTGTAGTTACCAGCCCAGTGCTTTTCCTACAAAGCTACACCAGGACTCCACATAAAGATAACAGTCTTGAAAACTCTATGGAGCAATTCTACTGTGTTCTATAGGGTCGCTATGAGGCAGAATACACTTACTGCTTTTATTACTACATCAAAAATGAAAGTAGAATTAGTAGCAGGGTATGATACCAGGGACCCATGGAAGTCACAATCTATCTGATGGGAGTGTGGGTAGGAGGGAAGTGAAATGCTGTGTCCTAGTTCTAAGAGTCGGGCAGATAAGCTGTAAAGTTTATTGTTGTTGTTAGGTGCCATCAAGTCAGTACAGAAGGTAGTGGCTAAGAAAACCAAGATATTCTATCTATATTGTTGTTGTTGTTGTTATATGCCATCGAGTTGGTTCCGACCCATAGCGACCTTGTATAGGGTTTCTGAGGGTGTAAATCTTTACAGGAGTAGAAAACCTCATCTTTCTCCCGCGGAGCAGCTGGTAGTTTCGAACTGCTGACCTTAAGGTTCGCAGCCGATTCGTAACCACTACGCTACCAGAGCTCCTTGTAGTTGAGCAAAAAACGTAAAATACTTACATCAAAAAGATTTTAAATAGAAGGTAAAAAAGATTTTGGTTTATCTCATATTCTATTTTAATTATTTTTTTGCACTATGATGTACCATCTTCCAAAAACTCAAACTAAACCTATTACTGTTGGTTGAATTGAGTTCAACTCATGAGAACCATCTGTTCAGCCCCAAATCTAAAGAAATGCTATCCTTCAGTCAATGATGGTATGTGATAAGAAGAGATTGGAGCTGCAAAGTTTACATAGTCAAGTAGAAAGAGAGAACAAAATTCAGATAAGCAATGAAAACTTCTGCAAAGTGGTAGAGGTGGAAATATTTCAAAGACCTTTTGCAGTCTTCTCATAGGTCTTTTATCTCATGAAACACTACCATCTAGTCTCAAACACTTTATTATGCCTATCCCATTGTAAAGATTTGGCTCAGAAAGCTGTTCTAAAACTCTGACCTGCCCTTAAATCTCTCAATATTACTGGTGTTCTTTTCTTTACACAGCTCCGCGCTGTGGGTTAATGTGCCAGACTGCAAAGTCATTTGAACTGCAAGGTCGGTGATTCAAGCTCACCAGCTGCTCCTTGGAAATCCTATACAGGGTCACAATGGGTCGGAATTGACTCGATGGCACTTAGCAACAACTGACTATTTAAAAATAATTATTTTACTCTCAGGTGAAATTAAGTTGATTCTGAGAGTGTTTCTAGACTTATTTTAGGACCTTATTTATGTAACTATTTCCAAATGTTGGAGTCATCTGTTCATCCTTTCATTATATTGGTATTTCCTGAGCTTGTATTAAAGGTCAGATGTTGTGCTTGGCACTGGGGACACAATGGGGAAATTTGTGTTTGGCCCTGGTCCTGGGGGAGCCACACAAGTACATAGATCATCAGTCAGGTAATGACTACAAGAATAGTAGCAATTACTCCCTGAAGTTCTCCCCACTGCCTCCCAAAGGAAAGGAGATGGTTTTACAAGATTAAAATTCTCACGCTTTTACAAATAGCAAAATATCCTAACATTTTTCTAATAACCACATATTAGAGACATGCTAGTTTGTTGGACTCTGGTGACTTGTGTGATACTATAATGCTGTAAGCTATACCACTGGGATTTCAAATACCAACAGGATCACCTATGGGGCACAGGTTTCAGTGGAGCTGGAATATATGGGAATCTATTTTAAAAAATTAGGCAGTGATACTCTACAGATGACAACAGAATATTTCCAATATAGAGCTGGAAGATAAGTCTCCTTGTTTAGAAGGCACTCCAAATACAGTGACAATCATCTTCATCATGATAATGATGCAGAAATAGGCAACATTTCTTTTTCTGTTATTTACGGAATCTCCATGAGTCAGAGCCTATTAAACAGTTACTAACAACAAAAACAGATAAACTCTCAGTGGATATGGCATACAGAACAATAGTCATCACATATCCAAATTTCATAGTGTTAAATGAAGAGCATACATTTTCTATTTTTTACTAGGATGCTTTACATTATCATGTAGTGCGGAGAACACTAAACTAGGAGTCGGAATCTGGATTTTTTTTTTTTTTTTTTTTTGCCACATATTGACTGTGTGGCCTTTGCCAAGTTATCATAATGAACAAAACTACCTTATTGCTGGTGTAAAACACAAAATATGTGTGTAACTAATGAGTTTTTGTTCATAAACTCAGTTGTTCAAAACCATTGTGAAAATCTTTATTTAAATTCAGACAAGTTAAATTTGAAGTTGTACTCCCAGCTCAGTGACCAGAAAAGGTAATCTCACCCAATTTGGGAGTCTCCCTCCTTGTGGTGGTACAAAGATTCTTTAGTAGTACCAAAGCATCAAGGAGACCCTTCAGGCAATTGACCATTTGTCTACTCTTGTTAATACAAAATATATTCATTATCCTTACCACATGTTCCTTGTTTCCTTGGGAATGGAATGTGGAAATGAGTGTCAAGTCTGGGAGTCCCCAGGCCTGTTCTCTAGTTTCATGTGGTGAATATGTGGATCATTGAGTCCTCAAGTGCCTGCCACTTCCAAGTGAAGGAGATAGTCTTTTTTATTTCTTTCTTCTCTAGAATATTCCATTTTCTAATGTTTTGACCAAAGTTAATAAAACTAATTTACTTCAAGCAGCTTTTTCTTGGCTTTTCATTGTATAAAACTGGCCTCAGCAAGAGGTGCAGAAAATGCAAAAAGCATGACTCAGAAGATGAGGAAGACAGAAATAGAACCAATACAAATTTCTGGCTTAATAGATTACCTTGTCAAAGGGCATTTAAAGCCCATGAACTCTGATGCAGGCCTTACAGTTTACCCTGGAATCACAGGCTCCTCTGTGAAGTAGTGAGGAGCTAACCAGAAAAAGAGTCATGCTTTCTAGTGTTCACAGATGAGGCTCTTTTCCGGCTGTGGTTCATGCCATGCTCATTACATGGTGGATTTCAGCTTTGAAGAGGCCCCTAGAGTCAGTACAGATCACTGAGTCTTTGATTAAACTCTGCTAAAGCCTAATAGTCTGGAATGTTTCATTATTTTCTTGGCAGGACCTGTGGTTTATCTTTTTTAACAGGCTGCAAGTAACAGAAGTTGGGAGAAAGGTACATGTCACTGTTTGAGGATCCCAAAGGCAGGGTCGCATTACAGCATCTTTAAAAAGAATGTATTTACTTTAGTAGGTCTAGCTACTTTCTACACTGGAGAGTGAGTTCCATTGTCTCACCTCACCCATTCACCCAAAGTCAGTTATTCAAAACGAACACTTTAATAGCAAAAATAAAGCTGTCACTAAGGGTCGCTATGAATCACAATTGACTCAATACTGTTTTTCCTCTTCTTTCTTCCTCTATCTCCAATATTTTTCTATTTACATTTTAAATCTAAATATAATCAAATAGATGCAAATTTGCATATGCTTATTTTTATATCTATTTTACGAAGTATAAAAATAACTAACTTCATTGTGGAAATATAGCGAAATTAAGAAATAATATGTTGTTGTTGTTGTTAAGTGCCATCGAGTCGGGTCCAACCCATAGCGACCCTGTACAGGGTTTCCAAGGGTGTAAATCTTTACGGGAGTAGAAAGCCTCATCTTTCTCCCACGGAGCGGCTGGTAGTTTCGAACCGTTGACCTTAAGGTTTGCAGCTCGATTCGTAACAACTACGCTTCCAGAGATAATATAGAGATTATATAAAAGTCCTTTATCTTGACTTAATCATTAATCAATGCTTCTTTTTATGTTTTTTATTGAAATGTAATTTTTATTTCACTTTCTTAGATATAGTCTAGTTGCTATTACACAGGTAACACAAGTGAATGGCTTTAACAAACAGAAATGTATTCTTTCACAGTTTAGGAGGCTAGGGGAAGGGTTTCACCCTGTCTTCTAGTTGTAGGAGGTTACCAGGACAGAGACTCTAGGTCAAAAAGATGTTCTCCTCTTTTGGTTCTTCTTTCTTGTTAGTAATAGGTCCCTTTCTCTCTGTTCTGTTTCTCTCTCCTTTCGTTTCTTGTAAGATAAAATGTGATTTAGGTCACATCCAGGTCAAGTTCCTTTCCATCTGATCAGGGCCAGGATCTGAGTAAGGGTGTTATAGCTCAACTTGATTATCTTACATTGAATCAGGGCTGATGACATCAGATCATAACATGGTGGATGATTACATCATTGCATAACTGCCACATTACATCATTACTTAACTTCCAAGCCAATGAGAATCTTGGTCCAGTCAAGTTGACACATATTTCTGGGAGACATCATGTAGCTTATGACAAATAATTGATAACATTTTTCAAAATATTTATAAATTTTAGTAAAGAACTAGGACTTAACCATGACTATCAACTGCTTTGATTTTTCCTAAATAGGAACCCTAGTGGTTTAGAGGTGAAAAGCTTGACTTGTAAGTGAAGAATCAGCCATTCAAACCCACCAGCTGCAATTTGGAAGATTTAACAGTCTACTTTGATAAAGATTTAAGAAGTCCTGGAGGTAGAGTGGATTCAGTGTTGGACAACTAATGAAAAGACTGGTGGGTCTAAAGCCACTGGTCACTCTGTGGGAGACTGGTGAAGCATTCTGCTTTCTTATAGATTTGGTAGTGGTGGTGGTAGTGTGCCGTAGAGTCAGTTCTAACTCATAGTGACCCTGTATAGGGTTTCCGAAGCTGTAAATCTTTATGGGAGAAGAAACCCTCATTTTTGTCCCACAGAATGGCTGGTAGTTTCAAACTGCTGACCTTGAGGTTAGCAGTCTGACTCGTAACCACTACGCTACCAGAGCCTCTGAAATCCTATGTAGCAGGTCTATTCTGTCCTATAGGGTTGTGATGGGTTGGAATCAACTCGACCACAGTGTGTTTAAGTAGAATTAATGGGTAGAACATGGTGGGAATCATAATCTTTATGGATTGATCACTCTTGAAGATACCTTCAGTGCAGATTGCTGACAGAGAATGCAATCCCTGAAGATGGTCTAAAAGCCCTAATGATCACTAAATGGTTCGCTGCTAATCTAATGGTGACAGTCTGAACCCATCCCTCTGTGCCATGGAAAAAAGACTGGAAAATCTGCTTCCATAAATATTACAATCTTTATGGAAAGCCTATGATACAGTTTATTCTGTCACAGGGTTTATCTATGAGTCAAAAATCAAATCAAAAGCACCTAATAAGGAAGAATTGTCTAAGAAGGTCCAGCTAGACAATTATATTTTAAAAACTTAAATGATTTTCTCAGTATACATGGTCCAGAAATATTCCTGGAATACTCCTTTTAGTATCCAGTAGTTATTGTTATTAAGCACCTGGCATCAAGTTAGTTCTGACTCCTAGCAAGCCTATATAGGATTTCCAAGAAGCAGCTGGTGGGTTTGAACCGTGATCTTGCAGTTTGCAGTCCAGTGCTTATCCTACAGTACCACACCACAATTTCATTAGCAGCCAGTATGCACTTTGAATTTGTTCTCTCTCAGGTCAGGCAATCTATAAACATCTCTGTGTGGCTATCATTTAGCCCAGCAACTTAATTATATTGCTTTTCTGGAATTAATATCACTGTACCATGAAAAATTCCTGGACAACAGGATACCTCCCCCTGGCCACATTTTACCCTCTTGCCTGATCTGGTTTGGTTTTTCAATTTGTTCAGTGGGTTGGCAGACATAATTTATAGGGCCACTAGCTGACTGTGGTTTAAGGGTACTTTGATCTCCAGCTTTCCAGCTTAGTGACTTCCCTTATCCCCTGCATCCCCAGTTTACTTCTTTATATCCCAATTTCTCTGTGTAAACAAAAATAAAGTTAACCAAGTCCATTACTAATCCCTTTGTTGATCTGTTAGGAGCAGAATGAGAGTATGTAACAGTTTTGGGGGAAGAAAAAAAGCAAAGAAAACACTGCTTGGGAAGTAAGGAAACTAGAGGGATTTTAAATTAGCAGAGAGGTTTTAATGGCTAAGCATATGGACCATTGTCATTTGGATTTTAACTTTTGGGAAGCCTAACAGCCATTCCAGCCTTCAGTATGGATTGCATCTCAATGTAAAGAAAACAAAAATCCTCACCACTGGATCAATAAACAACATTCTTGTCAACGGAGAAGAAATCGAAGTTGTCAAGGACTTCTTGGATCAACTATCAACACTCATGGAAGTATCAGTCAGGAAATCAAATGACGTATTGCATTGAGCAAAACTGCTGCACAGGAATTTTTTAAAGTGTTGAAGAGCAAAGATGTCACCCTGAGGACTAAGGTGCCCCTGACCCAAGCCATGATATTTTCAATAACCTCATACGCATATAAAAGCTGGACAGTGAATAAGTAAGACCATAAAAGAATTGATGATTTTGAGTTATGGTGTTGGAGGAGAATATTGAAAGTGTCATGGGCTGCTCATAGAACCAACAGATCTGTGTTGGAAGAAGTGCAGCCAGACTGTTCCTTGGAGGTCAGGACGGCCAAACTTCAGTTCTCATACTTTGGACATGTTGTCAGTAGGGGCCAGTCACTGGAGAAGGATATCATGTTTGGAAAGGTGGAGAGTCAGAGAAAAAGAGAAAGACCCAGCAAGATGGATTGGCAAAGTAGCAGCATCAACAGGCTTAAGCATGGCAACAATTGTGAGGTTGGCCCAGGACCAGGTTGTACATAGGGTCGCTATGAGTCGGTATCAACTCGACGACACCTAACAACAACAACAACTGCCAACCATAAGGTAAGCAGTTCAAACTCACCAGCTGCTCCTCAGAAATCTTACATAGGGTCGCTGTGAGTCAGGGCTAACTCGAAGACACTTAACGATAATGGTGTTATGTGGACTCTTATTGTGGTTTCTGTAAGATAAGCACTGGACTGCTAACCAAAAGGCAGGCTTTCAAACCCACCAGTCACTGTTCAGAAACCTATATAACCTGACTATGAGTCCAAACTGAGTCAAGAGTCAAGGGCACTTAACAACAACAACAGTATTATGCAGAGTTCATATAAAAAGAGAAGACAATTAAACTATATGACAGGATTTCTAGAGCAATCAAAATTGATGAGACTGGTGAGACTAAGTTATCTCTAGGGACCATAACAACACAATGTCTGAATATTGCATATTTAGTTATTCTAAGATAAGGGAAAAGATCCCAGGTAGTGTAGTGAGTTATACATTGGGCTGCTAACTGCAAGGTCAGCAGTTTGAATCTACCAGTCACTCCAATGGCAAAAGATGAGGTTTTCTGCTCTCATAAAGACTTACAATCTTGGAAATCCTATTCAGGGTCACTATGAGTCAGAAACGGACTCAATGGCACATATAGCAGTGGCATGATAAGGGAGAAATATCATGCTGTTCCATTTTTTTAATTTTTTTTATTTAAGGTTTTTATTGTGGATTGAGTGAAAGTTTACAGGGCACATCATCAGTTTCACATTCAACAATTCATATAACTTGTTTCATTGCATTGATTATAATCCCCTCCATATATCATCAGTTAAAAGTATTTCTCTTTATCCACTTTAGCTTTTTTTTTGAAAAACACACAAACAAAAAAACCCACTCAGGCATATATAATAAATTACATCTCCAAAGGGCACATTCTGCAAGTCTGCTCCTGGCCACCAGTTCTTAGTC
>NW_006408611.1:1306161-1318217 GCF_000296735.1 Chrysochloris asiatica | reverse complement strand
CTTTCCCCCACGTGGTCTCACCCAAGATGGTGGCTCCTGGAGCAGCTGAGCGTTCCGGACTAGAAAGCAATAGATTTCTTGCTTCTGCCACAATTTCCCCCAGCTGTGAGCCTTCCAACCTTCTAAATATTCCTTTATAAGTGGTTCAGAGTTCTGGGACCATCCCCTGATCCTGCTTGGTCGGGTATTCTGTGTTGTTGTTGGCGGAGCTCTCTGCTATACATCCACCCAATCCGCCATCTTGTTTGTTCTCCCATGCTGTTCCATTTTAGCTTCTATCTGAGGGAACTGACAAGTTCTATATCTCTCAAGTCCATATTTCCACAAATGCGTTGTACCCCTGTGTAGAGCTCAAACCAAAAAATCAATACAGTGGCTTTCGAATCACTTTCTACCAATATTGACCCATGTGTGCCAGAGTTTAACTATGCTCCATAGGGTTTTCAAGGCTGACCTTTAAGAGGTAGATTGCCAGCCTTTTCTTCCAAGTCACATGTAGTTGGGTATGAACTAGTCATTTCTGTTGTTAGTTGATCTCCTATCAGTTCTGATTCATAGCAATCCTACGCATAAGAGAATGAAGCACTGTCCAATCCTATACCATCCTAACAATTGTTTCTCTTCTTGATCTCATTGTTGCTTCCACTGTACTAATCCATCTTGTTGAATGTCATTCTCCTTTTAGAAGACGCTCCATTTTTCCAAGCATGATGACCTTCTCCAGGCAGTGGTTCCTCTGACATTATGTTCAAAGAATGAGAGATGAAGTTTTCCCATCTTCACTTCAACACAGCATTCTGGTTACACTTCTTCCAAGAGAGATTTGTTTGTTCTGATGGCAGTCTATGGTACTTTCAATGTTCTTTGCCAACACTATAATTCAAATGCATCAATCCTTCTAAGATCATCTATATTCATTGCCCAACAGTCACATGTATACAAAGTGATTGAAAATACCATGGGTTGGGTCAGTGTACCTTAGTTCTTAAAGTAACATCTTTACTCTTGAACACTTTAAAGACATCATTTGCAGCAGATATATCTAATGCAATACTCATTTGATTTCTTGACTGCTGATTTCATGAATGTTGATTGTGAACCCAAGGATAATGAAGTCTTTAAAAACTTCAATCTCCTCTCTGTTTATCACGATACTGTTTATTGGTTTAGTTGTGAGGATTTTCATTTTCTTTACACTGAGGTGCAATCCATAGTGAAGACTGTAGTCTTTGATCTTCATCAGTACTTATTTTAAGTCTTCTTTGCATTCAGCAAGCAAGGTTGTGTCATCTACATATCGTAGGTTGTTAGTGAGTCTGCCTGCAGTCACTGATGCCATGTTCTTCTTGTAACTGAGCTTCTTAGATTATTTTTGCAGAATATAGACTGAATAGGTATGGTGAAAGGGTACAACTCTGGCCCACATCTTTCATGATTTTGTTATTAATTGAGTGCTTAACCATTTGTGTCACCTAGGGACTCTTGATATATACTTTGGATCATATTAATCTCAGGAACTGTGTTGGCTATTTCCTCACAAATTCTGTTAACTTTTCAAAAGTTTTGCAAGATTGGTATTATTCCAGTTTCACAGATGGAAAAAAGCAATCTCAGAGCAAATGATTAATTAAGTGGAAATTTTAAGTTCTGATTATTGAAAGACCCAAATTTAGAGTCTTTATGGTTTTGAACTCCTTGCTCTTACCATGGCAGTCGTAGTTTGGGGTCACAGACTTCTGGAGAACCTATAAAAGTTTTGAATCTTGTGCATAGAAAATGCATATGCATATTTGGAGTCCTGGTGTGGCGCAGTGGGTTAATGCACCAGACTACAAAGTCATTTGAACTGCAAGGTCAGTGGTTCAAGTTTACCAGCTGCTCCTTGGAATCCCTATACAGGGTTGCTATGGATCAGAAATGACTCAATGGCATTCAACAACAACAGTGGTCCATGTGGCTAAGAAGTCCTTCATTTTGAATTTATTCTTTCTGTCAAAGGAAAGTAGGACTTAAGCTGCAAAAGAATATGAACTGAAAAAAAAAAAAAAGAATATGAACTGGTATTTTGGGATATGCTTATTTCTTTCCTAAAAATAGTAATTCCCAATCAGGAATGTGATGGGAGAGGGGATGATTGGAGTTGTGTTCAGTCTCTCTAACATGTGCCCTGCAAACTTCCTTGTATATCAATGTTAGAAAAGCCTTTGTTTATGATGGAACTGTGTCTCATTTTTTTAGTATGTTGGTGCTGAAACACAAAAGATTGTAGAAAATTACTTTATGCCAATAAAATATCTGGTCTAGTCAAAATTGTCATTTAACATTATTTACTTAAATGAACATCACATCTGGATGCCAATGTTGGTTATCACCCACCTAAGAAAGTTTGGTAAAAATAGGCTTTATATAACAATTTCTATCTTTGAAATTTCTACATCTATTATCTATTTCTTTTCTACTTAAAAGACCATGAAATGTGTCTGTTGCCAGTCAAATCACATCCTGTTTGGAAAATGAAAATCAGAAAAGTTTTCTTCCCAATATGTCATGATTCGTATTCTAGATCTTTTCTTTTGGAGTTGTCAGGGTAAGGACTTGTATGGTAACTGAAAACTAGCAGGTAATACAAACATCCAGTTATCTTCTGAGGTCGTGATAGTTATTACTCAGAATACACTGGAGATATGCAGGTGACTTCTAATAAAGTTGCTTGTCCAATTGCAAACTTTGCTCCACAGGAAGTTAAGAGAGCCCCTCCCTGCCCTGAACATAAGTTATTCATGAGCTTGGGGATGAAAGAAAAATGATGGGCTTCAGAAATATAAAATGACTAATGTTGTCTCTGTGTCAAGGAGAAATACTTTTATCTTCATGAAAGAGAGAAAAGAAAGAATGTTTCTTTCTAAAAAAAATACTTTTGTGTTTTCCATGACCCACATAGGACAAAATTGTTTTCTTCCTCCACCCTGCTCCCCTTCGAAAACCCCCTTGTCAATGGTAGACTGAAATGTTTAAAACATACATGGCAATATTTCATGGTATTATTTACTCACTTTAACTAAAGTATTTGTTTTTTATATTATTTGGTTTTCTCCATCACTGACATCATCATTTTATAGAATTATATTCCAGTCAATAAAAATAACAAGCACTGATATTTATTAATTCATACTGTGTTTTAAGCACTGTGTTCTGAGTACATTAAAATTTATTCCTTGAGACAATATGAGAATGGAAAAACTGATGCCACCTTTTTCATTATACAAATGGAGGAAGTAAGACCCAGAGATACCAACTAACTTGTTTAGGTTATACATATAGCTTGTTGAAGTACAGTCCCTTGGTATTGAAAATGTTAAACACTAGGCTACTGGCTGAAAGGTTGGCTGTTCAAACTCACCAAATGATTGCTTGGGAGGTAAGTCTGGCAATGTGCTTTCCAAAGGTCACAGTCTTAAAACACCCATGAAGCAGCCTGACTCAAGCAGTTCTACTCATGTGCCAGAATCAGCTTGATTGCAACTAACAATAATGCTTGTGTGAGAGACAAAATCAGACTGTATTTCTAGAGACCAGTTTGACCTCATAGTCTGTCCTCTAAATCTTCCCTGTCCAAAGTATGATCCAAATATCAGCAATATCAGTATCACCCAGGCACTTGCTAAAAAGGCAGAGTACGTGACCATATCCTTAGTGGAGTGCTGGCAAATGCTTTGCAATCAAATTTTCTGGGTGAAGGGTGCAGTGGAGGGGTTATTTGTAGTATTTGCTCATTTTCATGGTATAAATACACCCACTATAGCAGATTACAAACTACCAACATGAAGTCCACAGGCTCAAACATAACAGCAATGGTGAGGATGGTGCAGGACTGCAAAGTGTTTTATTCTGTTATGCATCAGGTCACTATGTTCAGAACTGACTAAATAACCCCTAACAGTAACACGAAGTTACTGACCATTGAGCTGAGATGTGAAAACTCACCTCTGGAGAAGTTGTAGGAGGCAACTTCAGCATTCCATTGCAAATCAGAATCTCCATTTCAGTAAGTTTTTCAGGTGACTACTATGTGTGAGAAGTACTATTCTAAGTCACTGCTTTCTATTGCCTCGGTTAGTGAATTCCAGTGAAGTGTGCGGTCCTGTCTACTTTCTGCTGCTTCTTCATATCTCATCACACTGAGTTTACAAGACAGGACTCTAGCTGGTAATGTAGGCACAGAATGACAGATGTGTCTAGCTTCTGATCTCTGTAACTTGCTGAGTGGGCCTCAATATAAGGAAAGTAGTATTCAGGGAAACAGCCCACTGTGACTCAGCAGAGATATGGCTATGTACACAGAGGGAGGCCCAAGAGAGCTGACAAGCCAGCTACTGGCACCATTATGCAAGGCTTTTTCAAAATGGAGAAGAAATGTCTTTTGTAAAACATCTGGGGATCAGAAAGTTAGCATCTTTTGCTTTCCTCTGCTATCACTTAAACAATTTTGTTGCACCTAAGCACCTGGTATGACACTGAAAGGTAATGCTCTGGACTGCAAAGTAAGTTTGAACCACAGGGTTAGAGGTTCAAACTTACCAGTCGCTCCTCAGAAACCATATACAGGATCACTATGGGTTAGAACCAATGGCACATAACAACAACAAGCATATTTTTATCATATGTACTAGAGAGATGATGTTGTAATAGGAATCTTCATTTTTAACACTAATGCACAAGCTTTTTATCTGGACTCCAAGCAAAAGGGAAATTGTTTCATTTTTCTTTTTCTAAATGTAGAAAACAGAGATTTATTTAAGACAGTATATTTTAGGATTTCTCTAGAAAATAAGATGCATTTTGCTCAAAGTTCAAAGTTTTATGCTTCTTCTACCTACAAACTCTAATAGCCAGCAAATGAAAAAAGTTCAGAAAGGGCAATAATTTAAAAATTATCTAGACAACAACTCCTATGAGAGATGGGGAAGCTCAGGCCTGGGAACTTAGAGCTATGTAACCACTGTCACATAACTTTGCAGCTAATTAATGATGAGGCCTAAAACAAGTCCACTTGTTACTACTTGGACACCACTGTAGTTTAGTCTTAGGATGCTACTCCCCATAGCCCTCCAAACCAGCATAGAGTTCTATAACTTCTTCACCTCTTATTCATTCTGATGACTTCAAAGGTTGTCTACAAATCAATGAATTCCAAATCAAGTATACAAGGGTGACTTAAAAATTATACGCACTCTGGTTATAGTAAAATGCTTATCTATGTCGACAGCTGATGAGAACATTGAGGGTGTGCTTGAAATAATTCTGTTGAATATACGGGTGACAGTGAATTATGTCATAAATCATTTGCAAATCAGCCAAGGTTTTGTCTATGGAACAATCCACAGCAGACTTGGGTTTCTGGCAGTTTGTGTGAGATGGGTACTGAAACAAATCATGAAAGAGCAGAAACTGAAACATTTGGATGTCTGCAAACAAAATTTGGACTGGTACTTGAAGAAAAGTAAGTTTCTTTAAAAACAAAACAAAAACATTGCTGATGATGAGACATGGATTCATCACTACAAGCCTGAGAGTAAATGGCAAAGTATGGAATAGAAACATCCTCAGTCACCTACCAAAACAAGTTTCATATATCAGCAGTCAGCTGGAAAATTGATTACAGTTTTCTGGGATTCTCAAGAGCCAGTATTGGAACACTACTGGGAAAAAGTTGAACAATCAACAGTGTTCAGTACAGTGAGATGCTCAATGAAGAGCTGAAGCCTAAACTTCAGATTAAATACAGAGGACTGCTATCAAAGAACATTGTGCCCTTGTATGACAATGCATATCCACACACCTCTGCCCACACTGTTGACACTCTGCACAAACTTAATTTTGAGGTATTAAAACATCTTCTTTATAGTCTTTATCTTGCTCCACTGGACTTTCAACTGTTTGTTCCCCTGAGAGTTGCCCTTCCAGGACAAAGATTCATCTATGATAAAGCAGTGAAGACAGTGGTGCATTCATGGCTTGTAACTCACCATAAAACATTTTTTAATAAGGGAATATGAAAGTTTATTGGCAGATGGACAAAGTTCATTGAAAAGCAAAGAGATTATGTTGGATAATGATGTATTTGTCTTTTCTAAAATTTGATTAAAATAATTTTTACAGGCAGAGTGTGGATAATTCTTTTCTCACACATGTATATCCCATTAGCCTTCTTTATTTGAATACTTTATCAATGCCTCCAATTCATCTTGTAGTCCCAATTTCCTGAGGCTATTGCTCCAGTTTAGCATCCACATTTCTCCCACCAGCACTAAATAATACAGTATTTGTCGGTTTTTTTGTCTGTTTACAGCATATATTTAAAACCCATAATAGTAGTGGCCGTGCCTAGTTCATTCCTTTGTCCTAGCACCTAGCCCATTATTTAGCATGTAGAATGATCACAATGTGCTAAATTAATCTGGTGAGTTATCCTGGGTTTCTTAGAAGGCAGAGATGGAAGCAAAGTATTATTGCTAATACTTTGTAGGGAGCTATGCATGAGGGACTAGGGTAGTTAAGAAAAGGAGTCAACAAAATGTTGTATTAATAAGATGGCCATACAAAAAAATATGTAAACAAGGTCTTACGAGATCATCCATCAGGGAGAAAAATGGGGAATAACTTATCCACTGGCTTTCATCTTCCTATAACTATAGATTTGCCCCCAAAAAGCATTAACATAAATTCACTTCCATGTTTTGCAAGTGGCTTCCATGTCCTCTCACAATTGATGGCCAACAGGAAAACCCTGGCAAAGATGGCAAGAGGTACATAGCATGTATATAAGGTGTTTCTCACATTAGGGACCTGTGTTTGTTTTTGGATTTTCCTGCTTCCAATTTCCAAATAACCTCTGAAATATGCTCCTTTATCTCTTTGTCCACTCCTGTTCCCTAAGTTTAGGAATTGTATGTTGTTCCAATTGATTTCCTACTTGATCTTCTTGCTTCAACATTCTTATCAATGGAGAAAAGATTGAAGTTGTCAAAGACTTCATTTTTCTTGGATCAACCATCAACACTCATGGTTGGCAGCCAACAAATAAAACAACATATTGCATTAGGCAAATCTGCTGCATAAGAACTTTTTAAAGTACTGAAGAGCAAAGATGTCATCTTGAAGACTAAGGTATGCTTGACTCAGACATGGTATTTCCAATAACCTCATACGCATGTGAAATTTGGACAGTGAATAAGAATGATTATAGAAGAATTGATCCATTTGAGTTATGATGTTGGATGAGTATACTGAAAGTGTCATGGGCTACCAAAAGAACAAATAGATCTGTGTTGGAAGAAATACAACCAGAGTGTTCATTGGAGGCCAGGATGGCCAGATTTCATCTGTGATATTTCGGACATATTGTCAGGATGCACCAGTCACTGGAGAAAGCCATCCAGTGAGATGGATTGGCAAAGTGGCAACATCAATGGGCTCAAGTGTGGTAACAATTTTAAGGTTAGCCCAGGGCCGGGCAGCATTTCATTCTGTTGTGCATAGGGTTGCTATAAGACAGCACCAACTTGATGGCACCTAACAAGAACAACAACTTCTTGCTTCTACTCTAATCCCACTCACTACAAACAATTCCTCTGATTCTAATTCTTCAATTGTGCTACATTCCTTTCAAGATATGTTTCAGTCTCATAAGCATAGTTTACAAGAATGTATATAATCTGCTTCATTGCATTTTATCCCCTGTGTCCAGCTCCTTATCCTTCCTCCTCCATACCAGGATTCTTAATGTTGGTCATGATGAGTTACTTGGAATTTTATGCTATTTTATGCTCCCTTCGAATCTCTGGGGTTGGCAGAGATTTGCTTTGCAATAGTGGTCTTTATCCACCTAGTTTACATTCATCCCTCAAAATTCAGCTCAAGCTTCAGCCCCTGCAGAAGTCATGTCCTGATGCCTCTCTGCTCTTGAACTGTCAATCTCAAACTATAGTGCATGTTGAAGCACAAATTGCTATATTCTATTCTCAGTGTTTCTGATTAAGTAGGTTTGGAACTGGGCCCAAGAATTGGCTTTTCTAACAAGTTCCCAGGTGATGTTGATAAGTTTAAGGACTACTCTTTAAAGACCACAGTTTTAGAGAAACACCTGTACTTTTCTCTAGCATAGCAATTGGCATAGATTATATAGTGGTTTATCTGTTATTCATAAGGTTTTCAGTGACTAAATATTCGGAAGTAATTCATCACTCCTTCTTTCTAGTCTGTCTTCATCTGGAAGCTTATCTGAAACCTGACATGGGTGACCCTTCTGGTATTTAAAATACTGGGGGCATAGCTTCCAGAATCATAGCAACTCACAAGCCACAACAGTACAACAAACTGACAGACAAGTCAGTTTCAGAGAAAAAGAGGAAAAACCCCAGTTAGCTGGATTGGCAAAGTGGTAGCATCTATGGGCTCAAGGGTGGCAACAAAATGAGGTTGGTCCGGGATTGGGCAGTGTTTTGTTCTGCTGTACATAAGGTTTCTGTGAGTCAGTACCGACTTGATGGCACCTAACAACAACAACAACAACAATATAGTGGTTTGGATTCCTGGTGTAGTGCTGTAGGATCAACACTGGACTGTGAACCACAAGGATGGCAGTTCAAACCTACCAGCTGCTCCTCAGAAACCCTACACAGGGTCTTTATGAATTGGAACCAACTCTACAGCACTTAAAAAAACAATAACATTTAGTGGCTTGGAGCCCTGGTGATGCAGTAGGTAAAGTGTTCAGAAGCGAGTAGAAAGTTTAGCTGATGGAACCCATCAGTCACTCTGTAGGAGAAAGATGTGACAGTCTGCTTCAATTAAGATTTAGAGCCTTGGGAATTCGATGGGGCAATCCTATCTGTCCTATACAGGGTCTCTACGAGTCTGAATTCCATTGCTATAGCATGTAATTTTGCACTGTGCTAACCACATGCTATTGCTGTTATTAAGTGCCATTGAGTTGGTTTCGACTCATAATACCTGTGTCCTGAGGAATGGTTAGTGGGTTTGAACTGCTGACCTTGCAATGAGCAGCCCAATTCTTACCCCAGTAAGAGCTATATCAAGATTTAGAAGCTTAATGAAAATAAAGGATAAGGGAAGAAAGACTTAGTAGAAATAGAACTATAAGCAGAGGTCTGTGGAATAATTTCCCAGACCAATATTCTATACTTTTGGTTTAAAAGATTACTGTATGCATATGGATGAATCTTGAAGACATTGTGCTTAGTGAAATTAGTCAGTCACAAAAGGACAAATAGTGCATAAGACCATTATTGTGAAAACCTAATAAAAGATACCCATACTAAAAGGAAAAATAAAAAGAATCCTTTGTTGGTTACCAGGGGTGGGAGGGAGGGGACGGCAAAACACAAGGTAGGGCATAGATACATCGTAGTTCGGGTGTTGTAGAGGACAATACACAATAAGGGTGTGTGTAAGAACAAAGTAGATAGGGGAACACTTAGGCAGGTTTGCATGGGTTAATGGGAAAGAGGTAAATAGTGACATGTGCTCAACCTTGGAACAACAGGGCTTTGTAATACAGAGATCAAGGCATAGTCTGGATGGTTACATGAGAGGAAATAATGTTAAGATGCTTGACTCTCTTATAAATATTGGTTTCCCTTGCTTACTTTTGTGAAATAGACACTTGAGTGGGATAGAAAGGAATATCTGGAAACATGATTATAGAAAGCTTGTAAGCCTGTCTTCAGTATATAACTGACTGGACTATCTAAAAGGGGTTTGAGAACTTACCCAGTGAAATAGGCTTCTTTTGGAGTCATTGAAGGGTATAGGACATTGGGTGGAATTGTGAGACCCATACAAAACCTTCTGAAGTAGAACATTCTTACTTGAAAGTTCAAACAGACAATCCTGGAGCAGGTAGAGGAACAGAAGATACTTCTTAAAAGAAAGACAAGCATGAAAAATCCAAAAACAAAAATGACTGTCTGATTGGCTACTATAATAACAAGCAAGTTGTTTGACAGGGAGCCATCAAGGCAAGCAATTAAATCCCTTCAGGACAAATCCTCCTCCAAGACAGAAACTCAAAGGGAACACACGACTAGGCATATAAGCTTGCTGGTGATCAAGTTGGCCTACTGGTGAGTGGAAGAGGGGGAAAGGCAGCAATAGAGATATGGGCTGAGTTTGACCACATTCCATAGATCACTGTTGACCTGGAAAGGAGAGAGAGAAGAGGAACTGTTGGTTGGTCTGAAGTATGGTAAGACCTGGGGACTGCTGAGCCCATGGACAAGGACATAGTCATGAAGAGATACAGCTGAGAGTGAAGCATCCAGCTGATATGAAGTGAAGCGAGACACAGGAGAATGTCCAAACTTGCAGATAGTACCAATTTGTCCTAACTTTGAATGCTGTATATATCAGAACTCGACTAGAGGAAGATAAAAATGAATTTGATAAAGGAAACAATTGTAAATTGTTACAATTGATTAAACTTGACCTATACTTATGGATGTAGTAGCTCAAATACCAACTGAGAGGGAAAGAGTCTTCACATCATGTATCAATCCTATTCTCTTTGTAACCAGGATTGCTAGGAATAGGCAACTTAGATGTCGGCTACGTAAAATGGGGGCCTATAAAGGCAAAAAGTGACTGGCTTACAAGTTTTCAAGAGGGAGCTTAGTTTAAGAGTGTGCTAGGGAAGGTAGACTCCCCACTGAATAATTTTCATCTTGTCTGGATGGGTCTGGTGAAAGGAGATGGGGATACGATTCTTATGATTCAATAGTGAGTAATTGTTATCATGACTAATTTTGATGGTCACAACTGGAAAGGTAGTAGCTTTGTAACATAAAGGGGAGAGTAGTTAATTGAACATACCAGGAACAGAGTACCCTAGGACCATCAAAGAAGAAGATCAGGAGCTGAATGTGGGACCCTATCCAGAGAAGCAGGGACAGCAGAGATGGAGGCAGAGATGAGGACATGGAGAGATAGAGTAGCTGAGGACTCCAGACTTATGGAAAGAAAAAGGTTGTGTGCTGGAAACCAGGAGGAAGGGTTGTAGAATATGCCTTTGATTTTTGAAATAATGATATATTCCTGAGTGTTTTTGTGTACAACTAAACAAAAACAAAACATAACAGGGAATAGTAGTAAGTACTGTTTCATGATGGTGTATGGAAGGGGTTGTAATCATTGCAGTGAAATAAACTATGATAGGATGAGTGTAAATCCGATGTTCTCCCATGTAAATTATCAATCAATTCACAATAAAAACATGACAAATAAAAAAAAGATTACTGTATGAAAACTTACCAGCTCCAAAAAGGAATGGCACTCTTTTTTGTACATATTGCATCCTTAGAAAAGCTGAAAAGCTGTGGAGTAATTTTACTTTGTCCATAGGGTCGCTGTGAGGTTGGAATAGATTAGATGACAACAGGTTTTATAAAAAATTTGTTGTGTTTTCCTAAATATAAATGAGTCAGTCAGTGTGGTATCTTCAAATGTAGATTCTGGTGTCATATAGACTGATTTTAAATCAATCCTGTTTACACTATGTGACAGTGGACCACTTGATCCTACTCTAAAATTCAGCATTTACATTCACAAAATGTCGGTATTCAAACTGCTACCTAATGGTGTTGTTTTTATGTTTAACTGAGATGCTACACATATAAATACACACACATATTATTTTTGTTATTAAATGCCGTCGAGTCTGTTCCAATGCATATCCAACCCTGCATAGGGTTTCTAAGTAGCAGCTGGTGAGCTTGAACTGCTGACCTTACAGTTCAAATCAACTTTGCTGTCCAGCGCATTAACCCACAGTGTCATACATATACATACATAGGAGTTCTTGTGTAGCACTGTGGGTTAATGTCACAGCACTATAGATTATATTGTTGTTAAGTGCTGTCGAGTCAGTTCTGATGCATAGCGACGCTGTATAGCTTCCAAGTATGCAAATCTTTAGCCCAACTCGTAACCACTGTGCTACCAGAACTCCTTATACACACACACACACACACACACACACA
>NW_006408611.1:1289273-1305966 GCF_000296735.1 Chrysochloris asiatica | reverse complement strand
CACTGCCCAGTCCTGGGCTAACCTCACAATTGTTGCCATACTTGACCCCACTGATGCTGCCACATGCTGCCACTTTGCCAATCCATCTGGCTGGGGGTCTTCCTGTGTGTATCTATCTATCTATCTATCTATCTATCTATCTATCTATCTATCTAT
Organism: Chrysochloris asiatica; assembly: GCF_000296735.1. NCBI lineage: Eukaryota > Metazoa > Chordata > Mammalia > Afrosoricida > Chrysochloridae > Chrysochloris > Chrysochloris asiatica. The sequence goes on along the minus strand of NW_006408611.1, from coordinate 1,305,810 downwards.
CTATCCTGGTGTGACACTGTGGGTTAACACCCTGGAGTGCACACCAGTTTGAATTGCAAGGTCTGCAGCCTATAAAGGGTTGCAATGGGTTGGAGCCAACTCCACAGAGCTTAACAACAACACATATATGTGGTTTGTCCATTTATTTTTTTGTTTTGTTTTGTTTTTTTGCAGTCCTGGTATCATTGCTGTTATTAGTACCATGAAGTAGGTTCAAACTCAGAAGATCCTGCATAGGGTTTCCAAGGAGCAACTGTTGGGTTTGAACAACCAAACTTGCAGTTAGCAGTCCAAAGTGCTGCATCAAGACTCACGCATAAGAATTCAATAAATGTTAACTATAATTTCATCTTCTATTCCTTTAAATTACTTATATAGAAAGTGGCATAGGTAATTTATTTGCAAAACAGACATGGATCGCAGAAACTAACATAAATTCCTAGTACCTTTAAAAAATTTGTAATATTATACAGATTTGCATTATTTTGAACTCTAAATATATTTTCATGTATTACGATTACTATCAAGGTGGAACAATGGATTTAGGAAGAAGCTGCTTTTTCATTTTGTAAGATAGATTGTGGATTTTCAACTTAAAATTCATTTTTTTGTAAAAAAAAATGTATTCACATTACATAGGGGAAAATCTTTAAAAGGACAAATCTGCTAAAAGAATATTTCCATTAAAATAACTTATGGCTAGAGAGGCAGTTTTATCCAGACATCTCAAAAGGCTTTACAGTCATTAACTAGTTATCCCTTTGAAATATCATTAACATATGCTATGCCAATTTCATGGTTAGAAAGTATCTGTCAAATAAAATGGTTCAGAAGCAGTATTCTGGTGCTTCCTTTATCAGGCTAGCCTAGAAGACAAAGTACAATTGAAAGAGAACTAACATGACAAGAAAGGTTATTTTTTGTTGTGGTTGTTATTGCTTTTTTTTTTTTTTTTTTAAAGACCAAGATGCTGAGGATCCCTGGTGCTGCTATAGTAAAAGAACTGGAGTGCTAACCACAAGGCTGGCAGTTCAAACCACCAGCCACTCCAAAATAGAAAGATGAGGCTTTCTGCTCCTAAAATTAGTTGCAGCCACAGGAACTCATTTACAAGGTCGAAATCAACTCTATGGTTGTTGTTGTTGTTAAGTGCCGTAGAGTCGGTTCCGACCCATAGCGACCCTGTACTCTTTCCGAGGGTGTAAATCTTTACGGGAGTAGAAAGCCTCATCTTTCTTCCGCGGAGCGGCTGGTAATTTCGAACTGCTGACCTTAAGGTTCACAGCCTATATGGTAGTGGGTTTTTTTTTTTAATATTGTGGAGAAGGAGTTCTGGTAGCACAGTGAGTTAAGAATTAGGCAGCTAACCTAAAGGTTGGTTGGTGGTTGGAACCCACCGGTTGCTCTGCAGAAGACAGATGTGGCAGTCTGCTTCAGTAAAGATAACGACTTTTGAAAAACCTATGAGGTGATTCTACTTTGGGCCATTGTGCCATCATGAGTTGAAATTGACTGGCCTGCATTGGATTTGTTTTTTGTTTCAGCGTTGTGGAGTTGTCAGTAGACCTTTAATGACGATTGTTTCTCTCAAATGCTAAGTATATACTTGTAATAGTTTTGAATAATTTTAATCCAAATACTATTTCTCAGCTCTCTCTTCATTATATAATCTCATAAAGTAACTTACTGAACTTATTTGTTGGTTATTCAATAAATATTTAGAAGCTAATATGTGTCAAACTGGAGTAATAATTTCCCTTGTAAGATCTCATTTAATATCCATGCTTACTTACAAAGTAGATATTAAATGCTATTGAGTTGGTTTTCATTCATATAGACCATGTATAGGGTATCTGAGGAACAAGTGGTGTGTTTGAACCACCAAACTTGCAGTTAGCAGGCCAGTAGTTATCCTATAGTGCCTCACTAGGATTCCATTTACAAAGCAGGTACTATAATTATCCACTTACAGAATGAAAGCATTTTAAGAAACTTGGCCAAATCACACATTAAGAGAAGAACTGTTTCTAACTTCAAATGCTAGGTTTTAAACATAATTCTATTGAATTATATTCTATTGTATGGTCTTCACAGAGATGAACATGTTGTAACAACCAAAGGGAGCTTTGAAAATGGCCATCTGAATTTGAATATATAAACTGTTATGTTTGAATGTGGTAAAAATTAACCTCGGATGTTTAATATATTAACACATTTAACATATTTAATATAAATACACATGCTTTTTTCCAATCTCATTTTTCATAGAATTATTTCAGTTAAATTCAGGACTTGCATCTGATTTCATCACTCTAGATTAAAGTTTTGAGTTTTTTTCTAGCAGTTTTCTAGAGCAAATGATTTTCATAGAGTGTTTATGAAACTTTTGGACACTGTCTTATGCTATCATGGAAATTTTATCCCAAGTCACAAGTATCCAATTGTATAATATAGTTATTTTTTCTCATTCATCCTGAAAACACACACACACACAAAAAAAACAACAACAACAACAACAAAAAACACTATATGTCAGCTTGAAGACTAAGGTGCGCCTGACCCAAGCCATGGTATTTTCAATAACCTCGTATGCATATATGAAAGCTAGATAGTGAATAAGGATGACTGTAGAAGAATTGGTGCTTTTGAGTTATGGTGTTGGAGGAGAATATTGAAAGTGCTGCCAAAAGAACCAACAGATCTGTGTTGGAAGAAGTGAAGTCAGAGTGCTCCTTGGAGGCCAGGATTGCCAAACTTCATCTCTCATACTTTGGACATATTGTCAGGAGCCACCAGTCACTAGAGAAGGATATCATGTTTGGTAAAGTAGAAGATCAAAGAAAAAGAGGAAGACCCCCAGCAAGATGGATTGGCCAAGTGGCAGCATCAGTAGGCTCAAGAGTGACAACGATAGTGAGGTTGGCCCAGTATCAGGCAGTGTTTCGTTCTGCTGTGCATAAGGTCGCTATGAGTTGGTACCGACTCGATGGCACCTAACAACAACAACATACATATATATGGAGTCCATGTGTGGCACTGTGGGTTAATGCATTAGACTGCGAAGTTGTTTGAACTGCAAGGTCGGTGGCTCAAGCTCACCACCTGCTCTTTGGAAACCTGATACAGGGTTGCTATGGGTCAGAATTGACTCAATGGCATTTAACAACTATACATGTATATATATATACGCACAGAGATAAATAGATAGATAGATAGATAGATAGATAGATAGATAGATAGATAGATAGATAGATAGATAGAAAGAGACAGAGAGACAGAGAGCCCTGGTGTGGTGCACTATACCGCAAGGTCCGTGTGAACTACAAGTTTAGTAGTAGTAGTAGTTATGTGCCGTGGAGTTGGTTCCGACTCATAACGACCCTGTACAGGGTTTCCGAGGCTATAAATCTTTACAGGAACAGAAAGCATCATCTTTCTCCAGCAAACTACAAGCTTAGCAATTCAAATTCACCAGCCAGCCACTCTTTAGAAACTCTGTACAGGGTTGCTATAAGTCAGAACCGACTCGTCACAATATATATTTGTGTGTGTATGTATATATATATATATATATCTTGGTGTGGTGCTGTGGGTTAATGCACAGGACTGAAAATTCAGTTTGAACCTCAAGGTAGACAGTTCAAGCTCACCAGCCATTCCTTGGAAACCCTATACAGGGTCGCTGTGGGTCAGAACCAACTAGACGTCACTTAGCAAATTAAAAGATTGTTATTGTTGTTGTTATGTGCCATCTAGTTGGTTCTGACTCACAGTGACCCTGCATAGGCTTTCCAAGGAACAGCTGGTGGGTTTGAACTGTCAACCTTGTAGCTACCAGCCAAGTGTCTATTCTATAGCATCATACCATTATCAGAGAGTAATGGTAATCGTACCATTAGCCTCTGATAATCCATATTGAAGGCTGTAGTCTTTGATATTTACCAGTAAGTCTTCAAGTTGTCTTCACTTTCATTATCTTCATGTTAAAGGTCGTTAATGAGTCTCCCTCCAATTCTGATACCTAATACAGCTTCTAATCCAACTTCCTAGATAACTGGCTCAACATACAGATTAAAAAAGTAAGTGAAAGGATACAATTCTAATGCACATTTTTCCTTATTTTTAATCACATATTGTTGTTGTTGTTGTTGTTGTGAAGTGCCGTTGAGTTGGTTCCAACCCATAGCAACCCTGTATAGGGTTTCTGAGGAGCAGCTGGTGAGCTTGAACTGCCAACCTTGCAGTTCAAATGGCTTTGCAGTCTGGCGCACTAACCCACAACGCCACACCTGGACTCTTATTGTTAGTCCTATCGTCTCCTTTATTCTGTTGGAATTACTGTCTCTTCAACATGAGCACAACTAAGTTCTCTAGGATGTCTATTCTTTGCAATGTTATCTATACTTTGTTATAAGGCATATAATTGAATCCCTTTTCATGGTCAATACAATGCAGGTACCCATCTTTCTGGTATTCTCTGCTTTTATCCAAGATCCATCTGACAATAACAATGACAATCCACATCCCACATTGTCTTTTGAACCTGACACTATTTAATATGGATGTTCATTAGTACAATAGAAAATGGCTGAACTAAGGAGAAAGAGTGAAAACATATTTTAGTAAAATTGCATCCTAATAGTTCTCTTAGTATATTCCATTATTTGTTTTGACAATGCTATTGGATGCCATAAGGGTAAACTGTTAACTAAACCATGCATGGTCTTTTTTTCTTTATATTATTTCAGTACTTCAAAGATGCTACAACTTTAAGAAGACAGGATGTTGGGAAGGGAATTCTAGTGTGGTAATGGATAAATCCAAGCATTGAAATTTGCTCACAACTTACATGGCCACAGCCAGATATTTCAAACCTAACACAAAAAACAAAAATCATTTAAGCAATGAAGTCCAAATACTGTAACCAATGGGACAAGGAGCTTTTTTAAGTGGCAGGAATAGAGCAATGGGTCAGGCCTACTCATTCTTTTTTAGCAAATCAAGTGTAGTTTACATTCACTTAAATGAACCAATAATAAAAATATAGAAATACATGCAATGGTAAGAGTCTATACAAGAGTCAATCCAGTAGGGATAATTAATTTAAATGAGTAAACAATGACTAACAAATCTGTGAGTATAGATTAATCATTAGTGAGGCATTCTGTTAATAAAAGGCAGAGAGATGAACAAAAATATTAGAAGACAGAGACTTTCAAAAGGGCATTCTCTAAATGTTCATCAGCAGATAAATGAATATCAAAAATGCAATATATACAGGGGTACTTAAATGTCGCATTGAAAAATTGAATTAAAAGATAATGGATTTTCCCCCCAAATACTCTTAAGCTGCCTTGTACATGCAGTGGAATAATTTTTAGCCTGAGTAATACAGTTCTGAAAAAGGTTACGTATGGATGAACCTTGAAAATATTATGCTAAATGAAATAAATCAGTAACATAACGATATTATTTGATCCTACTTATATGAAAGACCTGGGAGCATTGGTGACTCAGTAGGATAGGCACTGGGCAGCTAACTACAAAGTTGGCAGTTCAAGCCTACCAGTTACTACTCAGGAGAAAGATGAGGTTAATCTCATAAAAATTTACATCCTTGGAAACCCTATACAGGGTGCTGAGTAAGAACCACTCAGCAGTACTTAATAACAACAACATATGAAATTCCTAAAGTATGCATATGTAGAGAGACCAAAGGATTTTAGTGGTCACTAGGGGTGTGTGGGAGCCCTAGTGTGGCACTGTGGGTAAATGAATTGGACTGTAATGTCAGTTTGAGCCACGTGGTTAGCAGTTTAAGCTCACCAGCTGCTCCTTGGAAACCCTATAAAGGGTCAGTATGAATCGAAACTGACTCCATGGCACTTAACAACAACAACAGGGTGTGTGGGTGGGGTCCTGATGTGGCACCATAGGATAAGCACTTGACCTCAAGGTCTATTTTAACAGTGCGGTCAATGGTTCAAGTTTACCAGCTGCTCCTTAACCCTATACAGGGTTGCTATAAGTCAAAACCAACTCCACATCACTAACAACAGCAACAACAATAAGGGCTGTGTGGGTGAAAGGATAAAAGGGGACTCATTGCTTGGGGGACACTGAGCTTAAGGATGATGGAAAATTTGTAAAATATACGAGTGATGGATGCACACTAAGATCACATGATGAATGTACATATACAAAATTTGAAATGACAAATGTGTACAACTATTTAATACAATAAGCACTGGACTGTGAACCACGAAGTTCATGGTTCATGCGCACCAGTCACTAAGTGAGACTTTCTGCTCCCATAAAGATTTTGTTAAAACACCTCAGAAACCCTGTACAGGGTTGCTATGAGTTGGAACCATACAACAACAACAATATTGCTGTTAAGAAAACTGTTCTAAAAGGAGATAGGATTTGGGATTTTTGTGGACTCTTTAAGGATGGGAAAGCCCCAATCAGGTAATATGTATGTTGGAGGTTTAAATGTACTCATGGTGGGTACACAAGGTTTCCAGAGAAGTGAATAAATGATTTGGACTAACGCAGAGTTGATTAAAAGTAAGTTAAAACTGTTCAGGAGTCCAGTGTTTTAGTGGAAATCCTAGACTAGTAAACAATCTGGTAAAGTAAAACCAACAAAAGAAAATGGTTTGAGACTAAATCACAAGATGCCTTTGTGAAGAAAATAAGTTTCATCAATCTTGTGTAAGACTTGTTACCTGATATTCATTAGAACTTCTCATACTTTCTAGAGGCCTGAAGTTGAACAATTCCTGTAACTTACTTCTAAGACCATCTTTAGCATCTAAGACCATCTATCCAAATACAGATACACACGCATACAAAGACAGACACTCTGCTCCTATTATAACTACTATTCTATTTCTTTTTGCTGAAGATTCATCTTTTCAGCTACCCCACCAATTTGCAATTTCCCTGCTAGGATTACTAGGCTTTAGTTCAGTTGGTAACCTCTATGATTTTTTTTGCTGCAAACAGGACTTTTTTTTTTTTTTTCTCACTTTTGTACAATCTTTCCACATATTATCATACTGCTATGAAAGAATTTAAATCAGTAATGCATTAGAGTAGAGAATCTCTATGAAAATCACAAATCAAGATAGAGTCATAGTATATCAAATGTACTGTGCAGCGTGTTGTAGCTGAGAAGAATGCAGCTCCTGCTTTATTTGCTCATACCATAGCAATTATCATGGTGATTAAAAAGGGAAATAATATAAATACATTCATTCTTGGGGAAAATGCAAATGATAGATGTTATCGCCACTAAAGCAGATATGACATGTATGTGATGGTGCTAATATTTTTAAAGAGGTTCTGCTTATATATAAGTAAAAATTTGTTCAAAGTCTAATCTATGAATGACAAAATAATCATTTAATCTATAGCTTTGCTGTGTTTTAAGAAATTGTCACAGACCAAGATTAGGATGGAGAGTGGTGATTTTCCAGTTTAGAAAAAGAAATCCTGGCCCTTTATTATTCCATTAGTCTATTAAGCACAAAACTCCTCCAAGGAGATGAATTACTCAAGTTGTGCATGTCCTCTTTCAAGCTGCTCCTCAGTTTAGAACTGGAAGACTACATCAGTGAGAGGTCTGAGTATTGTAAGTCTACTGACACTCACCTCCAAAAATCAAAAATCATTCTATAATTCCTCAATTTCCAAAATAGCCCTCTCATCAGATAATCTTAAGAGAGCAGCAATTGGCTAAATTCCAGAGAATAATAGTGGAAGAACAATAATTTCATTTTATTTCATACTTCAAAATGTGTCTATAATGGAGTTAGTACATATTTATTGGGAGCCAGTGTCTCCATATGATAAGCACTGGACTGTGAACCACAAAGTCTGTAGTTTGTACCCATCAGCCACTCTCTGGGAGAAAGATGTAGATTTCTGCTCCCTTGATGATTTTAAAAAGCTCCAGAAACCCTATACAGAGTCACTATGAATCGAAACTGACTGAAGGCACTTAATAACAACAATACATTTATTGAAAATGTTGTTTTTGTTAAGTACCGTCAAGTCGATTCTAACTCATAGCGACCCTGTATAGGGTTTGCAAGGAGTGGCTGGTGAGTTTGAACAGCCGAACTTATTGTTCAAACTAATCTTGTGGTCCAGTGCTTATCCCACACCAGAACAGAGTAAAACTGTGAAATCACTCATCAGCTCCCCACTTTCATTATTTAAGGCCTTTACAGTCTTTTCTTCCTTTAATAAATGTACATGATATTCATATGGGCATTCTTTTATCCGCTATTTTGTGACTATTATTATTAGGGACAGAGTAAGAACCTAACAGCCAATCTTACTGTACCCCAATACTCAATTCCAGGAAAGTGAGCCCAGTACATCTTCTGAGAAATAGAGCAGTGTTAGACCACCAGAAAGGGTACAAAATATGTGTTTCCTAGGAAGACTACCAATTAGATTTAACCCTGAAGGAAATGAGTCAAAAGCCCTAAAAACAGGGAGGAAGAACAGAACACTAGCATTCACTCTTATTCACAAGAGAGACACTGCTTCTCCTCATCTGAGACATATACTATTCATATATTAATAAACCTTGCTTGCTACTTGCTACTTTTTGTCTGTGTGCACTGCTTGTACAAACCTTAAGTGGGTCTTGCTAGAGGTACAGAAGTCAAGTGACTGGACCCTAACATCTTGAGGGCTCATCCAGAATAGGGCTTCAGGTTCGTGCTCTGGTTGTTACATAGTGATTCTTTCATTTTTTATTCCTCTCACCTTACCCTACTGTGTTTTTCCCCTCCTTTTTGTGCATGTTGAAAGCACTATATAACAGACAGTAGTGGATTTACATGAGTCCAATGGGAGAATTTGTTCCCCACTGGTTCAAAGAATTAAGTGGCAATTTCCTCCCTCTTATTGAAGAGGTGGTGTGGTGTTTGGTTGCAGCCATGTAGGGGCCACATTACGAACTCCCATGCAGATAAGAATTTGAGAGAATGAGCCTAATGGCAGGCTGAAGACAGGAAGTTTAGGCATGTCCAGGGTCTCATGTGAATTCGTCATTCCTAGCCTGTGTCCCTCTCCCTCCTGAGGGAGAGGGGACAGTGAGCCATGTAAGAGAGGACTAATCAACTGTAGGCATGGCGCCCAGAGGTCTCCTCCCCTAAGCAGCACATGTAGACCCACAACATTTAATTCCCAGCAGACTAAGTGATTCTTTCTGTATGAATCTGTCTTTTCTTTCACATCAGAGGGACTCTAATTTTCACTTTGCAACATCTTTCTTTAGATAATGATTCCCAGAACCTTCCCTTACCTATATTATTAGAATAGCCCCTACGTAGCCCCCTTGTGCTTTTTGCCACTACCTGTTAGCATACTGGGGTTGGACCCTAACTCTAGGAGGGCTGTCCAAACCTCCTATCTATTGTCATGAGGAGGGCTTAGAATTTTTGGTTCCAATAAAAAGGGGGGAGGTAGGATTTTTAATCCTCGGGATGCTAAGGAAGGAGCTTTCTTTTTTTTTTTTTTTTCTGAGACAAGTGTTAAAAGAACAAAGGAATGAGAAAGCCCAGCCTTTATCTTTCCTCAGTTTAGTTTATCTTTTTCATTTCAGTGTCAGCCTGTGGGTTTTTTGTTTTGTTTTGTTTTGTTTTTGCAAGGAGTGCAATAGGAATTATCACGATGCTAGAAGCAGAAGAATTCACCCTTCTACTGCCCCTTTCCCAATTATGGGTCTCCAAATAATACAGACTGGAAGATAAAAAGAAAGGAGGAATGGAAAGTGGAGGAATGGAAGGTGGAGGAGCCTTGAGCTATAGCAGGCTCCTCTGTGATGGACATAATTGAGTCCAGAGGTGGGGGAGAAGGGAAGGAAACAGCAAACCAACCACCAAAGGGAAGGAAACTCGCAAAAAACGGATGCCTCTCATTTTCTCCGGAGGGATAACTCCAGGGTCAGAATTCTGATCTGGATGGAGTGTTTTTGTCCCTAACATGATTTTGTGTGTCTATTTAGGGAAATGGGACAAGGCCAAATCACAGTGGCACAGAGCCCTTTGGGATGTATCCTGAAACCATGGAAACACCCCTCCTTATGCATGGAAAGCTTAAAGAAGAGGAAGATGATTTTCCTTTGTAACACAGTTTGACCCTTGTAGATGTTGGGTAACTCAGAGGTTTAGCCATTCAATGGGTCTATCAATTACAATACTATCCTTCCCTTAGATATTTGTTTTGCAAAAGACAAGGAAAGTGGAATGAAATCCCTTATATTCAGGCTTTTACCCACCATTTTTTTGTTGTTGTTGTTGTTATTAAGTGCCTTGGTGTCGACTCTGACTCATAGTGACCCTGTATAGGGTTTCTGAGGAGCAGCTGGTGAATTTGAACCACTGACCTTGAAGTTAAAACTGACCTTGGGGTCCAGTGCTTAGCCTATGGTGCCATACCGAGACTCCTGATGCACCATTCAGAGCATTATAATCAGGGTACAGGGAGAAAGCTGCAGGGCTCCCTAAACACTCAGAGGGGTCAGTGACAACTCCCCTAAAAGAAACTAAAGGCATTCCTCCAGCTGGTAATCACCTCACTGCCTGCCCCTGCCTGCCCTGAGGGGCCAATTCTCTTTCCAGCAGCACCACAGGGAATATACCTATCACTGGGCCCCCTTCAAGAAGTAGCAAGACCAAATGAGAATACTATGAGAGTGCATGTATCTGGCAGCATAGGTAATCTAAAGAACTGTAAAGACAAATTAGGAAACTATTCCATAGACCCTGGGAAATGTATTGAGGAATCTGAGCATTTAGCAGGGAATTTTGATCTAATTTACAGAGATATAATGATCTTACTCTCCCACTGCTGTGCTGTGGATGAAAAGCACCAAATTACAAATGCTGCAAGACATAAAGCAGACCACACCCATGCTACTAATCAGCATCTGGCTGAGGGGGGCAATGACCATCCCAGATTAAGACTGCAGATGGAACCTCCAAACTGGTCCAGCAGGCAATGAAGGTAGAGCAGCATGAGACTACATGCTAATCTGTCTCATATAAGGCATGAGGGAAATTCAGGCTAAGCCTGTCAGTTACTCAAAATTAGCTGATCTCACTTACAAGAAAGATGAGAACCCCACAGCTTTTAGAGCTAGATTAATAGTTGCAATCCAGAAGTATACCAGTCTGGATCCCAAATCTCCAGAGGGAAGGGTTGTTTTAAGCACCCACTTTATAATCAATCTGCCCCAAATATAAGAAGGAAATTACAACAGATGGCCCTTGGTCTTCAGAGTGATCCCAATAAGCTGTGGCTAGCTCCCACTTCAGTGTACAAAAGCCATGACCCCTAGATGTGGAAGAGAAAGACCCACAAAAATCAAATTATTAAGAAACTGCTGTTGTGGCCTGTCTTAATCCCCACGTGCCACAACTTTGTCCTGATTAGTCTTGTCGAGACCTCAAATTTGGAAAGAAAAAACTGCTACGGTTGTGGAAAACCAAGACATATGCAATGAGAGTACTCAAACAGGCCTGTTGGGAATGGTAGAGGGGCAGAGGAAAACTCCTTCCTACCTGTGGCCCATCCACCTTGCACATAGACATCCAATAAAACAGGAAAAGGTCCTTACTGAGTCATCTGACTGAAGGAGTCCAGGCTCTTACGTGTTCCCCAGCTAACAGATTAAAATCCTGCTTAATTTGCCTAGGGTGCACATGGAAGTTGCTAGTAAACCAGTATCTTTTTTCATTGACACCGGGGCAGTCTATTCAGTTCTCATAACCTTTGGTGGTCTCATCTCCTTCTCTTCGCGTGTTGTTACTGGAATTGATGGGTCATCAGCCAGGAGGTCCCTCACTCCATCCCTGGCCTGTAGCCGGCAGGGGAAATTATTGGCACAGAAGTTCCTCATTATTCTTAATTCTCCTGCTCCTTGAATGGGATGAGATCTTCAGTATAAGTTGGAAAAGGTATTGGTTTTCACTCCTGTAGCCCATATGTCAGCTATAATCGAAGAACTGCCAGAAAAGAGTGACATTCTTTCTGAACATACAAAGGTTTGGGTAAATGGAAAACCTACTAGAGCCATTTATATAGATCCAGTTAAAATTGAGCTAAGACATGGGTTGGATATCCTAAAAGAATGAAGTATAGATTATCATCACAAATTATTCAGGGTTTAGCCCATTTTAATACAATAATTCTGGGATCCTAGTTGAGAGACCATCACCTTATGATACCCCAATCCTAGCCATACAGAAGCCAAATGAAAGGTGGAAACCACCATGAAAGACCTTTTAATCATAAGTCTATCACTGTTTTAAGTAACAACTGTACATTTCTTTATTGAATATTAAAAAATAATAGCCCAGGGACAGAATTTAATAACACTGGGTGTGCTATCCTGAAAATTCTGCAAAGTCAAGGTTCTTCCCAACATGTGTCTTTGATTCCATTCTAAGTATGAACTTCTCCAGAATTAGCTTTCCCTTTGGGAACCTTAAGAGACACCCAGTTATAGTCATCAAGGTAGATTGGCCACCAAAAGTTCAATTAAAGGGTTTGAGTTGTGTCATAAGCTTCCATATTATTCAATGGACTAAAAGTATAATAAGTACCAAAAATATAAGCTGAAACTGCACTGTCAGGGGACTTTGTCCCAGAGACAGGCCTGTAACTAGCCAAGAAGCATGTAGAAACTACAGAGAGGCACGATTCAAAATAGGAAAAGCTCTGGGGAACCCATTGACATCCTGGAGTATAGTTGTAACTAGTTAGTACCCTGAGTGCCCATGTCTGTCAGAAAAAGATTATCGGAAGTGAGTTAAGAAAAATCTGAGTCTAGACCCACATAGCAGCACCAGTTTGTCTAGTAATGATTAACCCCTGTGCTTAGGCATGGTGGTTATGTGGAGACAATACCACTGAAGGAATGTGGACTTTAAGAGTTTAAATGTGACCAACTTATGTAAGTGTTGTGTAGTAGGATGATTTTTGTTGTTGTTAAGTGCTGTTGAGTCATTTCTGGCCCATAGTGACCCTATATAGGGTTTCCAAGGAAGGGCTGTTGAGCTTGGACTGCCGACCTTGTAGTTCAAATGACTTTGCAGTCCAGTGTATTAACCCACAACACTACATCAGGGTTATTGAGACCTGTAAATTATTATTCTTGGACTTACAGGAACTTATTCGATATCACTTCTGTTAATGCCTATTCAGAGAGATATTGGATCCAGAAAGTAGAAGGACTGATTGTAACAGGAGTGGTTTCAGTGGGCACTACAATTGCTGGCCTTGTAGGAGGCGTTGTGTACAAGGCACAAGCTATTATAAATACCTTGAGGTTGTTGTAGAGTACAGTCCAGGATTCTGATATTGCCATAAAAGCAATTCAGTACTTTCTTAATCACTAAGTAGCATTGGACTATGTATTGGCTAACCAGGGAGGAGTATGTATTTTGGCAAACACCACCACCTGCTGTTTTTATATCAACTCAAGTGGAAAGGTAGAGGAAAGAGCATAAGACCTGTTAAGCGACTATATATATATATATATATAATCACTATATAAGGTCACTGTGAGTAAGAACAGATTCTAGGGCAATTAAAAACAATACAGATTGAGTGGAGTCCTGGTTTTAAGGGACAGTCAGAAAGAACTAACTGGAAACATTTGGACAACTGTTAAAAGCTGGCTTCCCTGAATGACTTGGTTTCTCTTTCTTAATGGACCAATAGTGGCTATAATATTACTTTCAATATTTGGTCCTTGTGTGTTTAACCTGATGTCTAAATATGTATCTTCCAGTATACAACCATTCCAGATGAAAATGATGGTGATGTAATGATTCTAACTCATACCCATGCCCATGGGACCTTTGGATGCAGAGGTGGCCATATTCATAGAGGAAGAGTAGGAGTTAGAACAGAAACTCAGGAGAAGGATCCTAACTAGGTAGGTTGTCTTCCTGAATTAGCAGTAAGTAGACAGACAGAACTATGCCCTATTTATATTTAAAAATTCAGCATCCTACTCTCATAGAGGGGCTTGGGGGGGAGGTATGCTAGCGACAGATTAGGAGCCTAATAGCCAGCCTAACCGAACCCAAACATCTGGCACTTGAATCAACATTTCCAGAAAACTGGGCCTAGCACACCTTCTGAGAAATCGAACGGTGCTAGATCACCAAAAATGGTACAAAATATGGGATACGTAGACCCTGCCATCAACCAGAAAAAACCTGAGGAAAATGAGTCAAAAGCCTTGAATAAAGAGGGAAAAAGAACACAACACCAGCAATCTCTCTCAACAAACAAAACAACAACAAAAACAAGAGTCCTAGGTAAGACTTATAGGTAAGACCTAGACTCTACCACTACAAAAGTGGCTTGTCTGGCTTTCATACATAATATAACCCTATAAATTTTCTTGAATCCATAGGATTCCTGTTCTAGAAATACCATATTTTATACCTCTATTTCTCTATTTAAAAGATCATCTATTTTGCTTCCAATTTTTCACTCAACATAATACCATAAAAGGAACATCAATAGCACTCCTGGTTATTTTCCTAGAAAAGATTCCTAGAATAGGGATTACTGAGCTAAATTAAAAGTGCTCTTACTACTCATTACTTTCATTCTTAGGTTAGAAGAATTCGGAATTGGTGTTCTCAGGAAGTTCTAATTCAAACTTACAGCTTTCTGTGTTTTGAAGGAGGAAGGGAGAGTTATCTCCCCAGTTTGCAAGGACAATAGGTATAGTCATTTTGTTATTTTTCCTTATGACATTGTTGCATTTTTAGTGAAACCAAGGTTTTCCTTGTAGGAGTCAGTGGGAAAGGTTGTAGAATCAGAGTAACGGTCAGCTCTTTTTTTCTGCCTCATTTACATAATGAGCGAGAAATTAATTAAATATGACATTTGGAGGGGTCTGTGAAGCCACAATAAAAATGAAAAATATATATATATAAAAAAACCCTCAAATAACTGCATGGAGAAGATCATTTTCTGCTATTTTACCTGGATTTTCATCTTTCATGCAGAACAACTGACATCCTTCATTGTGCCTGTCATGTTACTTTGCTAGGAGCCTTCAACTTAAACACAGTTTACATTAAGACTTTACTGAGAGGCACTGCAATGTGATCAAAACACACTTGTGTGGGCTAGCAGGTTCTTAACTAAGTGGATAACAGGTTATCCTCAGCATATTGCCATTAGGGTGTTAATAAAATGCAAAGCTTAGGATTTTGGAGTGTGCTCCAAGGTCTTTGGTTTTTATTTTCATTTCTTTAATAGCTCCTTTTCTCCCTTGAATTGGCAAATCTATATTGATTACAAAAGTTCTCACTAATCCTTAATTGTGATTTTATTGAAAGAATGTCAAATGGAGTTTGAAATTTGATTAAATGGATTGCATTTCAAGATATAGATTAAACTAAGTTCTTTCTATATTTACTTCCCATGGATGATTTCGTTGTCTAGTGTATGAAAAGCCACAAACAGACGATTAAAAACTAGAAATTTATTCTTTTACAGAGTTGCTTTTGTTTTTGTTGTTAGGTGCCATTGAGTTGATACATACTCACAGCAACCCTATGCACAACAGAATGAAACACTGCTGGATCCTGGGCCAACCTCACATTGTTGCCACTCTTGAGCCCATTGATGCTGTCATTTTGCCACTCCATCTCCCTGGAGGGTCTTCCTCTTTTTTTCTGACCCTCTAGCTTACCAATAATGATACCCTTCTCCAATGACTGGTCCTTCCTGACATTATGTCTGAAGTATGAGAAACGAAGTTTGGCCATCCTGGCATCCAAGGAGCACTCTGGCTGCACTGTTGGTTCTTTTGGCAGCTCATGGTACCTTCAATATCACCTCCAACTCAAATGTATCAATTATTTTGTGGTCTAATTTATTCACTGTTCAGCTTTCACATGCATATGAGTTTATTGAAAATACCATGGCTTGGGTCATGCGCACCTTAATCCTCAGGCTGACATGTTTGATCTTCAACACTTTAAAAAAAGTCTTGTGTATTAAATATGCCTAAAGCAATATGTCGTTTGATTTCTTGACTTCTACTTCCATGAATGTTGATGGTTGATCCAAGAAGAATAAAGGCCTTGACAACTTCAATATTTTCTTAATTGAAAAGAATGCTGTTTATTGGTCTAGTGATGAGTATTTTTTATTTCTTTACGTTGAGATACAATCCATACGGAAGGCTGTACTTTTTGATCTTCATCAGTAAATATTTTAAGTCCTCTTCACTTTCAGCAAGCAAGGTTGCATCATCTGCATATGGCAGGTTGTTAATGAGTCTTCCTCCAATCCTGATACCAAGTTTTTCTTCATATAACCCAGCTTTTTGGATTATTTTCCCAGCATACATGTTAAATAAGTATGGTGAAAGAATACAACCTTGTTGCACACATTTCTTAATTTTAAACCATTCAGTGTTCCCTTGTTCTGTTTGAACAAATGCCTTTGGTCCATGTACAGATTCCTCATGAGT
>NW_006408611.1:1267651-1288621 GCF_000296735.1 Chrysochloris asiatica | reverse complement strand
TTCAATAATGTAAGTCAAGGGTTGAATTTTTTTTTCAGTTCCCCCAGGTTGTGAAATGCTGAGCATGTTCTTCCCTTTGGGTTTTCTGATTCCAGATCTTTGCACATTTTGTTGTAATATTGGGCTTTGTCTTCTTGAGCTGACCTTTGAAATTTTCTGTTCAGCTCTTGCACCTCCTAATTTCTTCCTTTTGCTTTAGCAACCCTACACTGGAGTGCAAGTTTCAGTGTCTCTTCTGACATCCAACTTCTCCTTTTCCTTCCTTCTTGTCTTCTTAATGACTTTTTACTTTCTTCCTGTATAATGTTCTTGATGTCATCCCACAACTCTTCTGGTCTTTTGTCTTTGGTATCTAATGTATGAAATCTCTTCCTCAGATGACCTCTTAGTTCAGGTGGGGTATTTTCAAGGTCTTGTTTTCATTTTCTTAAACTTCAGTCTGAATTTGCATATGAGTAATTGATGGTCTGTTCTACAATCTGCCCCGGCCTCGTTTTGGCTAATGATATGGAGCTTTTCCACCATCTCTTTTTACAAATATAATCAACTTGATTGCTGTGTGTTCCATCTGGTGTGGTTCCTGTGTATAATTGTATCTTATGCTGTCTAAAGAAGGTATTTGAAATGAACAAATCATTGGCAGATTTCTATCATGCGATCTCCAGCATCATTTCTATCACCAATGTCGTAGTTTCTAATTACTGGTCCTTCTTTATTTCTAACCTTTGTGAGTTTGATCAATTCAGATTGAAGAAGTTGATAGAAGTCTATTTCATACTCACTGGCTTTAGTGGTTGGTGTGTAAATTTGAATAATAGTGTTATTAACTTGTCTTCCCTGTAGACACATGGATATTATCCTATCACAGACAGCGTTGTATCTCATGACGGATCTTGATTTTTTTAACAATGAATGCAACACCATTTCTCTTCAATTTGTCACCCCCAGCATAGTAAGCCATGTGGTTGTCAGATTCAAAATGGCCAATACCAGTCCATTTCAGCTCACTAATGCCTAAGATACCAATGTTGATGCATTCCATTTCATTTTTTACAATTTCCAATTTTCCTAGATTCATACTTCATACATTTCATGTTCTGATTATTAACGGATGTTTACAGCTATTTCTCGTCATTTTGAGTTATTCTGCATCAGCAAATGAAGGTCCCATGGGCTTTTACTTCCATTGGCTTTACTCCATTAGTGTCATTATGGTCAACTCTACTTTCAGGAGGCAGCTCTTTCCCAGTCGCATTTTGAGTGCCTTCCAACCTGAAGGGCTCATTTTCCTTCTCTATATATGATAGTGTTTCTCTGCTATTCATATGATTTTCAGTTACTAAATATTCAGAAGTAGTCTGTCTCTCCTTCTTCCTAGTCTGTCTTCATCAGGAAGCTCATCTATTTTTTGCAGAGTAGAAGGCTAGAATTCTGAATTCAAAGCTTTGGCTCTAAGGGTAGGTTCTTGTCTCTTTTCAAAATCTGTGGGCTAAGCTTTTCTTGGAAGTCTTCATGTCTTGGAATCAAAAATTTTCCCTTGAATCTAAGAAGCTTTTAGCCCAGGAATCCTGAGTCCAAAGGACATTCTCTGATCCTAGCTCTTCTTTCATGGTGGCATTAAGGTTCCTCTGATCTCTACTTATTTGTGTAATCTGTTTTATATCACAAAAGAGACTGACTCAGATTTACAATACTGCTTAAATCTGTAGACTGTACTCTGACTCATTCATATAACTAGCTTTAATTCCGTCTCAATAACATTACAGCTGTTAGGATTTACATAGGATAATTACATCAAATCACAAAATGGAGGATTACATACTGCTGAGGATCATGGCCTAGTCAAATTGAAACATGTTTGGAGTGATACTATTCAATCTACAACATTGACCATATCTGTTGTTTACTTAAATCCAACATTATCTTGAGTACCTTACAATCTGAGAGGCAAATATTCAGGCACTATATCTGACAGTAACTTTGATATGGAACCGACTAGATGGCACCTAACACCAGAATCACTTTTTATAGGAGCAAATCAGTGGGTTGTTTTTCCCTAAGAACCACTGAGTGGGCTCAAGTTGCCAACATTTCAGTTAGCAGCTGATCACCTGTTATATTATTAGGACTCTTAGGGGTTGTATTAGGCTGTAAGAATACAATTGTATTTTTTCCATCTCCTTTTAATACTTTATGTATTACTCTATATTTTGCCCATGTTGTTGTTGTTGTTGTCAGGTGCCATCGAGTTGAAACCAACTCATAGCGACCCCATGCATAGCAGAATGAAACAATGTCCAATCCTGGGCCAACCTCACTACCGCTGCCACACTTGAGTCCATCAATGATGCCACCTGGCCAATCCATCTCGTTAGGGGTCTTCCTCTTTTTCTCTGACCCTCCACCTTACCCAACATGACATCCTTCTCCAGCGACTGTTTCCTCCGGACAATATGTCCAAAGTATGAGAGACGAAGCTTAGCCATCTTGGCCTCCAAGGAGCACTCTGGCTCCACTTCTTCCAAAACAAATCTATTGGTTCTTTTGGCAATCCATGGCACTTTCAGTATTCTCCTCCAACACCACAACTCAAAGGCATCAATTCTACGATCTTCCTTATTCACTGTCCAGCTTTCACATGCATATGAGGTTATTGAAAACACCATGGCCTGGGTCAGGCGCACCTTAGTCCTCAAGCTGACATCTCTGCTCAACACTTTAAAAAGTTCCTGTGCAGCAGATTTGCCCAGTGCCATACGTCGTCTGATCTCTTGACTGCTGCTTCCATGAGTGTTGATAGCTGATCCAAGAAGAATGAAGTCCTTGACAACTTCAATCTTTTCTCCATTGATAAGAATGTATTTTATTGGTCCAGTGGTGAGGATTTTTGTTTTCTTGACATTGAGATATAATCCATATCGAAGGCTGTGCTCTTTGATCTTCATAAGTAAATGTTTCAAGTCCTCTTCACTTTCAGCAAGCAAGGTTGTATCATCTGCATATCGTAGGTTGTTAATGAGTCTTCCTCCAATCCTCATGCCACATTTTTCTTCATAGAACCCAGCTTCTCGTATTATTTGCTCAGCATACAGGTTGAATAAGTATGGTGAAAGAACACAACCCTGTCTCACACCTTTCCCAATTTTAAAACATTCAGTGTTCCCATGTTCTGTTCAAACAACTGCTTCTTGGTCTAGGTACAGATTTCTCAGAAGTACAATTAAGTGTTCTGGAATACTCATACTTCTCATGTTGTCCATAGCTTGTCATGATCCACACAATCGAAAGCCTTTGTGTAGTCAATAAAGCACAGGCAAACATCCTTCTGGTATTCTCTGCTTTCAGCCAAGATCCATCGGACATCAGCATGATATCTCTTGTTCCACGGCCTCTTCTGAATCCAGCTTGAACCTCTGGGAGTTTTCTGTCAATGTATGATTGTAGCCGTTTCTCTATTACCTTTAGCAAAACTTTACTCACTTGAGATATCAAAGAGATTTTGCCCATGGAATCCTTTAATATTGTAAGTTGAGGCTTGAAATTTTTTGTCAGTTCTTCACATTGAGAAATGCTGCACATGTTCTTTTCTTTTAGTTTCTTAATGTCAGGCTTTTGTACATTTAGTTATAATACATGATTTTGCCATCTTGAGCTGCCTTTAAACTTTTCTGTTCTGCTCTTTTACTACTTCATTTCTTCAAGCTGTTTTAGCTTCTCTATGCCCAAAAGCTACTTTCAGAGTATTTTCTCATACCCTTTTTAGTCATTTCTTTCTTTCTTGTCTTTTAATGACCTTTTACTATATTTAGGTATGATCTTATTGATATCATTCAACAACTTTTCTGGTCTTCACTTATTGGTGTCTAACATATTAAATCTGTTTTTAAGACGGTCTCTAAATTCAGGTGGGATATATTCAGGGTTGTATTTTGTCTCCCATGGGATGGCTCTAATTTTCTTCAGTTTCAGACTGAACTTGCATAGAACTATTGATTGACTGTTTCACAGTCAGTCCCTGGCCTTGTTTTTACTTAGGATATTTGACCATCTTTTCCTATAGATGTACTCAATTTGATTAGTGTCTATTCCATCTGGTGAGGGTAATGTGTACACTTTCTGTATTATTTTCTAAAGGTATTTGTAATGCATAATTTATTGGTCCTGCAAAATTCAATGCTATCTACAGCATCAGTTCTATCACCAAGGTCATGTTTTGCAACTACTGTCTTTGTTTCCAACATTCACATTCCAATCACCAGGAATTACCAATGTATCTTGATTGCATGCATGATCAATTTCAGACTGAAGAATTTGGTAGATTTCTTCAATTTCAACATCACTTGCTTTAGTGGTTGGTGCATAAATTTGAATAGTAATAATATTAAATGGATTTCCTTATAGGTATATGGATATTATCCATACTTCAAGATAGTTATTAAAATGCTATTTTGTACAAAGAATGTAATGCCATTACTCTTGAATTTGTCCTTCCAAGCATTGCACATCATATATTTTTCTGATCCACAATGGCAAAAATCCATTTATTTCAGTTCACTAATGCCTATGATAGAGTCATGGGGGTAGCACTGTAAGATAAGCACTCAACCACAGGTCTGTTTGAACCATAAGATCGGTAGTTCAAACCCACTAGTCTCTCCTTGTATCCCTAAACAGGGTTGCCATGAGTTGGAACGAACTCAAAGGCACTTAACAACAACAACAAATGCCTGTTATATCAATACTTATGTGCTCCATTTCATTTTTGATGGCTTTCAATTTTCCATTTCCCTAGATTTAAATTTTTCATATTTTTTACATCCCATGTTCAGATTATTAACAGATATTTGCAGCTATGTGCTCCCATTTTGAGCTGTGTTACATCAACAAATGAAGGTTTCAGAAAGGTATAGTCTACTCATGTCATTAAAGTCAACTTTGCTTTGAGGAGGCAGTATTTCCTCAGTTGTATGTTGTGTCTTCCAACATGAGGGACTCATCTTCTAACACTACATCTGACATTGTTCTACCAATATTCATAATGTTTTCATTGGCCACCATTCAGAAGTGGTTTGCTTCTTCTTTCTAATCAGTCTTAGTCTGGAAACTCTACTGAAACCTATGGGTGAACCTGTTGGTATTTAAAATACTGGTAACATAGCTTCCAGTAATGCAAGTAACCACAGTATGACAAACTGGCAGAGAAGTGGTGGAAAAATAAGTATATAATAATTTATGTTATAAAGGATGTCCTAGTTATTAATAGTGTGACTATCAATGAATTAGGATAAGTAGATTTTTTAATAATCAGAAATTTATTCTGTCACAGTATAAGAAGCTAGAAGTTCAAATTTAGGGCACCAGCTACAGGGGAAGGCTTTTGTTTTCTGTTGTCTCTGATAGAAGGTCTTTGTTATCAATCTTATCCTGGGTCTCAAAGTCTCAGTGCAGGGACACAATCCACTTCTGACTCTTCTTTCTCTGTGGTAGGAGAAGTCTCTCTGATCAGTTCTGTTTGCCTTTATTTCTTTTAAGATAAAAATGATGCAGGCCACACACTCAAGGCTGTGACCTGAGTAAGGGTATTGCATCCAATCCTAACTCTTTACAAGTGATTGGCTTATTACATCAAATCACATGATTTGGCATCCATTGAGAATCATGACCCAGGCATATGCAGTTTTTAGAGACACAAATATCTTGGGGAGACACAATTTATTCCATAACATGTGTATCTGTGTTTTATCTAAAGTTATATACTCTAGTACAAAGGGTTCTAATTAAATCAGTATCCTACTACAATCAATATTTAAGTTCTAGTTTTTCTTCCATTTTCAGCTTGCCTTACCTTATATGGGAAATCTCCTTATAATATTCCAGTTCTGAACCGCAGGGTCAGCAGTTTGAAACTACCAGCTGCTTCATGGGAGAAAGATGAGGTTTTCTGCTCCTGTAAAGATTTACAGCCTCGGAAACCCTGTTCAGGGTTGCTATGGGTTGGAACTGACTCGACGGCACTTAACAACCAACAACAAGTGACATCATAATATTCAGAGTATAGATAGTGTACTTGTAATTTATGCTAGCCTTGGCCATGGGAAAAAATCTCAAGATATATTGGATACAGTGGCTGGAGACATCTTAATGGCACAAGAATAAGTAATAAGCAATAAGGACTTAATTATATTGCCCCAAGCTGAAACTGATTAGATGAGATATTTGAAATTGATGCCTTATAACACTGGTTCTTTACCATATTGAGGTTACTGACCTCTTTTAAAAAACTCTTGAAAACAACACTTTCTCCTCCAGAAAGAATGCATATATTACAAAAAGTTTAGCACATAATTTTAGGTTGGTGAAAGGATCCTCTGAAGTAGTGGGTCTCATATTCAAGTATCCTGACGCCATCTTAAACAAACAATAAATAACTGGCTTTGTTGTAAGCTTACTATTCCAGATACTGTGCTCAATAATTCCCATGCATTACATTTTGTAAATCTTCTCACAGTCCTACGCTATACAAATTATTGTGGTTGTTAGGCACTGTCAAGTCAATATTGACTCATAGTGATTTTATGCACAACAGAACAAAACACTGTCTGGTCTTGTGCCAATCTCACAATCATTGCTACACTTAAGCCCATTATTGCTGCCACTGTACCGATACAATTCATGAAGGGTGTTCCTCTTTTTCGCTGACATTCCATTTTACCAAGCATGTTGTCATTCATCAGGGATTGGTCCCTTCTGGTAATATGTCCAAAGCCTGAGAACGAAGTCTGGCCATTCTGGCTTTCAACGTCCATTCTGACAGCACTTTGTCCAAAACAGATTTGTTTGTTCTGTTGGCAGTCCATGGTACTTTCAATATTCTCCTCCTACACCATAATTCAAATGCATCAATACATCTATGCTTTTCCTTATTCATCGTCCAACTTTCACATATATATGAGGCTATTGAAAATACCATGATGTGGGTCAGGTGCACCTTAGTCCTCAAATTGACATCTTTGCTCTTCCACACTTTAAAGAGTTCTTGTGTAGCATATTTGCCTCATGCAATATGTCATTTGATTTCTTGACTGCTGCTTCCATGAGTGTTGATGGTTGTTCCAAGCAAAATAATTATTTGTTGTTGTTGTTAAGTGTGTTGGAGTCAGTTCTGACTCATAGTGACCCTGGATTGGGTTTTCAAGGAAAGGCTGGTGAGTCGAACCGAAGACCTTGTAGATGTTAAAAAAGCTTAAAGGGTTAAAAAAGAAGAGATAGTTAAAGAGGTAGTGATTTTCACAAGATCAGACTGCTGGAAAAATGCAGAGGACAACCTCGTCCATTCTCTTAACTGCACTCATATTATCTTTGGGTGTTGGGGTGTGGGGTAGAATATATACAACATAAAAATTGTAATCTTTAACATTTAAAGTGTATCATTTGTGCTGTTGCTGTTTTTTGGTGCTGCCAAGTTGGTTCCAACCCATAGCAACCCTGTACAGGGTTTCCAAGAAGCAGCTGATGAGCTTGAACTGCCATCCTTGTGGTTCAAACCAACTTTGTAGTCCACACATTAACGCACAGCACCACACCAGTAGCATGGATTACATTTGCAATATTCTATAATCACCACTTACCTCTAATTCCTTTTAATTATCCTTAAAATAAACTTTGTACCTTTTAAACAAAAGCTCATCACACCCTTCTCTTTATAGTCACTGACAACCTCTAATCTACTTATTCTCTCTATGAATTTGCTTATAAGTGGAATTATACAATATTTGTCTGTGTGTACTATTCTTATTTCACTTAGTATGTTTTCCAGATTCATCCATGTTGCATACTGCAACATGTGTCAAAACATCTTTTCTTTTTAAAAACTTTATTAAAACACTGAGTTTATTTCACCTGTGTAATTTTGTTTCTACACCATTTTCCTTAGTCTGACGACTGCCCCTATTATGCCTGTCATAACATAAAAGGCATTTGGTTTGCTTAAAACCAAACAGGGTAGAGTTCCATCTTTAAAAACTAAACAGGCATTTTGGACAACTTTTTCTCAGCAGAATAACCTGGACAACATTTATCAGACAAAGTAAAGAAAGTACTCACTCTGCATTATGCAAAAAGGATACCCAGATAGCAACTGTTGTAGAAATGAAATAAGAAATGTTTAGCAAACTATTTAAACTATTTTCTTGAAGAGACTTTCTTCTCTGTCAAAGATCTTGAACTGCCTCCTGATCAATCATCCAGATGAAATCCTTCACATGATTAATAAATTTGGTATTCACTTTGGAAAGAAAACCACCTTTTTCTACACTTGGTTGAATTTTTGCTTTAATGTATTCTACAGAACTAGGTCCTGTCTTTTTTTTTTGTGAATTATGTGATAGTTTACATGGGAGAACATTAGCTTTACATTCATCCTATCATATATCATTTCATTGCCATGGTTACAGTCCCCTCCATGCATCATCAATCAACCACAGGGAATACCCTGCAAGCCTGCCCTTGCCCCCCAGGTCATTAGCACACAGTCCCTCTCCCTCTCTGGGTCTAGAGTTCCCAGCCACTCCATCTCTCCACATCATCATCTGTGCCTCCATCTCTGGCATCACCGCCTCTCTGGGTAGAGTCCTGCACTCTGCTCTTCTCCCTTGATGGTCCCAGGGACCTCCACTCCTGGACTGTAAAGTCAACCACTCCCCTCCTTTTGCTACAATACATCTACCTTTACATTCCCAACCCTCACAGTCAGCCTTGGTAGCAATTATTCACTATTGTACCACAAGAGTCCGATCCCCATATCTTTTCATCAGCCCCACCTCTGATTCTAGGCTCCCTCTTGAGAGCTTGTAAGCCAGTCACTTCTTGCCTTTGTAGTCCCCTCCCCCGCCATTTTGAGTATCCAAAGTCGATGTTGCTCATCCCTGTCTACCCTGTGTACCAAGGGGGTGGGGATGATCCTCACTGTAAATATTTGTTCCCTCTTTTGAGTTACTGAATCTATAGGTGTAGGTCAAATTCATCAAATCGTATCAGATTACTCCATTTTTCTCTTCTTTCTTCTTCTAGTTGAGTTCTGATCATCCAGTCATTGAAGTCAGGTCAAGTGGGTATTATCTGCAAGTGTGGGTCCAGTCTGTGTTTTTTGTTTTTTTTTTTACAGATTTTTGTAGGATTCTTGACCTTTTAATCATGATGTTGATGGTTTTGAGTCTTTTCCATTCTGGTTTAATATTTGTGAATTTTTGACGGAGTATTGTTATATATTTCTTCACTGGAACTTTTTCTTCAGTTTCATCATTACCATCAAAATCATCATCATTATCATCTTCATCAGCAGCTAGTTTTACTTTTTTACATGGACCCATGTTACCACTTGCAGGGACAGATTTTTTTCCTGAGGTACTTAAGAGTTTCACATCCTCTTCCTCTTCATCAGACTCTGCAACTTCTTTCACAGCTACTAAGTGCTATCTACTAACATGCACAGGCCTGGAGTAGCACTTCAGTCATAAGACTACAGGGAGCTTTATTTCAGATACCCTAAGGGAGATCATTGGGTGTATACATATTTTCAAAATTGCTAGTGTTACTTCAGTTGTTCTGTGTTCATAATTCATTGTCTCTGCTTCAATAAGGTATAATTCATCCTTTGCACCAGACCCTAAACTGACCGTTTTAAAAATAACTGGTACTTATTTTCAACATTATCCATCTTGGAGTAACAATCTTTGTAGGCCCTTAGTTCATAGCTAGAAAATATAATTTGGGGGCTTTAAGGAGTTCATTTCCATATTAATGAAATGGCCTGCGTGGCAGTGGTACACACTTATGTTGTAGAGAAGGAAAAAGGGGATAAATGACTAATGTTACTCTAAGCAGTGGCAAAGTATGTAATCACATCAGAGCACTACATAACTTTTCATGGCATCATATTTTTTCATTGTATATTTATACAGTATATCTTGCTTGGTGCAAATATTTAATATGTTTGACTGCTAAATGAAAGTTTGGATGTTCAAATCTGCCTAGAGGTGTTTTGGAAGAATGGCTTCACAATCTATTTGCAGAAAATCAGCCGTTAAAAATCGTATGTAGCACAGTTCTACTCTAAAATACTCAGGGTCACTATGAATCAGAAAGAATTCGATGGCAACTAGTTTTAAACATATATCACATTTTATTTATCAAATTTTCTATTGATGAACACTTGGATTGCTTTCATTTTTTTGGCAATTATGAACAATGCTACTATGAATATCCATATACAATTATCTGTTTAAGTCCCTCTTTTTAATTTTTTTAGGCATTACTCAGGAGTGAAATTGTTGGACCATATGGTGATTTTCAAGCTGCTCCTTTAAAACTGTATACAGG
Source organism: Chrysochloris asiatica (assembly GCF_000296735.1). Lineage (NCBI taxonomy): Eukaryota > Metazoa > Chordata > Mammalia > Afrosoricida > Chrysochloridae > Chrysochloris > Chrysochloris asiatica. Next base: position 1,278,244 of record NW_006408611.1, on the reverse strand, counting down.
GTCGCTATGAATCAGACTGACTCCATGACACTGAACAACAAATGAAAACACTATAGCTAAAACAGTACTAAACGTTTTCAAAGTAGATGCATCCTTGCATATCTACATAGGTAATGATGTATGAAACTTCTAACTTCTTTTCAAAAAATTATTTTCCTGTTTTTTGTTTGATTTTTTTTCCCTTTTAAATATACCAGTCATTCTAATCTGTATGCCAAGTTGCTTATTGTGGTTTAGATTTGTATTTCCCTAATGACTAACGATGTTGAGCCTCTTTTCAGTGCTTATTGGTCATTTGCATTATTTTCTTTGGAGAAATGTCTATTGACCAGCTTTCCTATTTTTTGATTTGGTTGTTTATCTTGTTGTGGCTGCCTTTCTCTTCAGAATGGTTTGCCTCTAATCATGATGAGGGTTGAGCGAGTGTGCTACCAGAAACTCTGGTGAGTGACAGCAGCACTAGATATTAATGCTATGGACTCTTCCTCCAAAAATGGAAACCATCCATTCTGAGATACACTGGGAATAAAGATAGATCTGAGAAGCCCAGGTGGTAATTTCCTCCCTCCCCATTACTTTTTATCCATACATTTGCTCAGTTTCTGTTTTTCTAGATGAGGTTAAAAAAGAATAACATTTGCCTTCATTTTAGTTGCAACATACTCTAATTTTGGGGATCAGAGGTTAATTAATTTGATTTAAAAACAACTTTTGGGTGCTACCTTAATTAACCTTCCAGGTTTTGTTGTTATTCCACTACCATTCAGGGCTGTCAGTCTGCCAGGGTAAGGGTTAGAGCCCTTCACCTTCTCAGGTAGGAGGAGAGGCTAAGAAATAGCATTTGCTGCTCAGTTTGATTATTGGAGCTCATTAGCTGTCAGATAAAAGGCACAAGCAGTCCATCAGAGGACAGCTGCAAGACCAATGGCATTTATTACATGACCAACATTCAGAGGCTGCTTAGAAACCAATTTCAAATCTTATAGCTTCTGTCCCCAAAATGGTAGTTCTCCAGGATTCGAGTCTGATCAAAATGCAATGAAAAGAAAAATGAAAGAAATTGTAGAAAGCTCTTCAGATAACCAAAGCACAAAACCAGCGCTGAGCACTCAAAGGAGAAATAAAGGAGCAAAGTCATCAGTTACTTCCATTGTTGTTAGCTGAGCCCTTGTGTCATTTATGAAGCTTTAGGAGAATTGCATTTCTTGTTCTTTTCTGCAATTTCACAAAGTAAATGGCCATGAAAACTATTTGTTGATGGTCCTAATACTGTAGAAACCAACAATGATTTTCTAAACTAGTCACCATATGTATATCTTTCTGTTTACCCTACCTGTTCTAAAATATTTCTTGACAATTGATTTGAATGAGGACAGAATGACCACAGACTAGGTGCTTCAATTTTAAAAAGACCTTAGTTCAATGTGCCAAACAACCATCAGAAATCATGTTTACTCTTCTTTATCAGTATAGCAAGAAGTTGTATTTTTAAAATATTGTAAATTAATATCTGCCAATGGCCTTTCTCCTAATTGATCTTGTGTTTCCTTGTTATTGTAGTTGTTAAGTGCTATTGAATTGGTTATGACTCTGTAAAGGGTTTCCAAGGAACAGCTGGTGAGTTTGAACTGCCAGTTATGGTTCAAAATCACATTGTGGTCCAGTGCTTATCCACTGCACTATACAAGGACTCCATGTTGTTGTTAGGGGCCCTCAAGTTGGCTCTGTCTCCTAGTGACCTTATGCACAATACAATGAAACACTTCCCGGTACTGCACCAACCTCATAATCATTGTAATGCTTGAGCCTATTGCTAATGCTCCTGTGTTAATCCATTTCATTGCAGGTCCTCCTCTTTTTCACTGATGCTCCACTTTACCTAGCATGATGTCCTATTCCAGGAACTGGTCTCTCTTATTCATATGTCCAAAGTACGTGAAACAAAGTCTTGCCATTCTGACTTCTAAGGAATATTCTGACTTCTTCCAACACAGATTTGTTTGTTCTTCCGGCAGTCTATGATACTTTAATTTTTTTTTTCTCCAGCACCATAACTCACATGCATCAATTCTTCTATGGACTTCTTTATTCATTATCCAACTTTCACATGACAGTATATAATCTGACAAAGACAGTGTTCTAAGTCCTACTTTGTTGAGTCAAGACTGGGGTCTTGAAAGTTGATGAGCAGTCAGATAAAGGTTTTTCTATTTCTGGAAGAAAGAAGAGTGATGAAATTAGAATATACTTGCAATCAACTAGTCCAGCAGACTAATGGGACACATTAAGACCAGTTTCCATGACTCTAATACCAGAAGAACCAGATGTTGCCCTAATAACACTACCAATGAAAAGGGTCACATTAGATGGTTCTGAAGAGAGTGACAAAAACATGAATCAATGTTATAAAAAAAGTTCAGGCTTACTCGTTAGTAAATATTAGCGTAAGATAAGACTATGGCTGTTTGTCACCCTTGAGATCTGGAATGGAACTCATCCTCATGACCCAATTTTGAGCCAAACAGTAGATGGTATATAGGGGGAACAAAAAAAACAGTAAGTTTTGTTCACCATGGAATTGTCAACCTAAGGAAAAAGTTCAGAAGTGTTGGGAAGAAGGGTGGAATGAAAATACGAACTGCAGAGAGGAAGTTAGACAATTGTTGGAACATGGGATAATTACAATCATGTAATGAAGCAAAGTGTATGAGTTGTTAAATGTAAAATTAATGATTGTTGTTGTTGTTGTCAGGTGCCATCGAGTCGGAACCAACTCATAGCGACCCCATGCACAGCAGAACGAAACAATGTCTGATCCTGGGCCAACCTCACTACTGCTGCCACACTTGACGCCATCAAGGATGCCACCTGGCCGATCCATCTCGTTGGAGTCTTCCTCTTTTTCTCCAACCCTCCATCTTACCCAGCATAATATCCTTCTCCAGCGACTGTTCCCTCTGGACAATATGTCCAAAGTATGAGAGATGAAGTTTAGTCATCTTGGCCTCAAAGGAACATTCTGGCTGCACTTCTTCCAAAACAGATCAATTGGTTCTTTTGGCAGTCCATGGCACTTTTAGTATTCTCCTCCAACACCACAATTCAAAGGCATCAATTCTTCTACCATCTTCGTTATTAACTGTCCAGCTTTTACATCCATATGAAGTTATTGAAAATACCATGGTTTGGGTCAGGCGCACCTTAATCCTCAAGCTGACATCTTTGCTCTTCAACACTTTTAAAAAGTTCCTGTGCAGCAGATTTGCCTAATGCAATACGTCGTCTGATCTCTTGACTGCTGCTTCCGCGAATGTTGATAGTTGATCCCAGAAGAATGAAGTCCTTGACAACTTCAATATTTTCTCCATTGATACGAATGTTGTTTATTGGTCCAGTGGTGAGGATTTTTGTTTTCTTGACATTGATATGCAATCCATACTGAAGGCTGTGCTCTTTGATCTTCATCAGTAAATGTTTCAAGTCCTCTTCACTTTCTGCCAGCAAGGTTGTATCATCTACATATCACAGGTTGTTAACGATTCTTCCTCCAATCCTGATGCCACATTTTTCTTCATCGAACCCAGATTCTCATTTTATTTGCTCAACATACAGGTTAAAAAAGTATGGTGAAATAATACAATTTTGTCGCATATGTTTCTTAATTTTAAAACATTCAGTGTTCCCATGCTCTGTTCGAACAACTGCTTCTTTGTCCAGGTACAGATTCCTCATGAGTACAATTAAGTGTTCTGGAATACTCATACTTCGCAATGTTGTACATAGCTTGTCATGATCCACACAATTGAAAGCCTTTGTGTAGTCAATAAAGTATAGGTAAACATCTTTCTGATATTCTGTGCTTTCAGCCAAGATCCATTGGACATCAGCAATGATATCTCTCGTTCCACGGCCTCTTCTGAATCCAGTTTGAAGCTCTGGAAGTTCTCTGTCAATATATGATTGTAGTCGTTTCTGTATTACCTTTAGCAAAAAAAAAATGGTGATATGCTCTGTAAGCCATCACTAAATTCACAATAAAAATTCAAAAATTAGCAAGCTTGAAAATCCTATGAGGCAGTTCTACTATGTCCCAGAGTCGGTAGTGACTTACATTGATCCTATGCACAACAGAATGAAACACCGCCCAGTTCGGTGACAACTTCACAATCATTGCTACGTTTCATCCCATCGCTGCTGCCACTATGGTAATTCATCTCTTTGGGAGTCTTCCTCTTTTTCTCTGACCCTCCATTTTTACCAAACAGGATATCCTTCTCCTAGAACTGGTGCTTGTCTGAAGTACAAGAAAGGAAGTTTGGCAATCCTGTCTTCCAAGGAGCATTCTGGCTGTACTTCTTCCAACACAGATTGGTTTGTCCTTTTGGTAGTCTGTGGTACTTTCAATATTCTCCTCCAACACCATAAGTCAAATACATCAATTGTTCTATGCTCTTCCTTATTCACAGTCCAACTTTCACATACATATGAGGTTATTGAAAAAAGCATGACTTGGGTTAGTAACACCTTAGTCCTAAAACTGATATATTTGCCCTTCAATGCTTTAAAGAGGTCTTGTGTAGCAGATTTGCCTAATGCAATATGTTTGATTTCTTGACTTCCATGAGTATTGATGGTTGATTCAAGCAAAATGAAGTCTTTGACAACTTCAATCTTTTCTCCATTTATATGGATGTTATTTACTGGTCCAGTGGTGAGGATTTTTATTTTTTTAATGTTGAGGTACAACCCATACCAAAGGCCTATGATCTTTGATCTTCATCAGTAAGTATTTTAAGTCCTTTTTGTATCATCTGCATATCTTAGGTTGTCAATGAGTCTTTCTCCAATCCAGATGCTGGTTTTATACATGTAATCCAGCTTCTAGGATTATGTAGTCATGATACAGATTAATAAGTATGATGAAAAAATATAACCCTGGCACACAGGTTTCCTAATTTTAAATCATCCAGTGTTCCTTTCTTCTGTTCAAACAACTGCCTGACATCTGTACAGGTTCCTCAAGCACAATTAAGTGTCTTGGAATATTCATTCTCTGCAATGCTGTGTATAGCTTGTTATGATGCCACAATTGAAAGCTTTTGCATGATCTTTAAAGCACAGCTAAATACCTTTCTGGTGTTCTCTGCTTTCACTCAAGATCCATCTGATGACAGCAATGATATTTCTCTTTCCAAATCTTTTTCTGAATGCAGTTTGAAGACATGCATGTTCCCCAGTCTGAAAAGACTTCCATTTTGATTGGAATATTTAAGAATTGTATCCATAAGCAAAAAACTAAACCATCAAACTGTAGCTTGCTCAGAGTATCAACCATCTTCATATTCATCTGATATGGTTCTAGTCAGCTCAACAACCCTAGCCATCCAAGATAGGTTAAATGAGTATCAGCTGCAAACTTGGGAATTCTATCACACACACACCTACATTTCAAAAGAGTAAGCTTTCCCTCTAATTTCATGTCAAGGTCATAGGTGCCATTCACAAGTAGACCCAGGTGATTATCAGCAAGCATATTGCTCACTGGTTCCCTTCAGCTTTCAGTCCTAGAAGGGGTTTTTCTTTGATGGGCCAACTTTCCTTGCCTTGAAGCTTCTGAAACTCAAAATACTTTTTTTCTATCACAAATCTCCTGTTCTTTCAACAATTCTGGGTTGGTGTGCATGTCTTTTACAATGCAAATGTCTCAACTCATAAGTTCTGGCTCAAGATTCCACCTTTAATTTCTAGCAAATCCAATCAAGTATAGGCCAAAGGCCAGCTTACAAATTTCCCGTAATCATAATTGTCAATATCTTTATAACACATGTATGTCTATTTCGCAATAATAAGCAGGAGAATCCAATATCCATAAAGCAGTCAAACACATTAACCTTTTTAAAACACTCAAGTTCAAATCTTTTCCCTCCACCTTGGGCTATCCCCATTCATATGCATATGGCCTTGCACCTCTGGCAGGGTGGATTCCAGTAGGCAATAGCCACAGATCAGCTATCTTTTCTATCCAGCATGAAATCAGCTCTAGAAGCTGCCCTCCTTTCAGCTGAAACATTGGTATCCCTTTCCCCTTCTTTTGTTCTCCCACAAAACCTTACAATTTCTTAGGTCTGGAACCATTGCCATGAATCCCACTCACAACACCAAATGTTTAAACCAAATAGGGACCACATCTGAAACTCCAACTACTAATATGATAACATTGAAGATTGAGGCAGCTATATTTTTCCACTTTCTAAACCACCGCTCTAACAAGTCAGTAAGAGGATTACTAATTCCAGTGTTTTCAGCCCATTCATTAGCTGTGGTGCTTAATTCTTGCAAGGACTTTGTGATACTTGCATCAGGAACCAAGTCAAGGGCATTCAAAACCAACAGGTGGATTATTATCAAATTCTCTATGTGCTCCTGGTGCAACTAAGTAATGTCTGAGAACAATTGTCCTAGAGATTCTGTACAGGTCAGCCAGCATAGCCAAACACTCTGCCAGTATAGCCAGTTGTCTCAAAACATTTCCATATTCACTTTGAACTCTTTCCACAGATTCCTAAATGTTCAAGTCCAATTCATGCCTGTTGTATCCAATATCCTTCTTGACATCTCTATTTGGCTGTTTTTTAGTTTTCTCATCATATCCAATACAGAACTATAGATCTTTCTTGTTGTTGTTATTAGGTGCCATTGAGGGTGTCTCCAAGTCATAGAGACCCACTGCACAACAGAATAAAATACTGTCTCATCCTGTGCCATCCATATAACTGTTATATTTGAGCCCATTGCTGCTGCCACTCTGTCAATCCATCTCATTGGGGGAGGGAGGTCTTCCTCTTATTCATCAATTTGTCCACTTCATCAAACATAATGTCCTTCTCCAGGGACGGGTTCCTTCTGGCAATATGTCTGAAGTATGAGTTATGAAGTCTTGTCATCCTGGCTTCTAAGAAAACATTCATGTTGCACTGCTATCAATACAGATTTGTTTCTTCTGGCAATCCATGGCACTTTTAATATTCTTTTCCAACAGCATAATTCAAATTCATAGACTCTTATTGGGTCTTCTGTATTCATTTTCTAGCATTCACATGCATATGAGGCCATTGAAAACACCATGGCTTACATCAGGCGCACCTTAGTCCTTAAACTGACATCTTTATTCTTTAAATTTTAAAGAGGTTACTAGGCAACAGATTAGCCAAATAAAAATATCATTAGATTTCTTGGCTACTACTTTCATGAGTGTTCATTGTGTAACCAAGCAAAATGATGTCATGACAACGTCAATTATTTCTCCATTTATCATAATGTTATTTATTTGGTCAGTTGTGAGATTTTTGTATTTACATTGATATGCAATCCATACTGAATGCTGTAGTCTTTGATTTTGATTAATAAGTGTTGTAAATGCTCTCCACCTTCAAAAAACAAGGTTATATCATTGGCATATTACAGGTTGCTAAAGTGTCTTCCTCAAATCTCGATAACAAACTCTTCTTCATACAATGCAGCTTCTTAAATTGTTTGTCCAGCATACAGATTGAATGTCATTGTGGTTGTTGTTAGGTGCCATTGAGTTGGGTACTGACTCATAGTGACCCTATATGTACAACAGAATGAAACTGCTGGTCCCATGCCAAGCTCATAATCATAGCTAAGCCTGAGCCCATTTCTGCCACCACTGTGCTAATCCATCTCATCAGGGATCTTCCTCTTTTTCTCAACCCTCTGCATTACCAAACAAGATTATCCTCCTGATAATATGTCTGAAGTATAAGAGATGAAGTCTGGCCATCTGACTTTCAAGGAGCATTCTGGCTATACTTCTTCCAACACAAATTGGTTTGTTATTTTGGCAGTCCATAGTACTTTGAATATTCTCTTGCAATACCATAACTCAAATGCATCAATTCTTCTACAGTCTTCCTTAGTCACTGTTCAAAATTCACATGCATTTGAGGTGATTGAACATTCCATGGCTTATGTCAGTCTATCTTAGTTCTCAAGCTAACATTTTTGCTTTTCAACACTTTAAAAAGGTCTTGCACAGCAGATTTGCCTAATACATCATTTGATTGCTTGACTGCTGCTACCATGAATGTTGATGGTTGATTCGAGCGAAATAAAGTCTTTGACAACTTTAATCTTTTCACCACTTATATGAGTGCTGTTTAGTGGTCCAGTGGTAAGGATTCTTGTTTCCTTTACATTGAAATGCAACCCATAGCAAAAGCTGTGGTCTTTGATATTCATCAATAAGTATTTTAAGTCCTCTTTGCTATTAGCAAGCAAGGTTCTAATATCTGCATATGTTGTTGTTGTTAAGGACTGTCGAGTAGTTCCTGACCCATAGCGATCCTGTATAGGGTTTCCAACCTTGCAGTTGAACCACCTTGAATCACCGACCTTGTAGTTCAAACAGCTTTGCAGTCTGGTGCATTAACCCGTACTCCCATCTGCATATAGCAGGTTGCTAATGAGTTTTCCTCCAATATTGATGCCACATTTTTCTTTATATAATCCAGTTTCTCACACTATTTAGTTAACATATAGATTGAATAAATATTGTGAAAGAATACAACCCTGGTGCATACCTTTTCTAATTATAAACCATTCGGTGTTCAGATGTTCTGTTCAAACATCTGCATCTTGGTCTATGAACATGTTCCTCATGAGTACAATATAATGTTCTGGAATAATCATTCTCTGCAGTGTTGTCCATAGTTTTCCATGATCCACAGTCAAAAGCCTTTGCAAAGTCAAAAAAGTACAGGTAAACATCTTTCTGGTATTCTCTGCTTTCAGGCAATATCCATCTGATTTTAGCAATGATATCCCTCATTCTACGTCCTTTTCTGAATCCAGCTTGAACCTCTGGATGTTGTCTGTCAATGTATGATTGCAGAAGTTTTTGTATTACCTATAGCAATATTTTACTTGCATGAGATATTATAGATATTGTCCACTGATTTCTGCATCCATCACTTCTCTTTGGAACAAGCATAAATTTAGGTATCTTATAGTCAGTTGGCCAGTTAGTATCCTTCCAAATTTCTTGGCATAAATGAATGAGTACCTCCAGGGCTACATCAGTTTGTTGAAACATTTCAAATTTCTTCCATTTACTTTAGCATCTCTATGCTGAAGAGCAAGTTTCAGTCTCTTCTGACATCCATTTTTGTCTTTTTCTTAATGACTTTTGGGTTTCTTCCTGTATGTTCTTTTTTTTTTCATATTTTATTGTGAATTATATGATAGTTTACATGAGAGAACTTTAGTTTTACATTCATTCCACCGTATATCGTTTCATTGCCATGGTTCCAATCCCCTCCATGCATCATCAACCTACCAAAGGATATACACTATAAACCCACCCCCTACACTCCCCCCCCCCCTCATTCTTCAGCACACAGTCCCTCTCCCTCTCTGGATCCAAAGTCCCCAGCCGCTTCATCACTCCACATCATCTGCTCTGCCTCTATCTAGGGCCTCGCTGCTTCTCTAGGTAGGGTCCCACTCTCGGCTCTTCTCCATTGATGGTCCTAGAGACCTCCGCTTCTAGAATGGAGAGTTAATCACTCCCTTCCTTGCTACAAAACATCTACCTTTACATTTCCAACCCTCACAATCAGTCCTGATAACAATCATTCACTATTGTATCACAAGTGACCCATCTGCATTTCATTTCATCAGCTCTGCCTAGCCAGATTGGATAGTACTCACTGGATATTCTGCCTTCCTCCATGCCCTCTAGCTCTAGGTTCCCTCTTGAAAGCTTGTAAGACAGTCACTTCTTACCTTTGTAGTCCCCCTCCCCCCAATTTGAGTATCCAATGTCCAAGTTGCCCATCTCTGTCTACTCTGTGTGTGGAGGGGGTGGGAATGTTTCTTGCTGTAAGGATTTGTTCCCTCTTTTGGGTTACTGAATCCATAGGTGTAGGTCAAGTTCATCAAATTGTATCAGATCACTCTTTTTTTTTTTACTCTTCTTTCTTCTCCTGGTTGAGTTCTGATCATCCAGTCATCGGGGCCAGGTCATGTGGGTATCATATGCAAGTGTGGGTGTTCTTGTGCATATGCCCTCTCCTCCTATCAGCTGGTAGCTTCACTCTCCACTAGTCCTCTGTGGCCACACCACTGACTCTGGGCCCAGGAGTCCCCAGGTCACCCACACTGGTGGCCAACCAGGTCCCCATCTGGGTCCACAGAAGCCCACCGAACATTGTAGGGCTTAGCTTGCCGCTTCATTGCTGCTTTTACCCCACTTCCCTCTATCGGCGATGAGTGTGGTCACCAATAAGATCGCATATTTCTATTGAGTCTTAGTCTTGGAAGGGGGTTTGCATTGAAGGGACCTGAGCACTTGCCTTGATGTTTCCTGGGCAAGCAATTTGTTTGTTCTTGTAATAACAGTCCATCTGATTCTTTTTTTTTGTATTTTTCCTGTAGGTCTTTTTTTCAAGAAGTATCTTCTGTTCTAGCTGCTTCAGGCTGGTTTGCTCGTCCTTTCAAGTTGGAATTTCCCATCTCTGGAGATCTGGATGTGGTTCAGGCTTCTACCTATAGTCTTATGTATTGCAAAGG
>NW_006408611.1:1252306-1260018 GCF_000296735.1 Chrysochloris asiatica | reverse complement strand
TAGTAAACCATGTGAATGTTGGATTCAAAATGGCTAACACCAGTCTATTTCACCTCACTAATGCCTAGGATATTGATATGCCTAGGATATGTGTTCCATTTTATTTTTAACAACTTACAATTTTCCTAGATTCAAGCTTTGTACCATCCATGTTCCTATTATTAATGGATGTTTGCAGTTTTTTCACTTTTCGTTTTGAGTTATGTCCCATCAGCAAATGAAGGTCCCAAAGGCTTAACTTCTTTCACATCATCATGGTCAACTCTATTTTGAGGAGGCAGGCTTTCCCCAGTCGTATTTTATGTGACTTCCAACCTGAGGGGCTCATCTTCTGGCACTATAAGGGTCCGTATTTTGGTTCTCTTCCTCATGTTTCAATATTCTGGTGCTGACAGTGTTTCACTGCTATTCATAAGGTTTTCAGTGAGCAAAATATTCACAAGTAGTTCATTTCTCCTTCTTCCTAATGTGTCTTCATCTGGAAGTTCAGCTGAAACCTATCCACTGTGGGTGACCCTGCTGGTATTCAAACTATCCATGGCATAGTTTCCATAATCACAGTAGCTTACAAGCCACGACAGTATGACATACTGATAGACGATTGGTGGATACACATTTAATAAGTATGTTGAAAGTCTATAACCCTTACACATACCTTACCTGATTTTAAGCAATTCATTATCCCCTTATTTTATTCTAACAACTGCCTTTTGGCCTGTGTAAAATTTCTCATGAACACAATTAAGTGCCCCATAATACCCATTCTTTGAAATGTCATCCATAGTTTGTCAAGTTATACACATTTAAAAGACTGTGCATAGTGAATAAATAAGTTACATATTTCTGGCATTACCATTTCCAGCTAAGATCCATCTGTCATTGGCAATGATGTCCCTAATTCTTTGTCATCTTCTAAATTTGGTTTAAATTTCTGACAGTTCGCAGTCTATGCATGGTCATAACTGATTTTTAATTACCTTCAACAAAGTTTTAATTGCATGTGATAGTAAAGATATTGTTTTGTGCTTTAGCATTCTGTTTCATTACCGTTCTTCAGAATGAGCCCAAATATGGATCTTTTCAAATCAGTTGGCCAGAGAGCTGACAACCAAATTTCTTGTCATAGAATAGTGAACACCTCCACTGTTGCATCAGTTCACTGAAATATTTCATTTTATATTTCTTCTGTTCCTAGAGACATATTTTTCACCTTCAGTGCAGCATAAACTTCTTCCTTCAGTCCCATCGGTTCTTGATCATATGGTATCTCTTAAAATGGTTAAACATTGACCATTTCTTTCTGGTTCAGTGACTCTGTGTCAACCTTTTATCTTCCTTTGATGCTTTCTGCATCATTCAATACTTTGTCAATCAAATCTTTCAATAATGCAACCAAAGGCTTGAATGTTGTCTTCAGTTATTTCAGCTTAAGAAATGTTGAGTGTATTCTCTTCTTTTGTTTTCTAACTCCAGATCTTTATACATTTAATTATAGTACTTGAATTTGTCTTTTCAAGCTGTCCTTTGAAATTTTCTATTTAGTTCTTTTACTTCTTCATTTCTTCCATGCACTTTAACTTATTTGTACTCAAGAGCATTTTTTAGAATTTCTTTTGACATCATTTTGGTCTTTTTTTTTTTTTTTTTCCTGCATCTCATTTAAATAACCTTTTGTTTTCTTCCTGGATGATCTTTTTGATGCTATCCCACATTCCTCTGGTCTTCTGTTATTATTGTCTAATGCATCAAATATGGAGTCCTGGTTGGACAGTGCAGGATAATTCACTGAATTGCAAGGTCAGTTTGAACAAAAGTTCAGCAGTTCAAATCTACCAGCCACTCCTCAGAAGCCATATACAGGTCACTATAGGTTATAACCGGTTCAACAACACTTAACAACAGCAACTATACATTAAATATATTCTTGAGCTGGTTTCTAAATTCAAGTGGGGTATATTCAAGTTCATATTTTGGCCCTTATGTATGTGTAATTTCCTTCATTTTTAGCTCAAGCTTGCATATGAGGAATTGGTGGTTTGTTTCACTGACCTTTTGACTCATGATACTGACATTTTCCAAGGCATTTTCCTGCAAATATAGTCAATTTGATTCCTGCGTATTCCATCTGGTGGGGTTCATAGTGTTTGTTGTTTAAAAAAAATGTATTTGCAATGAATAAGTCATTGGTCTTAGAAAATTCTGTCATGAGATACCTAGCATCTTTTCTATCATCAAGGCTATATTTTCCAAATATCGATCCTTCTTCTTTTTTTCCAAACCTCCCATTCTAACCACTAGTAATTATCAATTTTAGAGTAAAGAAGTTGGCAAAATTCTTCAGTATTACCCATCACTGACTTTAGCTGTTTATATATTTGAATAATAGTGGTATATATGCTCCTCTTTGTAGGTGTACAGATATCATCATACCACTGATGCATTGTACTTCAAGATAGATCTTGAAATGATCTGTTTAACATTGATTGGTAAACTATTTCTCATGAATTTGTCCTTCCAGCACAGTAAAACATATAATTATTAGATTCAAAATGGCCAATACCAGTTCATTTCAGCTCACGAATGCCTAAGTTACTGATCTTTATGTGTTTCATTTCATTTTTGACAACTTATAATTTTCCTAGATTCACGCTTTGTATGATGTTGGAGGAGAATATTGAAAGTGCCATGGGCTTCCAAAGAAACAAGAGATCTGTGTTGGAAGAAATGCAGCCAGAGTGCTCCTTGGAGGCTAGGATGGCCAAACTTCATCTTTCATACTTTGGACATATTGTCCGGAGGGACCAATAGCTGGAGAAAGATATCATGTTTGGTAAGGTGGAGGGTCAGAGAAAAAGAGGAAGACCCACAGTGAGATGGATTGGAAAAGTGGTGGCATCAATAGGCTCAAGTGTGGCAACTTCACAACAGTGAAGTTGGCCCAGGATCAGGCAGTGTTTCGTTCTTCTGTGCATAAGTTTGCTATGAGTCAGTACCGACTCAATGGCACATAACAACAACAACAACATCCATGTTCTAATTATTACTGGACTCCTGAAGTTGTTTCTACTCATTTTGAAGTGTGCCACATCTTCAAATGTAAGTCAAGAAAATTTTACTCAATTAACATCATTTTGGCCAATTATACTTTGATGAGGTAGCTCTTTACCAGTAGAATTTTGAGTACCTTCCAATATGAAGGGTTCGTCTTCTGGCACTATATCTGCTAATGCTCTGCTTCTACTCATGTTTTAATCTTCTGATACTATATCTGACAATATTCTGAGGCTATTCGTAAGATTTTCAGTGTCTAAACTTTCAGAAATTGTGTGCCTATTCTCCTAACTAGTCTTATTCTGGAAGCTATGCTAAAACCTGTCCACTATGGTCAACCATGCTATGACAGGTAACATAGATTTCAGCTTCTCAGTAACACACAAGCCACCATAGGATGACAAATTGATAGAGAAACTATAGATGTAGCATTAAGTATTTAGATATTTGTCATGTTATTAGGTACCATCAAGTCAGTACCAACACATAGCAACTGTATGCACAATAAAATGAAACACAGCCCAGTCCCACACCAACCTCACAATCGTTGCTATGCCTGAGCCCATTGTTGCTTCTGTTATGCCAATTTATCTCAATGGGAGCCTTCCACTTTTTCACCAACCTTCTAGGGACTATTGCCTCCTGACAACAAGTTCAAAGTATGAGAAATGAAATCTGGATATCCTGGCTTCCAAGGAGCATTCTGGCTGTACTTCTTTCAACATAAATATGTTAATTCTTTTGGCAGTCCATGATACTTTCAATATTCTCTTCAATACCATAACTCAAATACATTAATTCTTTTTACGGTCTTACTTATTCACTGTACTTCCACGTGCATATGAGGTTATCAAAAATACCATGGCTTGAAGCAAGTGCTTTATTTCTTAAGCTGACATCTTTGCACTTGAACTCTTTAAAAAGGTCTTATGCAGCAGATTTGTCTAATGCAATATGTTGTTTGATTTCTTGACTGCTGCTTCCATGAGTGTTGATAGTTTATCTGAGCAAAATTAAGTATTTGATAACTTCAATCTTTTTTGCATTTATATGGATTTTGGTTATTGGTCCAGTGGTAAGGATTTTTTGTTTTCTTTACATTGAGGTGCGATCCATACTGAAGGCTGCTGTCGTTGATCTTAATCAGTAACTATTTTAAGTCCTCCACAATTTAAGCAAGCAAGATTGTATCGTCTGCATATTACAGGTTGTTAATAAATCTTCCTCCAATCCTGATGCCCTATGTTCCTTCTTATAAACCAGCTTCTCATATTATTTGTTCAGCATACAGATTGACTATAAGTATGGTGAAAGGATACAACCCTGACACACACCTTTCCTAATTTTAAACCATTTGGTGTTCCCTTGTTATATTTGAAGAACTACCTCTTGATCTAGGTACAGGTTCCTCATTAGTACAATTAAGTCCTCCAGAATACTCATTCTCTGCAATGTTGTCCATAGCTTGTCATGATTCACACAATAGAAAGCCTTTGTGTAGTCAATAAAGTACAAGTCAAGGTCTTTCTAACATTCTCTGTTTTCAGCCAAGATCTATCTGACATCAGTAGTGATAGCCCCCATTCTATGTATTCTTCTGTATTCAGCTTGGACCTCTGGAAGTTCTCTGTGAATGTATGGTTGCAGCTATTTTTGTATTATCTTTAGCAAAATTTTACTTGCAGTATTTAGGTGTTGTTTTTGTGTGCCGTGGAGTCGGTTCTGACTCGTAGTGACCCTGTACAGGGTTTCCGATGCTGTAAATATTTACGGGAGTAAAAAGCCTCATCTTTCCCCCACGGAACAGCTGGTAGTTTCGAACTGATGACCTTGTGGTTCGCAGCCCAATTCGTAACCACTACGCTACCAGAGCTCCTAGACATAGCTATTTAGTTGTTAGTTGCTGTTGGATTGTTTCCTGACTCATAGCAGCACCAGTGGTAAGGAATCAGACCCTTGTGAACCATAGGTATTTTTATTGACTGACTTTTCTTTTAAGTAGATTGCCAGGACTTACTCCCTTGTCTGCCTTAATCTGAAAGCTCTACTGAAACCTGGTTAGGATCACCACAACACTTCCACTGAATACTTTCACTGACAGAGAGCTTGTGGGTACATATGAAGTACATTGATCAGGAATCCAATCCAGTTTTTGGCAGGCAAGGGAGATTTTTACTGTAGTCTATATATGCTGTTTATGTTAGGTGCCCTCAAGTTGATTGTAATTCATAAAGACCCCATATACATCATAACAAAACTCTGTCTGGTGCTGTCACATTTTTTGATGTGTTTGAGACCACTGTTGTCACCACTGTATCAATCCATCTCATTGAGGGTCTTCCTCTTTATCACTGACCCTCTACTTTACCAAGCATGAATTCTTTCTCCAGGTATTGATCTATCCTGTTGTAGATTCCTGGTGTGGCACTGAGGGATAATGCACTAGACCACAAAGTCAGTTTGAACCACATGGTCAGTGATCCAAACTCCCTAGCCACTCCCCAGACACATTGTGGTGTACCTGTACAGGGTCGCTATGTGTTGGAACCAATTAGATGGTATTTAACAACAACAACAACAAACAACAACAATAACATGTGCAGAGTACATCCTAGTGTAGCACTGTAGGAAAAGCACTCGACCACAAGGTTGGTGGTTCAAATTCACCAGCCACTCATTGGAAACCCTATACCAGGTTGCTATGAGTTGGAACCAACTCAATGGCACTTAACAATGACAACAACATGTCCAGGAGACCTGGTGTGGTACTGCAGGATAATGAATTAGACCTCAAGGTCTGTTTGAACCCCAAGGTCAGTGGTTCAAACCCACTAGTTGCTTCTTGAAAATCCTACACAGGGTTACTATGAGTTGAACCAACTCAAAGACACCTAATAACAATGATAACATGTTCAAAGTACGTGAAATAAAATTTCCCTATCATGTTTTCCAAGGAATATTCTGACTATGCTTTTTCCAATATCCATCTGTTAATTCTTCTGGCAGTCCTTGATACATTTCATGTTCTTCACCAACACCATAATTCAAAGGCATCATTTTTTTTTTTTTTTTTGTATCACTTATTCATTGTTGTTTTAGTTGCCCTCAAACCAATTCTGAGGATAACTACTCCATTGGACTCTCAAGGCTGTGAATTTCTGGAAAAGATTACCAGACATTTCTGAGGAGTGTTTGTTTAGGTTAGAACTGCCAACTCTTTAGCTAATCATTGAGTGCTAAATATTTGTACCACTCAGGTATTCCATACATGAGATTTATTATTACTTTTTAAAAAATTTTATTTGTTTATTGTTTGCTTCCCAGATAGAATGTAAGCTCAGTGTTAGTAGAGGCCACATCTGTCTTACTCCTTTTTGTATCTCAGTGTCTAGCATCATAACTGACAATTATCAAAGACCTTTTAAATATATGTTGCCGATACAGCCAAATAAAAGTTGTTTGAGTATTTCCTATTTAAAATGTACAAAATCACGACTATGGAGTTTTATGGGAAATAGGGTTATATGGAATAGTTCCTTTGCCCCTTAAACATTCACATGGCAGAATCTTCTAAACTAGAACAGTCCATTCATATTGATCCTATCCATGCTGATCATATATAATCAGAGGGAGTTTCCTAACTCACAGCTTTTTCTTCTCTAGACAAAAGGCAATTGTTTTCCTGGCTCATGGCCTGGCCCAGTGTGCTCATGGGTGTCCTCCCCCAGCATGGGTATGGAGGCTTCATTGAACATAATGAAATGTACTCAGCTTCAAATAATTTTAAAAATAAATGATGATGAACTGCCTCATGCTTGCCCCACTGTGAAAGTTCTCATCTGCTGTTAGCTTTGCAAGCATCCTGTGGTGGCAATATTATTGCACTTTGAACAGTCAGACAAATGAAGCGTGAGTGGATTCTTCTAACAGCTGTATGAGGGTAATTCTCTTTACTTAAGTATTAAAAACAAATTAAGTTCAAATTCTTTCAAACAATAAAATGTTCCATCCTTTTTTTGTTTGCATCCAAGTGCTCACATTTAAGAATTAGTTCAAATATATATATTTCTTTGAAGACTACCACTTGGCGGAGTAGGCATCCTCTACTTTTAAGTCCAAAGGGACAGGTCAAGTAGGTTAAGCAAAAAAGTAGTATTGAGAGTCTTATATTTTGAATTACTATTGGGTTTTTGTTTTCTCATCCCAATCCATTGATTTCCTTACTTGGTGAAGCATTGTGATTTAACTTTGGCAAAGCATCTCTCTCTAAAGCTTAAAAATACTTTTTAAGTATGCTGTCAAGTTGATTTTGAGGTTAACTCAAGGTGATCCCATGTGTGTCAGGGTAGAATGATGCTCCACAGGGTTTTTAATGACTGACTTATAAGAAGTAGATACCCATAATATCAGAAAGATGTTTACCTGTGCTTTATTGACTATGCAAAGGCTTTTGATTGTGTGGATCATGACAACCTATGGACAACATTTCAAAGTATGAGTATTCCGGAACACTTGATTGTGCTCATGAGGAATCTGTATCTGGACCAAGAGGCAGTTGTTTGAACAGAACATGGGAACCCTGAATGGTTTCAAATTAAGAAAGGTGTGTGACAAAGTTTTATTCTTTCACCATACTTATTCAACCTGTATGCTGAGCAAAT
>NW_006408611.1:1249418-1251601 GCF_000296735.1 Chrysochloris asiatica | reverse complement strand
CGAGATGGATTGGCCAAG
Organism: Chrysochloris asiatica; assembly: GCF_000296735.1. Classification (NCBI taxonomy): domain Eukaryota; kingdom Metazoa; phylum Chordata; class Mammalia; order Afrosoricida; family Chrysochloridae; genus Chrysochloris; species Chrysochloris asiatica. The sequence continues at coordinate 1,251,583 of NW_006408611.1, read as the reverse complement.
TGGCAGCATCGATGGACTCAAGCATGGCAACAGTAGTAAGGTTGGCCCAGGATCAGGCAGTGTTTTGTTCTGCTGTGCATAAGGTCGCTATGAGTCAGTACTGACTTGATGGCACCTAACAACAACAAACCCAGACATTTCTTCTGAGGCATCTCATGTTCTGATAAGTAGTTGAGTGTGCTAACCATCTGCACCACCCAAGACTCTACTCTAACACTTAATCCAAGTGACTCAAGATGAAACAACCCCTGGATATATGTATAGAAACAAATCACCAGCTGCACCAGACTCTCTTTTTGGAATTTTGACTTAGATTAGAAAAATCAGAGACTGAAAATGGTGATATTTTATGGAAGTCCTGGTGTGTTACCTTATGATCCATAATTCTGGTGTGATGCATTAGGATAAGCACTTAACTGACAACCACAAGAAAACCCTATAAAGGGTCACTATGATTCAGAACTGACTTGACATCACTTAACATAAAAAATAATCAGTATTAAAGAGATCCTCCATTGACTTCTGTTACTAAAGATCCTTGGGCTCCTACTGTATTTGCTTTAACAGAACTGTTTCTTAAAGTTCTCTTTCAATTGTATGAGCCATTACATATTATTAAAATTTTCTTGTTATCTGTTTATATGTAGTAAGCCACTCCAGAGATTACAGGCATAACATAATAATGATTTTATTAATATTATAGTTTTATAAGTAAAGAATTAGAGCAAGGAACAGAGAGAATGGCTGGTCTTTATTCTACCATGAGTAGGCTCTCATTTGTGTGTCTGCAATTGCTGGAGATAACTTAATGGCTTGACAAATCCCCTATGTCAATTCTGAGTGACAGATGATTTCTACAACTCTTTTCCTCATCACATTTCATTATCTTGGGTTATAAAACATGTTTTCTTCACTTATAGAGCTGGCTGTAAATAGCTAGGGGTGGTTGAGCATCTCTTTTCTTTATGTGACCTCTCACACAGTTGGACTTATTCACAACATGGCATTTCAGAATAGTAGGACTTCTTACATGGTGACTGGCTCCTTTCTGAGCAAATGCCAGGAGCCCAAGGTAGAAGCTACAAAGCATGATCTGACCTAATGGCTTAAGTCAAACTGCATCACTTCCGTTACATTTTATAAATGAGCCAGATTCAAGGATGTTGAACTACATAAGAACACAATTAGCAGGAGTTGTGATTCTTTTAGGGGTTGTGTGTCAGCATCTTTAAAGACTACCATCTTACCTAACTCCTTGGTACTTGAGTTTGCTTCATCCCATTGTTGTTAAGTGCCATTGAGTCAGTTTTGACTCATAACAACCCTGTATAGTGTTTCTGAAGAGCAGCTGGTTGCTTTGAACTACCTACTTTGTGTTTTATAGTCCATTGCTGATCCTACAGCACCACACCATGCATTCATCATACCATTGTTTTTGTTAAGTGTTGTTGAGTTGATTCCTACTCACAGAGATCCTGTATAGGGTTTTCAAGGAGTGAGTGGTTTGTGAGTTTGAATCACCGACCTTGTGGTTCCAACCAACTTGTGGTCCAGTGGTTTATCCCACAGCAACACACCAGGACCCTAATTTCAACAATGTTCTCTCTACTAATGGAAAATTCATGATAACTGGAATTATTTTTCTGTTTCTTGTTTTTTGGAGCTTAACGTACAAGAACTTGAAATGGGGATTGTAGCAAGAAACAGAGAGCTAGGCAGTGGCCAGCTCATGGTAGGTAGGCTACCAGATCATCATTATCTGAAGTAAAATGGGAGAAATGTACTATCATTTGTACTTTTGCTGCAAGCACTGTCTTTGACAGTCCATAAAGCACTGATGGGTGCCAAAAATAATACTTATTGGCTTTCCTCACCTATCTATTTCCTATATGTGCTTAAAGGAAAACTTGAATCACAAGAGTCATTAATAAACTTATAATGTATGTATGCTTGAAATCTGAGAAGAGCTGGTCATCCTTATTTCTCTGTCTCAGACAGATTTTTGGAGAAATATTTTAATGTTTGCATGAACTTCAATCAAATATAGCACACATTTTTTAAAATCTCTATAAATTACTTCCTTGCTGTAAGTACTAAGGAAGATTTAACAGTACCCTTAAGAAACACATAAACATCATCTCTCTAATCTTTTTTTTTTTTTTTTT
>NW_006408611.1:1241177-1247944 GCF_000296735.1 Chrysochloris asiatica | reverse complement strand
GATGCTACCAGACCTTCTTCTTGTTCAATATGTATGCTGAGCAAATTAACCTGCTTAGGCCAACAAAATAAGTTATTGTTTAATGGGATGAACAAATTAGGAATGCTCTGGCTTCAGGTCTCTTTGGGCCTACCTGTTGCCATTGAGTTGATTCTAATTTATGGTGACTCTATGTGCATAGAGTAGAATTGCACTCATAAATAGGATTCTCAAGGTTACATCCTTTTCAGACCACCACTCATCTGTCAGTTTGTCATACTGTGGTGACTTGTGTGTTGCTGTGATGCTGGAAGCAATGTCACTGATAGAAGACAAGAGGAAGACTACTTCTGAATTTTTTTCCACTGAAAACCTGATAAATAGCAGCGGGAAATTGTCATATATTGTTCCAGGAGATGAACATTTCAGTTTGAATCACTCAAAATCTAACTGGGGAAGAACTGCCTCCTTAAATTAGAGCTGACCATAATTATGTGAATGGAGTAAAGTGTTCAGAATCTTCATTTGTTGACGGAACACAACTCAAAATGAGGAGAACTAGTTGCAAACATCCTTTAAAAATCAAAACATGGATTGCATGAATATGAATTCAGGAAAATTGTAAGTTGTCAGAAATGAAATGGGATGCATAAAGATCGATAGCCTAGATATCCTTGTTGTCGTTATGTGTCATCAAGCCATTTCTGATTCATAAAGACTCTGCACACTGCTGGCCCTGCGCCAACCTCACAGTTGTTGCACATGAGTTCATTGCTGCTGCCATTGTGCCATCTCACTTGGGGTCTTACTCTATGTTGCTGACCCTTCACTTTGCCAATCATGACATTATATCCCTCTACAGGAATTGGGTTATATGTCATAAGAATATGAAGTCAAGTATCATTATCCTGGCTTTTAAGTTGCATTCTGCCTGTATTTCTTCCAAAGCAGATTTTTTTGTACTTCTTCTAGCAGTCCATGGTACTTGCAATATTCTTCTTCAACACCATAACGCAAATGCATCAATTCTTCTACTGTCTTCCTTATTCATTGCCCAACTTTCACATGCATATGAACCTATTGAAAACAATATGACTTGGGTCAGGCACAACTTATTCTTAAAACTGAACCTTTGCTCTTCAACATTTTAAAAAGTTCTTGTGCAGCAGATTTGCCTAATGCAATACGTCATTTGATTTTTTGACTGCTGCTTTCATGAGTGTTAATAGTGGATTCAAGCAAAATTAAGTCTTTGATAACTTCAATCTTTTTTCCATTTATCATGATGTTGTTTATTGGTCCAGTGGTGAGGATTTTTGTTTTCTTGACATTGAGTTGCATCCCATACTGGAAGCTGTGGTCTTTGAATTAAAGCACAGGTAAACATCTTTCTGGTATACTTTGATTTCATTCAAGATTCATCTGATATCATCAATGATATTCCTCATTTCATGTTCTTGTCTGAATCTGGTTTGGACCTCTGTCAGCTCCTTAGCACTTTACTGTTGCAGCCAATATTTACTTACCTTTAGCAAAAATTTACTTGCATGTTATATTAATGATATCCTCCAATGAGTTCCACATTTTTCTGGGACAATTCTCTTTCAGATGGGCAAAAAAATAAATAATTTCCAATTAGGAAGCCTAGTGTTGTTCTTTCAAGTTTCTTGGCATAGATAAATGACTTCCTCCAGTGCTATATCAATTTGTTGAAAGATTTCTATTTATGTTCCATCAATTCCCAGAGCATTGTTCTTCACTGATGCCTTCAGTTCAACTTGGACTTCTTCCTTCAGTACCATTGGTTCTTGATCGTATGCTACCTCTTGAAATGGTTGAACATCTTTTGAATTATTTTCTGCAGTTCTTTTAGCTTGAGAAATGCTAAGTGTGTTCTTCACTTTTGGTTTTCTAACTCCATGTCTTTGCACATTTCATTTTAGTACTTGCCTTTTCTTTTTGATCTGAGCTTTGAAATTTTCTGTTTAGCTATTTCACTTCCTCATTTTTCCATTGACTTCAGCATCTTGACACTGGATATCAAGTTTCAGAGTCTTCTCATGTATGCATTTTGATTTTTCCCTCTTTTTTTGTCTTAATGATCTTTTGCTTTCATATATGATGTTCTTGATATCATCCCACAATTTCTCTGATCACCTATCATTAGCATCTAATGCATTAAATATGTTCTTGAGAAGATCTATAAACTTACGTGGAATATGTTGAAGTTGAAATTTTTACTCCCGGACTTGTTTTAGCTTACTTCAGCTTGAGGTCCAACTTGCATATAAGCAATTGATGGTTTGTTCCACATTCTACCAGTGGACTTGTTTTGGTTAATGTTATGAAGCTTTACCACTGTATCTTTCCACAGATTTAATTAATTTGATTTCTGGGTCTTCTATCTGGTGAGGCCCATGTGTATAATTGTCTTTTTTGTTGCTTAAAATGGTATTTGCAATGAATGTGTCATTAGTCTTGCAAAATTCTATCATGCAATCTCCAGAATCATTTCTATCACCAAGGCCATATTTTCCAACTACTGATCCTTCCTCTTTGCTCCCAACCTTCTTATTCCAATTACCAGTAATTGTCAATACATCTAGATTGCATGATTGATAAATTTCTGACTGAAGAAGTTGTTAAAGTTCTTCAACTTCATCATGACTGATTTTATTGGTTGATGTGTAAATATTTGTATCAACTGGTCTTTCTTATGTTGTTATTATTGTAAAGTGCTATCGAGTTGGTTCTGACTCATACCAATACTATATAGGGTTTCCAAATAGCATTTGGTAGTTTTGAACTCACAACCCTGAAACTCACAATCCAGTGCTGATCCTACTGCAACACACTAGCTGTCCAGTCTTCCTTGTAGTCATATGGATATTATCCTATCACATACAGCATTATACTTCAGCATGGATTTTGAAATGCTCTTTTTGATGATGAATATGACATCATTACTCCTTATTTTTATCATTTACAGCATAGTAAACCATATGGTTTTCAGATTTGAAATGTCAAATACCTGTTTATTTCAGTTCATTTATGTCTAAGATATCAATCGTTATGTGTTCCATTTCATTTTTGACAATTTCCATTGAGAGGAATATGCCTTCTGAACGTTTATCTACTGAAAACCTTAAAAATAGCAGTGGAACACAGACAGATAGCATCAAAATATTGAATATTGAACCATGGTGAGTAGCACCAGATTGGAATGGTAGTTGGAATGTCAATGTTAGAAGTAAAGAGGAATGATTAGTAGTTAGAAAATGAAGACTTAGTGATTTAAATGATTCAGGAGAGTGAGCCTCTCAGGTTAGAAAGCACTCAAAATACTACTGGGAAGAGATGTCACATCAAAGTAGAGTTGCCCATGATGCTGTGAACAGAGTAAAGCTTTCAGGACCTTCATCTGCTGAATGAACATAACTCAAAATGAGGAGAAACAACTGATGTTGTTGTCAAGTGCTGTGGAGTCAGTTCCAACACATAGTGACCCTCTATAGGGTTTCGAAGGAGCGGCTCAAGAGTTTGAGCCACTGACCTTGCAGTCCAACACTCCATCCCACAACACCACACCAGGACTCATCCATTAATCACTGGAATGTGGGATGTATGAAACTTGTTATTTGTCAGAATTTCTAATACATCCATTTTGCTCTTTTCCTTCTTTCTTATCTTTTTAATGACCTTTTGTTTTCTTCCTGTATTATGTTTTTGATGTCATCCCACAACTCTTGTCATTTTTGGTCATAAGTGTCTAACATATCAAATCTGTTCTTGAGATGATCTCTAAATTCAGGTGGGGTATGTTCACGGTCATCTTTTGTCTCTTGTGGACTTGCTTTATTTTTCTTCAACTTCATCCTGAACTTAAATATAAGCAATGGATGGTCTGTCCCACAATTTGCCCCAGCCTTGCTTTTTGGCAAATGATATGGAGCTTTCTTACCCTTTCTTCCCACAGATGGAATACACAGAAATCTTAGTCATTAAGGAGCTGAAATGGACTGGCACTGGCTATTTTGAAGCAGACAATTATATGGTTTATTATGCTTGGAATGACAATTTTAAGAAAAATTGTGTAACATTAATCATAAAAAAAATAAAACAAACAAACAAAAATTTCCAGATTGCTCTTGAGGTATAATGTTAACTATAATAAGATAGCATCCATAAAGAAGAAATACCATGATTATTCAAATTTATGCACCACCAAAAATGCCTATAATGATGAGATTGAGGAGTTTTATGAAGTTTTTTTTTATTTGAAATTGATTAAACATACCATCAAGATGCATTGATAATTGTTGGTGATTGAAATACCAAAGTTGTAAATAAAGAAGAAGGATTGGTAGTTGAAAAATATGGACTTGTTAATAGAAATGACACTGGATATCACAGGATAGAATTCTGCAAGACCAATGACTTATTCTTAGTCATGGTGTGATACTGTAGGATAAGTACTGGAATGAAAGATCGGTCTGAACTATAAGGTCATCAGTTCAAATTCACCAGTCACTCCTTGGAAACCCTATAGAGGGTCACTGTGAATCAGAAGGAACTCAAGGGCACTAAACAACAACAATTTTTCCATAGCAAATACCTTTTAAAAAAGCTGTGTGAAAGGTGACAATACACATGGAACTTACCAAATGGATTAAACAGGAATAAAATTGATTACCTCCATGGATAGAGCTGGTTGAAAAGCTCAATATCATCTGACAAAACAAGGAGAGGGTAAACTGTGTAACATATCAGTTGTTCTTATGCAAGTCCAGGGTAAGTATGAAGAAAATTAACACTAGTTTGCAAGAGCCCTAAATAAGACCTTGAATACATCCCACAAGAGTTTAAAGACCACCTCAAGAACATATTTGTTGTATAAGACACTAATCACTAAAGACAAGAATAGCTGTGGGACAACATCAAGAACATCATACAGGAAGACAATACAAGGTCCTTAAAAAGTCAGGAAAGAAAGAAAAGACCAAAATTGGTATCTGAAGTGACTATTAAATTTGCTCTTGAGTGTAAAGAAGCTAAAGTGAATTGAATAAATGAGGAGACAAAGATCTGAACAAAAAATGTCAGAGGATAGCTGGAGAAAACAAAGTCAGGTATTATAATAAAATGTGCAAAAACCTAGAGTTAGAAGACCAAATGAGAAACACATACACAGCATTTCTCAAGCTGAAATAACTGAAGAAAAAATTCAAGACTCAACTTGCAATATGGAAGGACTCTATAGACAAAATATAGAATGATGAAGAAAGCATTTAAAGAAGATATAAGAAATACACAAAGTCACTGTACCAAAAATCAGTCGATGTCCATTCATTTCAAGTGGCAGCATAATATTAATAACCAATGATTCTGAAGAGAGAAGTCCAATCTGATCAATGGTGAAAAACAAGACATCTGAATTGATGGCATATATGTTGAAAACTTTCAGCAAATTGATGCCACACTGAAGACCCATTACTTATCTATACCAAGATATATACCTGGTCAACTGACTGGAAGAGATCCATATTTGTGCCCATTCCAAAGAAAGATGATCTAACAGAATACAGAAATCATCGTACAAAATCACTGATGTCACATGTAAGTAAATTTTTTATGAAGGTAATTTATAAAGTGTTGCAACGGTACATAGACAGGAAACTGCCAGAAATTCAAACCAGATTCAGAAGAGAACATGGAACTAACTAAATCATTGCTTATGTCGGATGGAACTTGGCTGAAAGCAGAGAATACTAGAACCATGTAAACTTGTGATTTATTGACAAAATAGAATTAATATAATATAGAATGGATATTCCAGAACGCTTAATTGTGCTCATTAGGAACCTGTCCATAGACTAAGACACTTGTTCATATAGAACCAGTAGATACTGAATGGCTTAAAGTAAGGAAATATGTGTACCAGGGTTGTAAACTTTCACCATATTTATTCAATCTGTATGTCAAGCAAATTATCTGAGATACTGGATTGTATGAGGAAGAATGTGGTATGAGGGTTGAAGGAAGACTCATTAACAACCTTTGATATACATATGATAACATAGTGATTGGTGAAAATGAAGAGGACTTAAAATACTTACTGATGAATATCAAAGACTCCAGATTTTCCTAAGCAATTGCACATCAATGTAAACAAAACAAAACAATCCTCACAACTGGATCAATAATAACATTATGATAAATGGAGAAAATACTTCATTTTGTTTAGATCCACAGTCAATAATCATGGAAGCAGAAGTCAAGAATTCAAACAATGCATTGTATTTTCGATCTGTTCTACAAGACCTCTTTAAAGTGCTAAAGAGCCAAGATACTTGTATACCTGTTTGGGATGAAGGTGAACATGACCCAAGCCACGATATATTCATTTACCCCATACACACATGAAAGTTGCACAATAAGTAAAGAAGACCATTGAAGAATTGATGAATTTCAATTATGGTGTCAGAGAAGAATATTAAAAGTGCCAGTACTGTCAAAAGAACCAAAAGAAATCTGTTTTGGAAGAAGTAAAGACAGAATTTTGTTGTTGTTGTTAGGTGCCATTGTTGGTACCAACTCATAGCAACCCTATGCACAACAGAATGAAACACTGCCCAGTCCTGGGACAACCTCACAATTGTTGCCACACTTGAGCCCATTGATGCTGCCATTTTGTCAATCCATCTTGCTGGGGGTCTTCCTCTATTTCTCTGACCCTCCACCTTACCAAACATGATATCCTTCTCAAGCGACTGGTCACTCCTGACAAT
>NW_006408611.1:1239265-1239737 GCF_000296735.1 Chrysochloris asiatica | reverse complement strand
TTGATGGTCCCAGGGTCCTCCGTTCCTGCACTACAAGGTCAATCACTCCCCTCCCTTTCTTACAAAATGTCCACCTTTAAATTTACCACCCTCACAGTCAGTCCTGATAGCAATTATTCACTATTGTGCAACATGGGTGCTATCTCCATTTCTTTTCAACAGCCCCACCCAGACAGATTAGATAACATTCAGTGGAAAGTCTACCCTCCTCTGTGCCCTCTGGATCTAGGCTCCCTCTTGAAAGCTTGTAAGCCAGTCACTTCTTGTCTTTGTAACACCCCCCCACCACCATTTTGTGTAGCCAATGTCCAAGTTGCCCATTCCTGTCTACGCTATGTATCGAGGGGGTGGGAATGATCCTCCCTGTAAAGATTTGTTCCCTCTTTGAGCTACTGCATCCATAGGGATAGGCCAAGTTCATCAAATTGTATCACATCACTCTTTTTTATCTCTTCTTTCTTCTTCTAGTTGA
>NW_006408611.1:1224800-1238245 GCF_000296735.1 Chrysochloris asiatica | reverse complement strand
TCATCCATGTTATGTGATAGCTTACAGCTTCCTGTTGTTCTTCAAAGTAGCATGATATTCCATGTGTGTATGCACCACAGTTTGTTTATCCATTCTTCAGTTGATGGGCACTTATACTCTCTCCATCTTTTTGCCATTGTAAATAGTGCTGCTATGAACATTGGTGTGCATATATCTACTCATGTTATGGCTCATATTTCTTGTGGGTAAATATCAAGTAAAGGAATTGTTGGTTCATAAGGTATTGCTATTTCCAACCTTCTGAGGAAATGCCGTATTGATTTCCAGAGAGGTTGAAACATTTTGCAATCCCACCAGCAAGGCAGGAGCGTCCCAGTCTCTCCACATTCTCACCAAGATTTACTGTCCTCTTCTTTTTTGATCTTTGATGTTCTTGATGGTGTGAGATGATATCTCATTGTTGTTTTGATTTACATCTCTCTAATGGCTGGTGATTGTGAACATTTCTTCATATTTTTGTTGGCTGCCTGTATCTCCTCCTTGGTGAAGTGTCTGTTCATATTCTGTGCCCATTTTTTAATTGGGTTATTTGTCTTTTTCTTGTAGAGTTGTTGTAGTTTCTTATATATTTTAGAAATGAGTCCCTTCCCTTTTCTGATGTGTCATTGCAAATGATTTTTTCCCATTCTGTGTGTTCCCTTTTTATTCTTTTGGTGAATTCTTTTAATGCACACAAATTTCTAATTTTTAGTATATTCCAATCATCTATTTTATCTACTTTTGTTTGTGTAGTTTTAAAAATGTTTGGTAGTCTGTGTATTTATAAGAGCTCTCACAGTTGTCCCTAATTTTTCATTGATGGCCTTCATAATTCTGGGATTCACATTTAGGTCTTAAATTCATGCTGAGTTGGTTTTCCTATAAGGTGTGAGGTAATGGTCTGGTTTTGATCTTTTGCATATCACTTTCCAGTTCTGCAATCGTCATCTGTTGAAGAGTCTATCACTTCCCCATGTGATATATTTAGGCAATTTGTCAAAAATCAGTTGGCTGTAATTGAATGGGCTAATTTCTGGATTCTCATTTCAGTTCTATTGATCAATGCATCTTTCATTGCATCAGTACCAAACTGTTTTGACCACTGTATTCATGTAATAAATTTTGAAATAAGGTAGTGAGGGATTTACAACCTTATTCTTTTTCTTAAGCAGTGCTTACCTTATCCTGCATCTTTCCTTTCAATATAAGTTTTGCAATTGTTTTTCCATCCCTTTGAAGAATGTTGTTAGAATCTGGATTGGGATTGCATTATATGTGTAAATTGCTTTGGGCAAAATTGACATTTTCACAATGGTAAGTCTTCCTATCCAGGAGCATGGCACATTCTTCCATTTTTGTAGGTCTCTTTCAGTAGGGTCCTAATAGAAGTCCAAGCCATATTTAGACAAGGACATAGAACTAGGGATATCATTGCTGATGTCAGATGGGTCTTGGCTTAAAGCAGAGAATAACAGTAAGATGGTTACCTGTGCTTTATTCACTATGCTATGTGGATCACAGCAAGATATGGACAACATTGTGTGAAGAATAAGTATTGCAGAACACTTGATTTTGCTCATGAAGGACCTAAACATAGACAAGAAGCAGTCGTTCACACAGAACAAGGGGGTATTGTGGGATATAAAGTCAGGAAAGTTGTGTTACAAGACTGTATTCCTTCACCATATTAATTCAGTCTGTACACTAGGCAAATAATCCAAGAAAGTGTATTATAATGAAGAAGAATATGACATCAGGACTAGAGGAAGTTTCACTAACAACAGCAATATGCAAATGATACAACCTTACTTATTGAAAGCAAAGAGGACTTAACATGCTTACTGATGAAGAGCAAAGATCACAACTTTCATTATGGAATGCACGTCAATGTAACGAAAACAAAAATCCTCACAAGTAGATCATTAAATAAAGAGGGAAATGGAGACAAGATTGAGATTGTAAAAAACTTCGTTTTACTCCTGGAAGCAATAGTCAAGAAATCAAATGGCATATTGCATTAGCTAAATCTGCTGCACAAGCTCTTTTTAAGTTTTTCAAGAACAAAGCTTTTAGTTTAATGACTAAAGTGTACCTGACCCAGTAGTGTCAAATGCATGTGAAAGTTGACAGTGAATAATAACAAAGACCATGGAAGAATTGATGCATTTGAGTTATGGTGTTGGAGAAGAATATTGAAAGTACAATGGAATGACAAAAGAACAAACAAATCTGTGTTGGAAGAACTGCATCCAGAATGCTCCTTAGAAGCCAAGATGACAGGATCTTGTCTCTTTAACTTTTGACATATTATCAGGAGGGACTAGTTCCTGGAGTGATACATTATCCTTGGTAAAATGGAGAAGCAATGAAAAAGAGAAAGACCCCCAACAAGACTGACTGATACAGAGGTAGCAGCCAGGGGCCCAACATTAACAATTGTAAGGATTGTACAGGACTGGCAATGTTCACTCTGTTGTGCATAGGGTCACTTTGAGCTGTAAAAGACTCACAGGTATTTAACAACAACAATTCTCAACTCTTAGCTCTTATTTAGTCTGTTTTGTTGTTGTTGTTAAGTCAGTTCTCATGTAGAGCAACTCTGCATAGGGTTTCCAAATAGAAGTTGGTGTGTTTGAACACCTGACTCTGAGGTTAGCAGTTCAGTGCTTCCTCTAGCGCTACACCAGGACTCTGCTTTACTCTATATTGTCTTCAATTTCAGCAGATCCTTATCATGTGCTAACAGTTGTGTAGCAGAAAACTGCAATGTTGTAACTGGCCAGCAAGGCAGGTGTTAAGTCAAGGATTGCTTACCAAATCACATAGAATGAGTTAAATGTTGTTTCCATGAAACATTCATGTTCTGTTACCAGAATAAAGAAAGAGTGGGCAAAAGACAAGCAAAAATGACACATTTTCCTCTAGAACTATTTTTCTTAGTTTAGTATTTATGAATGCATTTCAATACAGTACAACTATCATTTCATTACATAGCCTGTGTTATAAGACTCATAATTCAATCACTGCATTTGTGAGGCCCTAGGATTATTGACTCTATTATATAAACTTTGAAACTCACAAGAGGAGTTCTACAGCTTTCTCAGGATAATGTTCTCTAAATAGATAGATATTATTACATAGTAGAGGTGTTATTTTATCCTCCTTTCTTCATTTACATAGATAGCTTGCATAAGTATGATATAGCTGTGATTTGGGAAGGACGTGAGAATAATAAATCCCAGTTTTTCAGTCCCATCTCATTTTTTTAGCAGTTTTTTTTCTATCCCTGAAAGGAATCCATTATCCTTTGCTTCATTAAATGTATCTACTTGTAACACAAGAGCATTTTCTGGTAGGTGCACCTAAAACTCCACGGGACATCCATCAAGACCCTGGACTCTGCTTGTGGAGTGATCCATAATGACTCATTTTAGCTCCCCTGGAGAAAAAGGAACACTTTCTCAACCATCTCTAATTGGGAGAAACTGTACACTCCTAATGAAATGTTGACATTTCTGCAAATTAATCATTATGAAGGACAAATCAAGTTCTTGTTATTAAAAACAATAAAATATCCTCATTATATCCTTTGACTTTGTAGAGTTCTATACCCTGTGGAATAACAGGAATGATGCCTTGAGATCTTAACTTATAAGAAGCAAGCAGCTTTCTCTTTTATTTCCCTTGATTTAGGGTGATTTTAGATCCTATGTCTCAGCCCATTTTGTACATTTATATTTGCCTCGGTTCCTGCTTCTTTACAGGAAGCCCTTGAAAGCTTGTCTCACTACTTCCATAATCACATTTGCTTTTGAAGATGTGATTTCAGTTTCCTGACTGAATGCCTTTGGTCCTTTTCTTTTTAGGTAAAGTAAAAATAGCTAATTAGCATCTCTACTTCATGATCTTACCGTTTTCTATACGGGTTATGGAGAGGGTTCAGAATTGTTATTATTTTTGAGGTAATTATCCAAGTTGATTAGAGAGTTTTTTTTTTTTTTGTCAACTCACCCTGTTTATTACCAATGAGTGTTCAGATGCCATCTGGAGCTGTTGAGAGAGATGAATTGAGAGTGATTTGGTGCTTTGATTAGGTCACATGATTTGCCACCAGCACTGATAATCACACAATTAACAGCACATGGACAGGAAATTACCTGTAGCAAGAGGAGTGAATGTAGAGTAGGAATCTATTCCACCCAGACTGTTAGCACACAGCTTCTGAAGCAGAAAGGGAGGGAATACATTTGCAGAGAAGACTTCAATAATGTGTAACTCATATAAATGGGTCTATAGCCCCAAGTTCAAAGTAATGCTGCAGCTAAACAATTATATATTATACCAGAACACTGGACAGAGTATATGAACATTTACTTTAAATTTATTAGATATCAGGCAATGTGTAATATATTCGACTACATCTCTATTTTTTAATTTACACAAGAACAGTATCAGGTGTTACCATTATCCAGATTTTATAGGGGACAGTCTAAAAGATGTGAATTACTTTGTAGAAGGTTACACAAATGATTAATAAACTCAAAGTTTGAATATAGGTCAATTTAATGGCAAACCTTCTTCATTTCAGTCAACTCTAAAATACCACTGGTATATGGAATTAGAAGGATAGAGTAAAACTTTGGGTTTCTTGTTTCTGATCTACTTAGTTTTCCTGCATCAGAAACAGAGCAAGTTATATGTGTGGGAATCAGATGAATAAACAAATAATATTAAAAAACCAATATGCATAGCATACCTTTCCATGTATTATGCTATCATTTGATTATTGTACATATACCTTCAGGAAGGAAGACCTTTCATTAAGTGATGCAGGAAAGGTTGCCCAACACCTAATAGTGTTCCATTAATTTTAACATGATGAAACTGAAGCAAGCAATCAGAGATGGGCAGAATCAAATGCTTATGTTGGGGGATAATAATAAAGGTCTGTTTCTAGTTTTTACTAATCACTCTTGGTACTTACTCATAGTGATTCTATTTCTCCACTATGCTCACAATTATGTTTCAACCATTGCTGTGGCTACTGTATCAATCTATCTCATTGATGCTCTTAACTCTTTCACTGACCCTCAACTTTACCAAGCATTTTATTTCCTTCTTCAGGGGATGGTCCCTCCTAATAACATATCCAGCGACAAAGTCTTTCCATCTACCTTCCTAAGGAATATTTTGGCTGCGATTCTGACAATCAGTGGTATATTTAACATTTCTTCTGAACACCATAATTTAAAGGCGACAATTGTGTTTTGGTCTTCCTTATTCATTGTCCTGGTGTGGTGCTGTGGGTTAATGTGCTGAACTACAAGGTCAGTTTGAACTACAAGATTCACAGTTCAATCTTACCAGCCACTCTGGGATAAACTGATAAAAGACTGAAGTTGTTGAGGAATTCATTTTATTTGAATACACGATCAATTACTGTGAAAGTAGTCTAGAAATCAAACAGTATATTGCATTGAGCAAATCTGCAAAAAAACATCTTAAAAAACAAAGAAGTCACTTTGAGGACTAAGGTGGGACTGCCCTAAACCATGGTATTTTCAATCATCTTATATGTATGTGAAAGCTGGACAATGAATGTTGTTGTTGTTAAATACTTACCAGTGGATTCTGACTCAAACAAAATGAAATCCTCAACAATTACAGTCTTTTATCAGTTTATCACGATGTTGATTATTCATCTAGTAATAAGAATTTTTATTGTCTTTATGTTCAGGTGTAATCCATATTGAAGGCTATGATCTTTAGTCTATGAGTAAGGGCTTCAATCAAAGTTGTGTCATCTGCATTTAAGAGGTTGTTAATGAGTCTTTCTGCAATCATGATTTCACATTCTTCTTCATAGAGTATGGGGTAATTGTACAGCATACAGATTGAGTAAGTATAGTTAAAGGATAAAATCCTTCTACACATCTTTCCTGATTTTAAACCATAAAGTATCCTATTATTCTATTTGAAGGACTGCTTCTTGGACTATGTGCAGATTTCTAATGAGCACAATTAAGTATTCTGGAATCTCCATTCTTTGCAATGTTATCCATACTGTCTAATGGCTTTGCATAGTAAATATTCTTAAGGTATTCTTTGCTTTTTTGCCAAGATCCCTCTGATATGCTGTTCCATGTCCTCTGCTGAATCCAGCCTGATCATCTAGCTTTACTCCTACTCAGTAGTGAGCTAAACTGGACTGATAACTGGCCGTTTTGAGTCAGATAGTCATATGATCTACTATGGTGGGAATGACAAATTACAGAGTAATAACACTGTATTCATAGTCAAAAAGAACATTTCAAGATCTAGCCTGAAGTGCAATGTTCAGGGTGATAGGATAAAATGCAAATGCCTGCAAGGAAGACCAGTTACTTACTTCTGGAACACTTAACTTTGCTTATTAGGAACCTGGCTATAGACCAAGAGGTAGTTGCTTGAACATAATAAGAGAATATTGAGTGGTTTAAAATCAGGTATGGTGTGCTTGAAGGTTGTACCCTCTTACTGCACTTCTTCAGTCTGTATGCTGAGCAAATAATCTGAGAAACCAGACTAGATAAAGAAGAATATGCTATCAGAATTGAAGGAAGACTCATTAACAACCAGTTATATCATATGATACAACCTTGCTTTCTGGAGGTAAAGATGATTTATAATACTTACTGATGAAGATAAAAGATTACAGCCTCACTATGGACCGCACCTTAGTGTAAAGAAGACAAAAATTCTCACCACTGGACTAATAAATAGCATCCATATAAATGGAGAAAAGAGTGAAGCTGTCAAAGACTTCATTTTGCTTGGTCCACTAATCACCTCTCATGAAAGCAGCAGTCAAGGAATCAAATGAAGTATTGCATTAGGCAGGTGTGCTTCATAAGACCTCTTTAAAGTTTTAAAGAGCAGAGTTATCAATTTGTGGATTAAGGTGTGCCTGGAGCAAGCCATGGCCCAATTTCAGTGACCTGATATACATATTAGGAAGTCCTGGGGTGGTGCTTCTGGATAATTCAGTGGATGTGGATGGCAAGGCTGGTTTGAACCACAAGGTCCCTGGTTCAAATGCACCAGCCACTCCTAGAAAACCCTGCACAATGTCACTATGAGTTGGAACCAGCTTGATGACACTTAACAACAGCAGCATCTTTCTATGAAAGTTAGATAACAATTAAGGGAGATATTAGAAGAACTGTTTCATTTGAAGCATGTTGTTGGAGACAAATATTAGAAATACCACGGACTGCTAGGAGAACAAACACATCTGTCTTGGAAGAGGTGCTGTCTTAAAAGCAAGGGTCCTTAGAAGGAAGGATGGCAACACTTCATCTCTTAATCTTTGGACATTTTTTCGGAGGGGTCAATTCCTGGAGAAGTACGTCATGCTTGGTAGAGTGGAGGGCTGGCCAAAAAGATGGATTGATATAGTGGTAGCAACAATGGAATTAAACAATTGTGAGGATGGTGTGGGACCAGGCAGGTTTTCATTGTGTTGTGCTTAGTATTACTCTGAGTCAGAACTGATTGGTCAACATCTAACAACAACAACATAGCAGCAATGCCTAGGACATTGTTCTATATATATTCCATTTCATTTTTTATGACTTTCAATTTTCCTAGATTCATGCTTTATACATTCTGTGTTCTGATTATTAGTGGATGTTTGTAGCTATTTCTGCTAATTTTCAGTCATGTTGCATCAGCAAACGACCATCTCAAAACTTTACTCCATCCATTTCATTGATGTGAACACTACTTTGAGGAGGTAGCTCTTCCACAGTCCAATTTTAATTTTCTTCCAGACAAAGTAGCTAATTATCTGGCATTGTATCAGACAAAATCTTAGTGCCATTTGAATAGCTTTCACTGGCCAATTATTGCCCCATCCTTACAATTGCTGCTGCCACTGTGCCAATCCATCTCATTGGCAGTCTTAATATTTTTCATTGACCCTTTACTTTGCCAAGCATGATGTCTTTCTCTAGGGACTTATCTCTTCTTATAATATGTACAGTGTATGAGACACTGAGTCTTGGCACCCTGGTCTTTAATAAGCATTCTGGTTTTACTTCTTCAAACAGTTTTGTTTGTCTGTCCGTCCATGGTATTTGTAAGATTTTTCTCCAAGCATATCAATTCTTCTAAGGTCTTTCTTATTCATTGTCCAACTTTCACATGCATATGAAAATCCCATGGCTTGTGTCTGGTACAACTTAGTCCTCAAATTGACATCTTTGCACTTTTGAACATTTTAAAGAGGTCTTGGGCAGCAAATTTGCTTAATACAATATGTTGTGTGATTTTTGACTGCTGCCTCCATGAGTGTTATAGTGGATCCAAGCAAAACGAAGTCTTGACAATTTGAGTCTGTTTTACCTTTATCATGATGCAATTTAATGGTCCAGTGATGAGGATTATTTATTTGTTTTTAAATGGAAATCCAACCCATACTAAGGACTGTGGTCTTTGAACTTGATCAGCAAATATTTTAAGTCCCTTTTGCTTTCAGCAACCAAAGTTGTATCATCAGCATACTGCAGGTTGTTATTGAGTTTTCCAATCCTGATGTTACCTTCTTCTTCATCTAATTCAGCTTTTGTTTATTTGCTCAGAGTGCAGATTGAAAGAATACAACCCTGGCACACATATTTCCTAATTTTCAGACATTCAAGGCCCCCTTTATCTGTTCAGACAACTGCCTTTGGGTTATTTACAGGTTCCTCATGAGCACAATAAGTGTTCTGGAATCTTCATTCTCTGCATTACTGTCCATAGCTTGTGGATCATGATTCAAACAGTCAAAAACCTTTCCATAGTCAAAAAAGCACAGGTCAACATATTTTTGATATTCTCTACTTTCAGCCAAGATCCAACTAACAGTAGTAATGATATACATTCATTCCACATCCTCTTCTGAATCCAGCTTGAACCTCTGGCAGCTCCTTGTCAATGTCCTGTTGCACATGAATTATCTTTAGCAATATTTTAATTGAATGTGATATTAATGATATTGTCTAATGATTTACACATTCCATTAGGCCACTTCTCTTTGGAATGGACATGAATATGAATCTCTTCTCATCAGTTGACCAGGTAGCTGTCTTCAAAATTTCTTGCTAGGGATGAGTGTATGCCTCCAGTGCTGCATCATTTTGTTGATTTCATTTTGTATTCCATGAATTCCTAGGGCTTTGTTCTTTGCCAATGCCTTCAGAGCACAATGGACTTCTTTCTTCAGTATCATTGGCTCTTGATCATATGCTACCTCTTGAAATGGTTGAACATCAACCATTCTTTTTGGTACAGTGACTTTGTTTATTTCTTTCATCTTTTGATGCTTTCTGTATCATTTAAATTCCCCCCCATAGAATTCCTCAATATTGCAAGCTGAGGCATGGACTTTTCCTTAGTTCTTTCAGCTTGAGAATTGCTGAGTATGTTCTTCCTTTTTGGCTTCCTAAC
This sequence comes from Chrysochloris asiatica, assembly GCF_000296735.1. Lineage (NCBI taxonomy): Eukaryota > Metazoa > Chordata > Mammalia > Afrosoricida > Chrysochloridae > Chrysochloris > Chrysochloris asiatica. The sequence goes on along the minus strand of NW_006408611.1, from coordinate 1,228,774 downwards.
TCCAGGTAATGCACATTTCATATTTTACTCTGTCTTCTCGAGCTGCTCTTTCCAAATTTCTGTTTAGCTCTTTTACCTCTTTATTTTTTTCATTTGCTTTAGCATCTTTACAATGGAGAAAAAGTTTCAGAGTCTCTCATGACATCCATTTTGGTCTTTTCCCTCTTTCTTGTCTTCTTAATGATCTTTTGCTTTCTTCCTATATGATGTTCTTGATGTTATTCCACAACTCATCTGTTCTTCCGTCACTAGTGTCTAATATATCAAATCTGTTCTTGCAATAGACTTTGTATTCTTGTAGGACAAGTTCAAGGTGAGATTTTGGCTCTTGTGGATTTGTTTTAATTTTCTTAAACTTCAGACTGAACTTTCATATGAGCAACAGATGGTCTGTTTCACAGTCTGCCCCTGACCTTGTTTTGGCTGATGATATGGTGCTTTTCCAACTGTCTCTGTTGACATAGTCCATCAAATTTATTTCTGTGTACTCCATATAATTATGTCCATGTGGATAATTATCTTTTATGTTGTTTAAAAATGGTGTTTGACATGAATAATTTATTGGTTATGCAATCTTCAGCATCATTTCTATCACCATCACCATGTTTTCCAACTACTAATTCTTCTTTGTTTCCAACTTTGCATTCCAATCACTAGTAATAATTACTATATCCTAATTGCATTTTTGATCAATTTCAGACTGAAGAAGTTGGTAGAGTTCTTTAATCTCATCATCACTGGCTTTAGTGGTTGCTGTGTGATTTTTAATGGTAGTGTTATTAACTGGTTTTATTTTAGGTGTACATATATTATCCTATGAGAAGCAGCATAATGTTTCAAGATAGATATTGTGACTTTTCATGCTGCTTTTCATTCCCACCCCCACCCGCACTTGTGATTCTCAAGGCACGAATTGGGGTGATCCTTGCCCCAGGTCAACGGGAATCTATGAAGAATGGTTGAACTCAGCCCATTTCTTCATTGCTGCCTTTCCCCCTCTTCCACTCAGCAATAAACCAATGTGGTCACCAGCAAGTTTATATATGCCTGTTCATGTGTTCCCTTTGGTCTTTGTAATTATCGAACATTGAACCTCCTCTATCCAGGGGCAGAAAGCTGTGATGTCTGAATATCCTTCCTTTTTGTGTTGTTGTTGTTGTTGTTAAATGTCATAGAGTCGGTTCCAACCCATAGTGACCCTCTATAGGGTTTCCAGGGAGCATCTAATGAGTTTGAACCACTGGCCTTGCCGTTCAAACCAACTTTGCAGTCCTGTGAATTAATCCACAGCTCCAAACTAGCACTTCTCCCCATTGTGAAGTCAGAAGAAATATTCTCCCATACCTTTTAAAGTGTTAAAGAGCAAAGATGTCAGCTTAAGGACTGAGGTACGCCTGATCCAAAACATGGTATTTTCAATAACCTCATATGGATGCAAAAGCTGGACAGTGAATAAGGAAGATCATAGAAGAATTGATGCTTTTGAGTTATGGTGTTGGAGGAGAATATTGAAAGTGCCATGAACCTCCAGAAGAACCAACAGATCTGTGTTGGAAGAAGTGCAGCCAGAGTGTTCCTTAGAGGCCAAGATGGCCAAACTTCGTCTCTCATACTTCAGACATATTATTAGGAGGGACCAGTTGCTGGAGAAGGATATCATGTTTGGTAAGGTGCAGGGTCAGAGGAAGACCCCCAATGAGATGAATTGGCCAGGTGGCAGCATTGATGGACTCAAGTGTGGCAACAACAGTGAGGTTGTCTCAGGATTGGGCAGTGTTTCATTCTGCTATGGGTTGGTACCAACTCGATGGCACCTAACAACAACAACAACAACCTTTTTTTATTACCCAATGCCAGAACCCCAACATTTATAAAGCAGCAGCAATAGAACAAAGAACCAGAGTTCAGAGTTGATGGAATGTAACAATAACAAAAACTTCCTTGAGGAGCAGCTCTTCCCCACTTATATTGTATTCTTTCACTATATTAATTCAATCAGTATGCCAAGTAAATAATCTGAGAAACTGGATTATATGAAGAAAAATATGATAACAGGATTGGAGTAAGACTCATTAACACTCTGCAATATGCAGACAATACAATCTTGCTTGCTGAATAAAAGAGGAATTAAAATACTTACTGATTAAGGTCAAAGACCTTTGGCATGGCTTGCATCTCAACATAAAGAAAACAAAATTCTCACCACAGAACAAATAAACAACATCCATATAAATGGAGAAAAGATGAAGCTATCAAAGACTTCATTTTGCTGATATCAACCATCAACACACATGAAAGCTTGCAATAGGAAAATTGCAATAGGCAAATCTGCTGCATAAGACTTCTTTAAAGTGCTGAAGAACAAAGATGTCAGTTTGAGGACTAAGGTGTGTCTGACCCAAGCCATGGTATTTTCAATAACCTTACTGCATGTAAAAGTTGGACAGTGAATAAGGAAGACCATAGAAGAATTGAAGTATTTTAGCTATGGTGCTGGAGGAGAATATTGAAAGTATCATGGGCTGCCAAAAGTAAAAACAAATCTGTGTTGGAAAAAGTACAGCCTGAGTGCTCCTTGGAAGCCAGGATGTCCAAACTTCGTCTCTCATACCTTGGATATATTATCAGGATGGACGAGTCCCTGGAGAGGATAACATGTTTGGCAAAGGGTGGGGGGGTGGTCAAAGGAAAAGAGGAAGATCCATAATGAGATGAATTGGCACAGTGATTGCAGCATTGGGCTCAGGTATAGCAACGGTTGTGAGGTTGGCCTGGGACTGGACTGTGTTTGTTCTGTTGTGCATAGGGTCACTATGAGTTGGTACCTACTCGATGGCACCTAACAACAACAACAATTGGAAGCCTCTGGACTATAGTCTTTGGTATAATGGTGTCAATTAGCACAATATAGTCTATAAAGTTTATGTTCTGCATCTTAGTGTGATAAGTAACATATGGTGTCTTAAATGTGTGTGAACAGTCATCTAAGATACAACTATTGGTCTCTACTCACCTGGAACAAAAAATAAAGACGAAAATCAAAGACAAAAATCAGAGTATAGTCTACAAGACTAAATGCCTACATGAATCAGAGATCAGAAGAATTAATTGGTTCCTGGCTATCGCTATGAACAATGGTCCTGGAAAGAATGAGAGGAAAGTATATTAAAAACCTCTCATTCTTAGGGGGAAAAAGGGTCAGATTTAATGGACCAGTAGAGACTCGAGGAAACCCAGAGATTATCAACTGAGATATTCTAAACTTTGAACTGAAATTACTCCTGGGGGTCATTTTACAGTTGAATATCAGTTTGCCTAATAAAATAAAAACAATATCACCCATTAAAAAAAAAAAAAAGATAGATATTGAAATGTTCTTTTTTCAAAATTAATGTGAATCCATTCTTCTTCAATTTATAATTCCTTTCATAGTAAACCTTATGATATTTAGATTCAAAATGGTCAAAACCATTCCATTTCAAGTCATTAACACCTAGGATACCGCCACTCATATGTCAGTTTGTGGTACTACGCTGGCTTGCATGTTACTGTGATGCTGGAAACTATGTCATGGGTATTTTAAACACAGCTGAGTGACCCCAGTGTAGAGGTTCCAAGTGAATTTCCAGACAAATACAGACTAGGAAGAAGGAGACACAGACTATTTCAAAATATTTAGTTATTAGAAACGTTATGAATAACAGTGGAACACTGTCAACAGTACCGACTATTGAAACATTAACAGATACAGTACTGAGAGCTGTGCCTCTCAGGTTGGAAGGTAACCAAAATGTGACGGGGGAAGAGCTGCCTCCTAAAATTAGAGTGAAACTTGATGACACATATGAAGCAAATCCTATAAGCATCCATTAAAAATCAGAACATGGGATGTCTGAAGTATGAATCTAGGGAGATTGGAAATTCTTAAAAATGAAATGGAACGCATAAACATTGATATATAAGGCATTAGTGAG
>NW_006408611.1:1218300-1223608 GCF_000296735.1 Chrysochloris asiatica | reverse complement strand
AAAGGACAAGCAGACCAACCTGGATTGGCTAGAAGAACAGAAGATATTTCTTGAAAGAAAGACCAGCAGGAAAAATCAAAAAACAATAATGGCAGTCCTATTGATTGACTACTACAAGAATAAGCAAGTTATTCACAGGGGAGCCATCAAGACAAGTTGTCAGGTCCCCTCAGGGATAACCCGTTTCCAAGACTAAAACTCAAGGGGAATACATGAGCAGGCACATGGTCTGGCTGGTGAACATGTTGGTCACCAATAAGGGGAAGTGTGGGAAAAACAGCAATGAAATTGTGAGCTAAGTGTGACCACATTCAATAGAATCCTGTGAACCCATGTAGAGACCTGGTTGGCTAGCAGTATGGCAAGACCTGGGGACTCCTGGGCCCAGGGACAGTGACATAGCCAGAGAAGATTAGAGCAGAGAGTGAAGCAACCAGCTGAAATGAAGTGAAGGGAGATGAACAAGAACAACCATACTTTTAGATAGTACCCACTGGACCTGGCTTCAATGGCTGGATGAGCAGAATACAATTAGAAAAAGAAAGAAGAGGAAAAAAATAGAGTAATCTGCTACAATTTGATGAATTTGACATATACTTATGGATGTAGTAGCTCAAAAGAGGGAACAAATATTTACAGTGAGGATCTTTCTCACACCCACGGTAGGCAGGGTTGACAGAGATGGGCAACTTAGACATTGGCTACCCAAAAGGTGTGTGTGTTGGGGGTGGGGGGGCACTACTAAGGCAAGAAGTGACTGGCTTACAAGCTTTCAAGAAGAGGAAGCCTAGATCCAAAGGGTACACAGGAAGGTAGAATCTCCACTGAGTGGTTTCCAATCTGCCTGGATGGGGCTGATGATAGAAGATGGGGATAAGATTCCTGTGGTGCAATAGTGAATAAATGCTATCAGAACTAACTATGAGGGCTGAAAATGTAAAGGTTGACTATGCTTTGTAACAAAAGGAGGGGAGTGGCTGACTTTGCAGTCCAGAAGAGGAGGTCTCTGGGACCATCAAGGGAGAGGAGCAGAGTGCAGGACCTTACCCAAAGAAGCAGTGACATCAGAGATGGAGGCAGAGATGATGACATGGAGAGATGGAGTAGCTGGGGACTCTGGACTCAGAGAGGGAGAGGGACTGTGTGCTGGCGGATGGGAGTTAGGCTTGCAGGGTGCTTTGGTTGTTTGATGATGCATAGAGGGAATTGTAATCATTGCAATGAAACTAGATATGATAGGATGAATTTAAAGCTAATGTTCTCCCATGTAAACTATCACATAATTTACAATAATTTTTTTAAAAAAAGATGGAAGGAATACATATAGTCACTGAACCAAAAAGAAATGGTTGTTGTTTATCCATTTCAAAAGGTAGCATATGATCAAGAGTCAATGATACTTAAGGAAGAATTCCAAAGTGCCTTGAAGGCATTGGCAAATAACTGATAGAATACAAATTGAAATATTTCAACAAACTGATAAAGCACTGGAGGCACTCACTCATCTATGCCTAGAAATTTGTAAGACAACTACCTGGCCAACTGACTGGGAGAGATACATATTTGAGCCCATTCTAAACAGAATTGATGAAACATAATGCAGAAATCGTTGGACAATATCATCAGTAACCCTTTTAAGCAAAAATGTGCTAAAGTTAACTCAAAAACAGCTGAAATCATTCATTGACAGAGAATTTCCAGAGGTTCAAGTAGATTCAGAAAATGATGTGGAATGAAGGATATCATTGCTGATGTCTGATGTATCTCATTGAAAGCAGAGAATACCACAAAGTTGTTTAACAGTGCTTTATTTGCTATGTAAAGGCTTTCAATTGTGAGGATCATGACAAACTATGTACAGCATTGTGGAGAATGTGTATTCCAGAACATTTAATTGTACTCATGAGGAACCTAGACAAAAAGACAACTGTTCAAACAAAAGAAAAGAACATTAAATGTTTTGAAGTAGAAAAGTTATGTGCCAAGGTTGTGTTCTTTGATCATATTTATTCACCCTGTATGCTGAGCAAATAATCTAAGAAACTGAATTATATGAAGAAATACATGGCACCAGGATAAGAGGAAGACTCATTGATAACCTATGATAGTCAGATGATACAACTATGCTTGCTGAAAGTGACAGGATTTAAAATACTTACTGATGAAGATCATAGACCACAGCATTCAGTATGGGTTGTATCTCAATGTAAAGAAAACAAAAATCCTCACCACTGGACCAATAAATAGCATCATTATAAATGGAGAAAATATTGAGGTTATTAAGGACTTCATTTTGCTCAAATCAACCATCTACATTCACGAAAGCAGTAGTCAAGAAATCAAACAATGTATTGCATTCAGCAAATCTGCTGCACAAGACCTCTTTAAAGATTTGAAATGCAAAGATGTCAGTTTGAGGACTGAGGTGCACCTGACCCAAGCCATGGTATTTTCAAAAACCTCATCTGCATGTGAAACCTGGACAATAAATAAGGAAGAACATAGAAACATTGATTCATTTGAGTTATGGTGTTGGAGAAGAATATTAAAAGTACCATGAACTGCCAAAAGAACAATCCAAACAATGTTGGAAAAAGTACAGCTAGAAGTATCCCTAGATACCAAGGTTGCCAGATGTCATCTCTCATACTTTAGCCATATTATCAGGAGGGACCAGTCTTTTGAGAAGAATAGCATATTTTGGTAAAATGGAGGGTTAGAAAAAAGAAAGACAACACCCAACGAGATGCATTGTCACAGTTGCAGCAGCGATGGGCTCAAATACCGTAATGATTGTGATGTTACTGCAGGACAGTGCAGTGTTTTGTTCTGTTGTGCATACGATCGTTTTGAGTTGGTACTGACTCACTGGCACCTAACAACAATAACTCCTAGAATATTGTTTTTTATGTGCTCCATTTGATTTTTTATAACTTCTAGTTTTCCTAAATTCTTACTTTATACATTCCGTATTTTGATTATTAATGTATGTTTACAGCTATTTTTCCTGATTTTGAGTCACATCCCATCAGTAAATTATGCTCCCTAAAGCTTTATTCCATTCACATCATCACAATGAACTCTACTTTGGGGACACTGTTCTTCTACAGTCATATTTTTATCACCTTCCAATGAGAGGTGCTCATCTTCTGGCACTATATCTGACAATATTCTAGCTATATTAAAAAAAGTTTCAATATTCAATATTCTGTTACTGACAGTACTCCACTGCTATTCATAATGTTTTCAGTGGCTAAACCTGCAGAAGTAGTACATCTCTCCTTCTTCTTAGTCTGTCTTAGTTTGGAAGCTCAGCTGAAACCTGTCTACTGTCTGATGTAGTGACTGAAGATGAGTGCCTCTTGTTAAAAAAGACCAAAATGTGATGGAGAATAGCTGTCTCTGCAAAGGAGAGTAGACGATAAAGATGTGGATGAAGTAAAGATTTCTGTACCTATTTTTACATATGGGTGTGCTCCACATGAGTATGGGGCATTACTCAATATAAGAAGAAACAGCTGCAAGCATCCAATAATAAATGTAAAATGACATGTACCAAATATGAATCTAGAGAAATTGGAAGTCATCAAAAATGAAGAGGAACACATAAAGATTGATATCCTAGGCATTAGGGAGATTAAATGGATGGGTATTAGCCATTTTGAACCACATAATCACGTGGTACCTATGCCAGGAACAACAAATTGAAAAGGAATGGTATCACATTAATCATCTAAAACAGTATTTCAAGATCTGTTTTGAAATACAGTGAGGTCTGTAAGAGGATAATATTCCTATGCCAAACTAGAGACCAGTAGTACCATTACTATGCACAATAATGCACCAAACAGTAATGAGAAAGATGATGAAACTGAAGAATTCTATCAGCTTCTTCAGTCTGAAATTCGTCAATTGAAATCAAGATACATTGATAATTATTGATAATTGAAATGTGAAAGTTGGAAACAAATAGTGAGATGCATAGTTGGAAATTATGGACTTGGTGACAGAAACAATACTAAATACATATGCTAGAATATTGTAAGACCAACAACTTGTTTATTAAAAATATGTTTTCTAGACAACATAAAAGGTAACTATACTTGTGGATGTTGCCTAAGGCAATATATAAGAATCAAATTGACTACATCTGTGGGAAGAGATTGTGGAGAAGCTCAATATCATCAGCCAAAACAAGGCCTGTAGCAGATTGTGCAACAGACCATCAATTGCTCATATACAAGTTCAGATAGAGGCTGAAGAAACTTAAAACAAACCCATGAGATACAAATTATGACTTTTAATATATATATGGTTGTGGTAGTGGTAATAGTTGTGTGCCACTGAGTCGGTTCCAATTCACAGGAGTTCTGAGGCTTTAAATCTTTATGAAAGTAGAAAGCCTCCTCTTTCTCCTTGAAGTGACTAATAGATTTGAACTGCTAACCTTGTGATTAGTAACCCAACTGGGAATCCACTGTGTTACCACAGCTCTCCCACCTGAATTTAGAGAAATCTCAAGAACAGATTTGATATATTAAACACTAAGGACTGAAGATTAGAAGTGTTGTGAGGTTACATCAAGAATACCATACAGGAAGAGAGTAAAAAGTCATTCAAAAAATAAGAACGAAAGGAGCAAAATGGATGTCAGAAAAGATTCTGAAACTTGCTTTTAAGTATAGAGACAGTAGAATGACTGGAAGAAAGGAGGAGATTACATAGCTGAACAAAATATTTCAAAGACCAGCTTGAGAAGGTAAAGAAAAATATTATATTGGAATGTGCAAAGTCCTGGAATTAGAAAAGCAAAAGGGAACACACTCAGCATTGCTCAAACTGAAAGAATTTAAGATTCAAGAAATCAAACAACACAATGTATTAGGCAAATCTGTTGCACAAGACGTTTTTAAAGTATTCAAAAGCAAAGTTATCAGTTTGAAGACTAAGGTGCATCTGACCCAAGCCATAGTATTTTCAATAGGATTCATAAGGCTTATGAAAGTTGGACAATGAATAATAAAGACCATAAAAGAATTGATGAATTTGAGTTATGATATTGGAGAACATTAAAAGTACCATTGACTGCCAGAAGAAAAAACGTATCTGAGTTGGAAGAAGTACAGTTAGAATTCACCTTAAAGGCCAGTTTAGAGAGACTTCATCTCTTATATTTTGGACATATTATCAGGAGGGACCAGTACCTGGAGAAGGACATAATGCTTGATAATGTGGAGGGTCAGTGATAAAGAGGAACTGGCAAAGTGGCAACCTCAATAGACTCAAGCATAACAACACTTGTGAGAAT
>NW_006408611.1:1204529-1217315 GCF_000296735.1 Chrysochloris asiatica | reverse complement strand
GGAAGAAATGCAGCCAGAGTGCTCTTTGGAGGCCAAGATGGCCAAACTTCATCTCTCATACTTTGGACATATTGTCAGGAGGGACCAGTCACTGGAGAATGATATCATGTTTGGTAAGGTGGAGGGTCAGAGAAAAAGAAGAAGACCCCCAATGAGATGGCACCTAATAACAACAACAACAACAATTTTACTACTTGGGTCTAAGGAATTGACCTATGGGCCGTACAAGGTTTATGAGAAGAAAAGACGTTTGGCCATCAAAAAAAGTATCAATTCTTCTTCAGTCTTCCTTATTCACTGTCCAGCTTTCGCATCCGTATGAGGTTATTGAAAATACCATGGCTAGGGTCAGGCACACCTTAGTCCTCAAGCCGACATCTTTGCTCTTCAACGCTTTAAAAAGGTCTTGTGCAGCAGATTTGCCTAATGCAATACATCATTTGGTTTCTTCTGAAAAGCAAACAAAATATATCTTTGAAAAAAAAAAAAAGAATGGATTAAGAATTGGCAGTTTTTCATTCTGTTGTGTACAGGTCATTATAAGTCAGATCCTACTAATGGCACCTCACAATTTTCTTATTTTTAATATCAACTTCACCCACTTCCATCAAGTTGATGCCAACTCATAACATTTCTCAAACTATAAATCTTGCCTTGCAGTCAGCAGCCCAGTGGCTAACCCACAGTATCATCAGGGATCCTTAACTTATTAACAATAAACTGCATCCATTAATAGTGTACAACTCAGTGAGTTATAGCAGATATATGCGCCATAGACCCAATAAAGACAGGCCATGTCTAGCACCCCTGCAACGATCCTTATACTCCTCTATAGTCCATTCCACTCTTCCGCCTATCTGTAGGTAACCATTAATCTCCTTTTGTGGCTGAAGATGAGTTTTTATTTCTTTAGAAATATAGACAGGCAGAACAACATATCATATACCTCTTTGTACATGTTTTTTTCATTAACATAATGATGTTTAAGCTGTGCTTTTAATTGTATCTCTTTTATTGTTTCTCTTTTACAGCCAAAGTATGTTCTACTGTGTAGATATACCTTATGTTTTCTATCCATTATTTACCTACTGATGAGCATTTAAGTTATTTCCAGTGTTTGGTTTTGTGAAAAAATCTTCAATGAACATTCACATATATGCCCTTGTGTGTTTTCATTGCTCTTGAATATATATCTAGGAGTGAAATTATTGAGTTTTATGTTAGATATATAATTTCTTTAAAAAACTTTGTTGTTGTTGTTAAGTGCCGTCGAGTCGGTTCCGACCCATAGCAACCCTGTACAGGGTTTCCGATGGTGTAAATCCTTACAGGAGTAGAAAGCCTCATCTTTCTCCCGCAGAGCGGCTGGTAGTTTCGTACCGCTGACTTTCAGGTTCGCAGCCCGATTCGTAAAGCTACCAAACTATTTTCCAAAGTGGTTGTATAATTTTATATTCCTTTAAGTAGTACAGTAGAGTTTCAGGTGCTTTACATCCTAATCAATATTTGCTACTTTCTATATTTTTAATTAAAGATATTCTAATAAGTGATAGGTATTCTCATTGCAATTTTAATGTAAATGTCTTGATGACTAATGATTCTGGATATGTTTTCAGGTGGTGACTGGCCATTTATATAACTTTCTTTGTAAGACATCAATTCAACTATTTTGTCCATTTTTGTTATCTTATTTCTCTTATTATTATTGAGGTGTAAGTGTACTTTACATATTCTGAAGACAAATCCGTTGTTACCAAAATGTATTAAAATATTTTAACCATTTTTTCTTGATTTAAAAAATTTTCTTCCTAATGTTTTACAAAGAGAAATATTCTAATTTTGATAAAGTCTATTTTATTAATCTTTCCTTACATGATTTGTAGCACTTCATTTACTTTAGCACACTTCATCTTATCAGCTATGTATTTTGTCATCATCCATTGTTTTTGTTAAGTGAGGTCGAGTTGGTTCTAATTCACAGAGACCGTATGTAGGGTGTGTGTGGAGAAGTTTGTGAGTTTGAGCTGCTGACCTTGTGGTTCAAACTGACCTTGTGGTCCAGTACTTGTTCTACAATACCACCCAAGGACTACATATAACTGTATATATTTCTTAAACAATTGAAACTGTGTCCCAGAGATGATAAGACTTGCTCAAAGATACAAATCCATGTTGTTCTTCTTGGTAACTACCGTTGCATCCATTCCAACTAAGAGCTGCCCTCTCTAGGATTTCTGAGGACTGGCTGGTGGGTTTCAACGACTGACCTTTCAGTTAGCAGTCCAGTTCTTATTTTGCAGTGCCACACTAGGACTCCTACAAATCTATGCTGTTGTTGTTGCTGTTGTTAGGTGCCATCGATTAGGTTCCTACTCATAGAGACCGTAAGCACAACAAAACGAAATACTGTTGGTTCCTGTGCCATCCTCAAAATAGTTTTTATGCTTGAGTCCATTGCTGCTGCCACTGTGCCAATCCATCTTATTAGAGGTCTTTCTTATTTTCACTCTTCATTTCGCCAAGCATGATGTCCTTCTCCAGGGACTGGTCCCTCCTGCTAATATGTCTGAAGTATGAGAAAGCAAGTCTTGCCATCTTGACTTCTAAGAAGCATTTTGTCTGTTTGTTCTCCTGGCAATTCAATACAAAATTCACATGAATCAATTCTTCCATGGTCTTCCTTATTCATTGTTCAGTTTTCACATGCATATGGGGCTATTGAAAATTCCATGGCTTGTCAGGTGCACCTTAGTTCTCAAACAGACATTTGTGCTCCTGAACTCTTTAAAGAGGTCTTGTGCCTCTGATTTTGCTAATGCAATGCAAATGAATAAGAATGCTAAATTCAAACCAGTGAATGGGTGTGAAATAAGGAATTATATGCAGGGGCTATTGGCAGAAGAGCAGAATCAGGAGTCATTAAAATTTGTGTGAGCAAATGTGAAAAGCAGAAACTAAGGCAATATTTTGGATTTTATCACATGGCTGTTGATTGTTAATTGCTTGAACTACCCAGGTTTTTCAGGCTTAAATGTCCTGGTGTCTATATCTAGTGCTTCATATCTAGTTTATAACCCTAAGGACAGGGATAGGCACCTGGTCTCCTTACTTCTAGTCTAGTATTCTTTCCAACCTTCAGGACAGAATCCTTGAGCACAGTCAGAAAAAAAAAAATCCCCCAAACACAAAAAGAAACCCAAAGCGAACATGCCTTTTCATAGAAACACATGATTTTCTTCTTGTTTTTTGTTAGATGCCATCAAGTCAGTACTGACTCATAGCAACCCTGTGCACAATAGAAAAAAACACTGCCTAATCCTGGGCCAATCTCACAATTGTTGCCATGCTTGAGCCCATTAATGCTGCCATTTTGCCAATCCATGTTGCTGGGTGTCTTCTTCTTTTTCTCTGACCCTCCACTTTACCAAACATGATATACTTCTCCAGTAACTGGTCCTTCCTGACAGTATGTCTGGAGTATTAGAGATGAAGTTTGGCCATCCTGACCTCCAAGAAGCACTCTGGCTGCACTTCTTCAACAGATCTGTTGGTTCTTTTGGCAGCCTATGGCACTTGCAGTATTCTCCTCCAGAACCATAACTCAAATGCAACAATTCTTCTATGGTCTTCCTTATTCACTATCCAGCTTTATCATGCATATGAGGTTATTGAAATACCATTACTTGGGTCAGGCGCACCTTAGTCCTCAAGCTGACATCTTTGCTCTTCAACACTTTAGAAAGGCCTTGTGTAGCAGATTTGCCTAATGCAATATGTCATTTGATTTCTTAGGTAGTGGGAAAAAGATGTAATTTCTCTCAAGAGAATCAACATAGAGCATGATTTTTCTTTTGAAATGGAAATGGAAAAGTAGTTTTCCTGACTTTACAACAGAATCTAAAAAGATTGAGTAATGATTGTTTAATTTTCCCCCATTCTTCATCACTCCTTAGAGGAACCCAAGAAAATGTCCCATCCTTCCACATTTCCTATTATACAGGCAGACACCATTAATTGCAATTGATTACTTCCTCAAAACTCTATCATGCAGTATCCCTTTCCAGGTTTCTCTGGCCAGTTCTCTGCTCAGATCTACTTTGGAATCTGTGAGTTTTATATTTCTGTTGCCTCTGGCTACTTTCGAATTACCACAGCTTTGCAACACTGCAGGTCCATCACCTGAAGGTGTGACAAAGAATATTGTACAACTATTACTGATATCAACTTTAAATGGAAATTAGATTATTTTCCTCCCTATTTTTACGTTCCACTTTAATTTGGGCAAACTGCAGTTCTAGGCATCATGTTCACTGCAATCATCTATCTTTTAGAGAGTGCAACAGTGGTCCTGCTTGCTTTAAGTATCTTTCATTTTTCATGTCAGTCCTTCTCACTCTCTCTCTCTTTCTGTCTTTTTTTATATAAGTGGCATACCTCTGCCACAAGGAAGGGCATAATGGGCTTTCATGAATCTGGCTGCCCATTCAAGCAACAGGAAACGAGAGAGTCACTTACCAGACTGATGGAATATGCTGCTATGATCTAGGGGCCTTTAACTCCTGAATTCTATTACTAAAGTCATATGCATCTTCAAGATAATTCCCTGGAGCCCAGATGGATCTCTAGAAGACTGAATAGTAAACCGTATAGCATTTTGAAAGCATGAAGGAATAGCAGTGTCTACATGAACACAAAGGATTATTCAACAACTAGTAAAATAAAGCCTAAAATTGGAGCTCATTACTATGTGCTGCCTTCGTATCTAGTAAAACTGGGAGGACCTCAAATGGATTAAGTAACTAGCTGGTAAGAAAAAGACTGGTTATTCAGACTTACCCAGAATTTCTCAATAGAGATACTTGTTTATCTGCTTCCAGAACATTCTGGACATCAAGAGCCTATAGAACTGCTCTACTTTAAAACACATGAGTTCACCATGAATTTTAATCAACTCAACAACTGGCTCAGATTTCAAATGGCTTCACCAAAGTTCCCTTTCTACTCTGTATGCTCGTAGAAAGAAGGTCCCCTAACTGAACAATCCTCATTAATCAAAGGGAGCAACCACAATTCCTGCCTATTCCTAAGTAGTTGCTTTCAGTTCCTTGCAGCCTGTGAAATTATTCACTCTACTCAATTGAATTCTCCTGCAGGATCCAGAACACTTAACCCTCCTGATACCACAAAACACTCCTCCTATAACCTCTGGTAATTCAATCTGTTCCTGAATGCAACCTCTGTGTGATACTTTCTGGTGTGCTATGTTCTTCTGGCCCATGTTGTGAGTATATGTGAGTAATGTTCTTGTGTGAAGTTGAATCAGTTCTAACTAATAGCAACCCTGCATAGGGTTTCCAAGGAACAGCTGGTGGGTTTGAACCACTGACCTTGTGGTTAGCAATCCAACACTTACACACCAAGATTACATATAACTAATAAACACTTATTAATCATCTGACCAATGGTGGATGGCATGTGTTTGTCTATCCCCATAGTCTTAGAACAGAAATCCCTTCTTCAGCAGTAGAGTAACTGTTGTTGTTATTGTTCATAGTGACCCAGTATAGGATTTCCAAGACTGTAAATCTTTATAGAAGCAGAAAGCCCTATGTTTCTCCCTTAGAGCAACAGGTAGATTCTAATTCATGGCCTTGTGATTAACAATCCAAGGCATAACCTGCCATACCAGGTAATTGTAAACCTTGGAATAAAGAAAAGTAGTCAAATAAGTTGTTTGAATAAGCCAAATCCTTAATTCCACCAAAATGATTAGACCTAGCAACTCAGGTGATTTTATATGATAATGAAACATCCTGTTGCTTTGGTGCTCGAACAAAGATCTGTTGAGTCAATCCTTAGAGAGTGTGGACATGAAAAATGATTGGTGGATTTTATGGCAATTTTCCAATTGGTCCTACCAGTTATATCTTGCCCTTCTCTCCTCAGCTCTTTGTACCTGGAAGGTTGATTTCTTTGGACTGTATTATCCAAATTTTGCCCCCTTGTTTCTGGTTGGGTTGGACCAATGAGAGATATTAAAAGTAAATCTCAGAGTGGAAAGAAAGAGAGAATGGAGTATTTACTTCTCACTTGCTCTTCCTGTTTTATTGTAGTTCTGAAAAAGACTATGATCTTCTGTAACCCCTGCTTCCAGCCACATCTCTACAGCACTAGTTCGTCTGGTACTAGTCACATTTTCTCCACTCCTTGACCCTTCAAGCCTAGGAATAATAATAGATTCTCACCTTTGCCACTCCTGGCTGCCTTGTATCTCTGTTTGTTTTCCCCAACTATGTCCACACTTCCTAACTAGTCCATCCATGAAATTATTTTTCAACTAAATTCGTTTGCACTGGTTTCCTGAAATGAATTAGTCTGATAAAGTTTCCTTGCTAGAAGCTCTCTTTCTTGGCAGGTTGTTTTTTAACCTCAGTGTGATTACTTAATAAGATATGGTTTCTTAATTCTAATCGTATCATAAGTATGTTTTGAACAAATAAAAGTGCACATAGATTCTATAATAGGTATATATTAAATAATCACAAATTATTTCCATTTACACAAAATGCCTTACCTGCCTGGTCTTTTCAAATATTTGAGTTTGTGCACTTCTGATATGTTTCATAATTATCTTTGAAAATTCCCAGTAAAGACTCAATCAAGTAAGGCAGTAAATAAAATGTTTGAAACATATTATTTCATTTCTCCTTGGGAAGTCTCATGCTGCAATTTAGTTAGTATTCAAAGACCTGTCTCCCTGGTGCCTCACAAGCACAGTACAGCCATCCCACCTCTACCTCCGTCTTACAAACTCTCTTTACAGCTGCCTAGGCAATTGGATTATGTTGCTCCTTGGGTTGCTCAATTGATTACTAACCAAAAGGTTGGCAGTTCAGATCCACCAAGCAGTGTTATAGAAGACAGGCATGATGAGATCTGTTTCTGTAAAGGACCAAGAAAAGCCCCTAAGGAGCAGTAATGCATCTGGTCACTATGCGTCAGAATCTGGAAACAGAATTGGTTTTTGGGTTTCTCAAGCATAAACATATATGATTTAAGACATTCAGAAGTGATAACAGTGACCATCCATTATCATCCTTAGGTTTCAAAGAACAAAGAGTGGAAAATATATGAATAAGAGATGAATTTAAGTATTAAAATATACTCTCTTTCCCCCCCCCCCCCCCCCCCGCCTAAGTTAAGAAGATACTTCAGCTCATTTAAAAGGAGTTAAAAAATCTTAAGCTATAATGAGCTTTGGACAACTGATCTGATTTGCTGTTTTTATATTTTACCTTGTTTTAAATCAAATGAAGCTAACCAATATCTTTCCCATATTCCAACTCTGCTGTAGCACATTTTCCCAATAAAAAGATGCTTGCTTGCAATAATTGAATACTTGGAAACTATGCCAATTGCTTCATGATGATTATTACTTCCTTTGCTAATTTCACTGATTTATTTTTTCTTCTTTTCAAAGAAGCTCCTGATTCCGTGGAATTGTGAGTCTGAGTATATTATGTGTGCTCTGGCAGACACACATGGGAAAGATATAGTACTTATCAACAGTAAAAGGTATATTGGGGAATGTTGATGTCATAATTGACTGATAGTTAGGCCAGGTACTCATAGAGTTTACAAGCTTATAAATCTTTAAGAAAATAGACTACCATCTTTCTCCCATGGGGGAAGTTTTAAGCAGGAGAAAAAAGTGTCAGAGAAAATATCTGGTCAGGGTTTAATCAGGCTCACAAAACATAATTTTAACTTGAAACCAATTGCTTATGCGTGCTGCTACTGTTGTTGTTGTTGGTGGTGGTTATGTGCCATGGAGTCGGTTCCGATTCCATCACACTGTACAGGGATTCCGAGGCTGTAAATCTTTACTGGAGCAGAAAGCCTCATCTTTCTCCCACAGAACAGCTGGTAGTTTCGAACTGCTGACCTTGCGGCTCACAGCCCTATTTGTAACCACTATGCTACCAGAGCTACTATTGTTAGGTGCCATCAAGTAGATTCTGGCTCTTTAACAACCTTATGTACCACAGAATGAACCACTGCCTGGTCCTGCACCATCTTCAAAATCATTATTAAGTTTGAGACCATTGTTACAGCTGTTGTAAATCCACAACGATATTTCTCTTTTCCATGGAACCTCTACTTCATGAGCATGTTGTCTTTCTCCAGAGACTGGTCCCTCTTGATAACAAGTTCAAAATATGTGAGAAAATGTCTCATGATCCTTGTTTCTATGGAGCACTTTGGCTGTATTTCTATCATATATGCTTATACAAACATTCCTTATATTAATTTTCAAAAGGTGGTTTGAAAAATAAGTCTGTCAGGATTATGGTTAAATTCATAATATAACAATAATAATAATTACAAAAATAATAGTTACCTATGTTGAGAATTTACTACGTGCCAGTAGACATACTAAATACTTTATATACTGTATTTGATTTTATGTTTATATATCATATGCCTACAAGGAAGACCACTTAATACCACTATTGCCCAAAATTATGCACCAAAAGCTAAAGCCAGTGATGATGAATGAAATTAAAGAATTCCATTAACTTCTTCAGTCTGAAATCTATCAAAACCTGATCTGATATCAAGATGTATCGATAATTACTTATGATTGGAACACAAAGGTTGGAAACAAAGAGGAAGGACCAGTAGTTGGAAAAAATAGCCTTGGTCATAGAAAGAGTGCTAGGGATTGCATGATAGAATTTTGCAATACCAATGGTTTGTTCATTTGAAATACCTTTTTAAAACAACATAAAAGATGACTACACACATGGACCCCACCAGATGGAATACACAGAAATCAAGTTGACTACATCTATGGAAAGAGACAATGGAAGAGCTCCATCAGCAAAAACAGACCAGGGGCAATCCATCAATCATTCTTGTTAGATGCTATCGAGTCAGTACAGACGCATAGCGACCCTATTCACAACAGAACAAAATACTGCCTAGTCCTGGGCCAACCTCACAGTTGTTGCCACGCTTGAGCCCATTGATGCTTCCACTTTGCCAATCCATCTCAATAGAGGTCTTTTTCTGCTTCTCTGACCCTCCACCTTACCAAACAAGATATCCTGCTCCAGTGACTGGTCCTTCCTGACAATATGTCTGAAGTATGAGAGATGAAGTTTGACCATCTTGGCCTCCAAGGAGCATTTTGGCTGCACTTATTCCAATACAGATCTGTTGGTTCTTTTGGCAGACCATGGCACTTTCAATATTCTCCTCAAATGCCATAACTCAAAAGCATCAGTTCTTTTATGGTCTTCCTTATTCACTGTCCAGCTTTCACATGCATATGACCTTATTGAAAATACCATGGCTTGGGTTAGGCACACCTTAGTCTTCAAGCAGACATCTTTGCTCTTCAACACTTTAAAAAGGTCTTGTGCAATAGATTTGCCTAATGTAATATGTCATTTGATTTCTTGACTGCTGCTTCCATGAGGGTTGATGGTTGATCCATGTAGAACGAAGTCCTTGACAACTTCAACCTTTTCTCCATTAATAAGAATGTTGTTTCTTGGTCCAGTGGTGATGATTTTTGTTTTCTTTACATTGAGATTCAATCCATATTGAAGGCTGTGGTCTTTCATCAGTAAGTATTTTAAGACTTCTTCACTTTAAGCAAGCAGAGTTGTATCATCTGCATATCGCAGGTTGTTAATGAGTCTTCCTCCAATCCTGATGCCACATTTTTCTTCATATAGCCCAGCTTCTTGAATTATTTGCTCAGCATACAGTTTCAATAAGTAGGGTGAAAGAATACAATCCTGGCGCACACCTTTCTTAATTTTAAACCATTCAGTATCCCCATGTTCTGTTCTAACAACTGCCTCATGGTCCATGTACAGATTCCTCATGAGCACAATTAAGTGTTTAGGAATACTCATACTTCATAATGTTATCCGTAGCTTGTCATGATCCAAACAATCAAAAGCCTTTACATAGTCAATAAATCACAGGTAAACATATTTCGGGTAGTCTCTGTTTTCAGCCAAGATCCATTGGACATCAGTGATGATATATATCCCTCATTCCATGTCCTCTTCTGAATCCAGCTTGAACCTCTTGAAGTTCTCAGTCAATGTATGCATATAGCCATTTCTGTATTACCTTTAGTAAAACTTTTTTCACAAGGGATATCAAAAATATTGTCTGATGATTTCTGCATTCCACTCAGTCACCTCTCTTTGGAATGGGGATAAATACAGATCTCTTCCAATCAGTTGGCCAGATAGTTGTCTTCCAAATATCTTGACATCGATGAGTGAGTGCCTCCAGTGCCACCTCACTTTCTTGAAAGGTTTACATTTTATTCTATCAATTCCTGCAACCTTGTTCTTTGCCAATTCCTTCAACACACCCTGGACTTCTTCCTTCAGTATCACTGGCTCTTGTTCCTATGCTACCTCTTGAAACAGTTGATTATTTTCTTTTGATGTTTTCTTCATTATTCAAAAATTATTCAAATGTTGAGGCTTGATTTTTTTCTTCAAGTCCCTCAGCTTGGTAAATGCTGAGCATATTCTTCCTTTTTGGTTTTTTGACTCCATATCTTTGCACATTTTGTTATTATATTTGACTTTTTCTTCTCAAGCTGACCTTTGAAATTTTCTGTTCAGCTTTTGCACCTCCTCATTTCTTCCATTTGCTTTAGCATCTCTATGCTGGAGAATAAGTTTTAGTGTCTCTTCTGACATCCATTTTTGTCTTTCCTTCTTTCTTGTATTCTTAATGATCTTTACCTTTTTTCCTCTATGATGTTCTTGATGTCATCCCACAACTCTTCTGGTCTTCGGTCTTTAGTGTTTGATATATCAAATCTGTTATTCAGATGATCTCTCAATTCAGGTGGGATATATTAAGTTCATATTTTGGCTCCCGTGGACTTGCTTTCATTTTTCTCAACTTCAATTTGAATTTACGTATGCACAATTTATGGTCTGTTCCACAGTCTGCCCCTGACCTTGTTTTGACTGATGATATACAGCTTTACCATTGATTAATTATTCTTATGCAAATCAGGCTAAAGTTGAAGAAAATTACAAAAAGCACAAACAGCCAAAATATGACCTTGAATATATACCACCTGAATTTAGAAATCATCTAAAGAATAGATTTAATGTATTAGACATTACGGAATACCGAAGACCAGAAGAGTTGTGAGGTGACATCAAGCATATCTTACAGGAAGAAAGCAGTCATTAAAAAGACAAGAAAGAAGGAAAAGCTAAAAATGGATGTCAGAAGAGACTCTGAAATTTTCTATCCACCATAAAGATGCTAAAGCAAATGGAAGTAATGAGGAAGGAAGCGCACGAGCTGAACAGAAAATTTCAAATGTCACCTCTAGAAGAAGTCCAATATTATATAGAAAAGTCCAATATTATATAGAAATGTCCAAAGACATGGAGTTGGAAGACCAAAAGGGAAATGCACACTCACCATTTCCCTAGCTGGGGGAACTGAAGAAAAAAATTCAAGCCTCGATATGCAACAAGGAAGGAATCTATGGGCAAAATATTGAATGATGCATAAAGCTTCAACAGAAGATGGAAGCAATATAGAGTCCCTGTACCAAAAAGAAGTGGTGGCTATTCAGACACTTCAAGAGGTAGCATATGATCAAGAGCCAATGATCCTGAAGGAAGAAGTCCAAATTGCATTGAAAGCATTGGAAAAGAACAAGGGACCAGATTTTGATGGAATACAAATTGAAATATTTCCAAAAACTGATGCAGCACTGGAGACACTCACTCATCTATGTCAAGAAATTAGGAAGACAGCTACCTAGCCAACTGACTGAAAGAGGTCAGTATTTATGCTTATTCCAAAGAAAAGTGACCCAATGGAGTGCGGAAATCATTGGAAAATATCATAGATATCCCAGTCGAGTAAAGTTTTACTGAAGAAATACAAAAATGGCTGCAAACATACATTGTCAGAGAACTTCCAGAGGTTCAAGCTGGTTTCAGAAGAGGATGTGGAACGAGGACTGTCACTGGTGATGTTAGATGTATCTTGGCTGAAAACCAAGAATACCAGAAAGCTATTTACCTGTCTTTTTTTTTTTTAAAACAACAACAACATACATAAATACATACACAAACACACACAAGAGGGAGCTTCAGAAAGTTAGTGGAAAAATTCCATCATTTTCTAATTCTAATTCCATTTTCCATGAATTTTTCAAAGCTCCCTCATGTGTGTGTCACATGCATGTGGGTGGGAGATGTCGTTAAAAACCCATGGAAGAATTCTCTGGGTCCAAAGTCCCCAGCCGCTTCATCACTCCACATCATCGTCTCTATCTCAGGCATCTCTGTTTCTCTGGGTAGGGTCCCGCTCTTGGCTCTTCTCTGTTGATGGTCCCAGAGACCTCCGCTCCAATCCTGGAGAATTAATCACTCCCGTCCTTGTTACAAAACGTCTACCTTTGCATTTCCAACCCTCATAATCCGTCCTGATAAGCATTATTTACTACAGTATCACAAATTACCCATCTGTATTTCCTTTCATCAGCTCTGCCTAGACAAATTGAATAGTACCTGATGGAGATTCTGCCTTCCACCATGCTCTCTAGCACTAGGCTCCCTCTTGAAAGCTTGTAAGCCAGTCACTTCTTGCCTTTGTAGTCCCCCCTCCTCATTTGAGTATCCAATGTCCAAATTGCCCATCTCTGTCCACTCTGTGTGTGTAGGGGGTGTGTGAATGTTTCTTGTTGTAAGGATTTGTTCCTTCTTTTGA
>NW_006408611.1:1201042-1203532 GCF_000296735.1 Chrysochloris asiatica | reverse complement strand
CCAGGCTGCAGGAGGGTTGGGCCTTGAGTGGGTGGTTTGGGCCTAGGGTGGGCTGTTTGGGCCTCAGGGGGCCTGGGTATCAGCAGCTGGGCATCAAGTGGCTTTGGCCTCAGCGGGTGGGTTGGGCGGATTGGGCCTCAGGGGGCCTGTGCCTCAGAGACCAGGCTGGGGGCGGGTTGGGTCTCAGGGGCACTGGTCCTTGGCGACCGGGCCATGGTGGAGGGATGGGCCTTGAGGGCCCTGGACCTCTGCGGGGACCGGGATGTGGGCCGCCTGGGCCTCGTGGCGGATAGGCACGGGCGCGGGGAGCGGGAGATGCATGCATGCAGGCAAAAGCTCAAAATGCCTGTAATTCCTCAGCAATTTGATCTTTCAAAAAAAAAACGAGTTCAGAATGTTGAAATATAAGATCTTATGTTTGCTAAAAGGCTGTCTGTCTGCTAGACAGAGGTTTCCTATGTGCGATTCCACCACTTTTCCCGGAGCCTGCCCTACCTGAGTTGCCTGGTCCGGGAAGCCTATTTACCTGTCTTTTATTGACTACTCAAAGGCTTTCGATTGTGTGGATCATGACAAGCCATGGATAACATTGCAAAGTATAAGTATTCTAGAAAACTTAATTGTGTTCATGAGGAAGCCATACATAGACAAAAAGCCTGTTGTTTGAACAGACCAAGGGAACACCAATGGTTTAAAATTAGGAAAGGTGTGTGCCAGGGTTGAATTTTTTCACCATACTTATTCAATTTATATGCTTAGCAAATAATCCAAGAAGCTGGAGTATGTTAAGAAGAACATGGCCTCAGGAATGAAGGAAGACTAATTAACAACCTGCAATAGCACATGATATGACCTTGCTTGCTGAAAGTAAAGAGGACATGAAATACTTATTGATAAAGCTCGAAGACCACATCCTTTGTTATGGATTGCATCTCAATGTAAAGAAAACCAAAATCCTCACTACCAGACAAATCAACAACTTCCATATAAACGGAGATAAGATTGAAGTTGTCAAAAACTTCATTTTGCTTGGATCAACTATCAACAGTCATGGAAGCAGCAGTCAAGACACCAAATGATGCATTGCATTAGGCAAATCTGCTGCATAAGACCTTTTTAAAGTGTTGAAGAACAAAGATATCACTTTGAGGACTAAAGTGCTCCTGCCCTAAGCCATGATATTTTCACTAACCTTAGATGACTGTGAAAGTTGGATGTGAATAAGGAAGACCATGGAAGAACTGGTGCATTTGAGTTATAGTGTTGGATGAGAATATTGAAAGTACCATGCTCTTCCAAAAGAACAAATAGATCTATCTATGTTGGAAGAAGTACAGTCAGAGTGCTCCTTGGAAACCAGGATGGCTAAACTTTGCCTCTTGTACTTCAGATATATTGTCAGGAGGGATTAGTCACTGAAGAATGAGATCACGTTTAGTAAAGTAGAAGCTCAGAGAAAAAGAAGAAGACCTCCAATGAGATGGATTGGTAGAGGGACAGCAACGATGGACTCAGGCATAGCAAAGATTGTGTGGTTGGTCCAGGACTGGGCAGTGTTTCTGTCTGTTGTGCAGACACTATGAGTCTATACCAACTCAATGGCAACTATAAATAATTTATTTTATTCTTGAAAATGTTTATTATTAACTTACTTAGGAAAAAAGTGCCCTTCCTTTCTCTCCTAAAGAGTAAAATCAGTTGAATTTGAGTCAGTTCTGACTCATGACAACCCAATGTTTGTCAGAGTAGAACTGTGCTCCATAGGAATTTAAAAGGCTGTTTTTCAGAAGAAAATTGGCAAGCTTTTTTTTTGTTTATTTTTTCTGAGACACCTCTTCATGGACTCAAACCTCCAAGATTTAAGTTACCAATTTATAATGTTATGTGTTTGACCTCTCTTTCTCCCCCTTTTGTTATTGTTGTCGTCATTGAGTCAATTCTGACTCACGTTGACACTGTTGTTGCAGAACAGAATTGCTCCTTAGGATTCTCAAGGCTGTAGCCTTCTTGAAGTCTGTAGCCAGGTCTTTCCTACAAAGTGCTTCATGAGTAGGTTTGAACTGTCAGCCTGATAGCTATTAGTCAAGCACATAACCACATGTGTTTTATTTCCTGATGTTTCTCAGGTGGAGTGCTAGGATAACCAATGTGTAAAGTATTAAGACAATCAGTTTACTGAACAAAAACAATCTAGAGGATATTTTCTCTTATTTTGATCCAGACTGAGTTATTTGGGAAAAATAAGATTTGATAAATGGCAAAGGAATTGCAGAAATAATAAATGAAATAGAAAGATTTTCTGAGTTTAACTTTTCCAAATCAGTTTCAGAATTTTTTTTCCCATTGTTAATAATCCTAAGAGATTATCAGTGGAAATTAAAAACAATCCTCAAAAAAACTTATAATGATTGTATTATATAATGAAAATTGCACACACACAAAAAAACGATTTCTAAACTCTTTTGTTGTTTCATTTGTTTTTTTCAATCC
>NW_006408611.1:1196930-1197924 GCF_000296735.1 Chrysochloris asiatica | reverse complement strand
GGCCAACTGATTGCAAGAGATCCATATTTGTTCCCATTCCAAAGAGAGGTGACACAACGGAATGTGGAAATCATCGGACAATCTCTGATATCCCAGGCGAGTAAAGTTTTACTAAATGTAATACAGAAATGGCTGCAAGCATACATTGACAGAGAACTTCCAGAGGCTCAAGCCAGATTCAGAAGAGGGCATGGAATGAGGCATATCATTGCTGATGTCCAATGGATCTTGCCTGAAAGCAGAGAATATCAGAAAGATGTTTACCTGCGTTTTATTGACTACTCAAAGGCTTTTGATTGTGTGGATCATGACAAGCTAAGGACAACATTCCGAAGTATGAGCATTCCGG
This sequence comes from Chrysochloris asiatica, assembly GCF_000296735.1. Lineage (NCBI taxonomy): Eukaryota > Metazoa > Chordata > Mammalia > Afrosoricida > Chrysochloridae > Chrysochloris > Chrysochloris asiatica. The sequence goes on along the minus strand of NW_006408611.1, from coordinate 1,197,575 downwards.
AACACTTAATTGTACTCGTGAGGAATCTTTACCTGGATCAGTAGGCAGTTGCTCGAACAGAACATGGGAACAGTGAATGGTTTAAAATTAAGAAAAGTGTGCAGCAAGGCTGTATTCTTTCACCATACTTTTTCAACCTTTACACTGAACAAATAATATGAGAAGCTGGGTTATATGAAGCAAAATGTGACATCAGGATTGGAGGAAGACTCATTAACAACCTGTGATATGCAGATGATATACAACCTTGCTTACTGAAAATGAAGAGGACTTAAAACATTTACTGATGAAGATCAAAGAGCCCAGCCTTCGGTATGGATTACATCTCAATGTCAAGAAAAAAAAAAAGAAAAAAAAAACTCACCACTGTACCAATAAATAACATTCTTATCATTCTTATCAACAGAGAAAAGACTGAAGTTGTCAAGGACTTCATTCTCCTTGGATCAACTATCATCATTCATGGTAGCAGCAATCAAGGAATCAAACGACGTATTGAATTAGGCAAATATGCTGCCCAAGACCTTTTTAAAGCATTGAAGAGCAAAGATGTCAGCTTGAGAACTAAGGTGTGCCTGACCCAAGCCATGATATTTTCAATAGCCTCATATGAATGTGAAAACTGGACAGTGAATAAGGAAGACT
>NW_006408611.1:1194490-1196485 GCF_000296735.1 Chrysochloris asiatica | reverse complement strand
ATGGACTCCAGCATCTCAACAATGGTTAGGTTGACCCAGGATCAGTCAGTGTTTTGTTCTGCTGTGTATAGGGTTTCTATGAGTTGGTGCCTACTCAATATCACCTAACAACAACAACACTCTGTTTTTGGAAATGCAAATGGTTAAGTATTTGACTACTGACTGAAAAATCGGTTGCTCAAATCCACCTGCATGTGTCTTGGAAGAATGGTCTAATTATCTACTTCTGGAAGATTCTAGTCATTGAAAATTTATGGAGTGCAGTTCTACTGTGACACATAAGGCATAACTATAAGACAGAATCAACTCAAGGCCAACTTTTTAGTTGTTATTGAAGCTCTCATTATGAGCTAATACTGGTCACGGATAGGAACACAAATGTAGAAAAAACCATGATCTCTTTCCCTGAATCTTTTCATTTAGCAACCTGTACAACCAATTTATGAGTGTAATTTGACTAGCTCCAGAAGACATCTTGGCAAATTCAATATTTGTGGTTGCAACTATTCCTAAGAACTAAAGAGCCACAAACCAGAGAAATGTATTATTTTTCTTAAGGATGCATTTGAATTTCTCAGGTTTTGGGAGATGACATGCAAGAAGCAGCAGATCATGGATCTAGTGAGTGAGCAGAGCTGACATCTCAGAATTTATTATCTCATCAGGACCCTGATGTTCACAACCCACATTAAGTGATAAAAGCTTTGTGCCTATGTTGAAAGGAAATCCAACTGCAGTGCTTGTGATGAGTGTGAGGAAAAAGTGGATCAGTCTAAGAAAGTGATGGTTCTTTATAGAATGTGGAAATGTTGGATAATTTAAGAAATAACATGTCACATTCCTTCATGGGTTTAAATATATGACAGGAATGTGCCATGAAATTTATATAAGAGGCTTTCCAATTTTGCCTTATTCACAATCTATGGAACAAATCACTTTATTTCACAATGCACAAACATGTATACATGCAAATAGAACCAAGTTTTATTTGGCTCTATTGTAGGTGTATACATTGATATTTTCCAAATCTATTTCAATTTCTTTTTTTTAAATTCTATTTCATTTTTTTTTTTTAAAGTACTGATTAAGAACCACTAATTGGCTTTTTGAACCAGTTATAGTTTATAACCCGTAGTTTAAAAACACTGCTTTATATTAAGAATATGAATGAATTAGTGAGTGATTAAGATTCTTTATGAAACTATTTCACTAATTGGTACAGCTAGAATTTATTTTAATTGTTTTATAAACTACTTTAATGTTATGCTTATAGAATTATTAAAGGTCTTATGGGGTCACTTAAATTTTCATTTATTTTCCACCGCACTTTATGAGAAAAATTATAGTAATGTAATGTACGTGAATAGAGGGGCTTGCAGAGCTCTCAGGAGAGAGTCAAGTATAAACTCTATAAATAAAATGTCTGAGGGAAACAGATGAGTGAAGGATTATTTTTGAGCAAGTGCTCAAGGGAAGCCACATTATATATATATATATATAAATGAATAAAGCACTGACAGGCAAAGATAGGGGAAGAATTGTTCAGACTGGAAAGCTATGGTATGGTTGGAAGAGCAGTGAACAGTAGGCTGTATCTAAAAGGCATGAACATGAAATAGAGTGGAAGGAAAATAGTGTGGCACTGAAGGACAAGCACTATACTACTAATTGCAAGGTTAGCAGTTCAAATTCGCCAGCCACTCCTCAGAGGCCCTGTGCAGGGTCACTATGAATTGGAGTCAACTGGACAGCATTTAATAACACCAACAACAGCTCAATGAGGAAGAAGATCTGATGGCACAGTGGTTAAACATTCCAAAGGTCAATAGCTTCAACCATCCACTCTGTGAGAGAAAAATATGGGAATCTAATTCTATAAAGATGTTCAGCTCTGGAAACCCTTTGAGAAAATTCTACTCTGTCCTATAGTGTCACTGAATCAGAGTCGACTCGATAGTGATCTTTTTTTTTTTTTTTTTCTTTTGATCTTGTTTT
>NW_006408611.1:1182126-1190172 GCF_000296735.1 Chrysochloris asiatica | reverse complement strand
AGAAAACAAAAATCCTCATCACTGGACCAATAAACAACATTCTTATCAATGGAGAAAAGATTGAAGTTGTCAAGGACTTCATTCTTCTTGGATAAACTATCAACAGTCACAGAAGCAGCAGTCAAGAAATCTAACAACGTTTTGCATTAGGCAAATGTACTGCATAAGACCTTTATAAAGTGTTGAAGAGCAAAAATGTGAGCTTTAGGACTAAGGTGCTCCTGACCCAAGCCATGGTATTTTCAATAACCTCATATGCATGTGAAAGCTGGACAGTGAATAATGAAGACCGTAGAAGAATTGATGCTTTTGATTTATGGTGTTGGATGAGAATATTGAAAGCGCCATGAGCTGCCAAAAGAACCAATAGGTCCGTTTTGGAAGAAGTACAGCCAGAGTGCTCCTTGGAGTCCAAGATGATCAAACTTCATCTCTCATACTTCAGGCATATTGTCAGGAAGGACCATTCGCTGGAGAAGGATATCATGTAGGTAAGGTCGAGGTCAGAGAAAAAGAGGAAGAGCCCTAAGGAGAAGGATTGGCCAAGTGGCAGCATGGATGGACACAAGCGTGGCATCAGTAGTGAGATTGACTCAGTATTGTGCAGTGTTTCGTTCTGCTGTGCAAAAGGATTGCTATGAGTTGGTACCAACTCGATGGCAAATTAACAACAACAACAACCCTAGGAACACTGCTAGGCTGAGATTTTGTTCCCTCTCCTGTAGTTGTTTAAGGAGTTTCACTGATTCTAATTCTAGTAACTTCATAAATTCAGAGTTACCTTTCTGTCTTCTTGCTGACTGATCAGTCTCATATGCATCCTTTATAATATCATTGTAAGTGCTGTTCTCTTTACTTAGAAAGTCTTCTTTCTCCATGTTATTTATGCATCTTCAGCAGCCTTGCAATGTCTTCCAAATGAAGAGGACTTAAAAGACCTACTGATGAAGATCAAAGAACACAGCCCTCAGTATGGATTGCCTCTCAATGTAAAGAAACAAAAATCCTCACCACTGGACCAATAAACAACACTCTTATCAATTGAGAAAAGATTGAAGCTGTCAAGGACTTCATTCTTCTTGGATCAACCATCAACACTCATGGAAGCAGCAGTCAAGATATCAAATGATGTATTGCATTAGGCAAATCTATTGCTTGAGAACTTTTTAATGTGTAGAAGAGCAAAGATGTCAGCTTGAAAACGAAGGTGCCCCTTACCCAAGTCATGATACTTTCAATAACCTTATATGCATGCAAAAGTTGGACAATGAATAAGGAAGACTGTAGAATAATTGATGCATTTGAGGTATAGTGTTAGAGGAGAATATTGAAAGTGCCATGGGCTGCCCATAGAACCAGCAGATCTGTGTTGGAAGAAGTGCAGCTAGAGTGCTCCTTGGAGGCCAGGATGGTCAAACTTCATCTCTCATATTTTGGACATATTGTCAGGAGGGACCAGTCACTGGAGAAGGAGTTCATATTTGGTAAGGTGGAGGGCGAAAGAAAAAGAGGAAGACCCCTATCGAAATGTGTTGGCAAAGAGGCAGCATCAATGTGCTTAAGCCTGGCAACAATTGTGAGGTTGGCCCAGGACTGGGCAGTGTTTTGTTCTGTTGTACAAAGGGTCCCTATGAGTCGGTACTGACTTGATGGCACCTAACAACAATAACAATGCGTATTTTATATTCTTAAAGATATGTTGTCATTGTTAAGTACCGTAGAGTCACTTCCGCCTCATAGTGACCATGCACAGGGGTTCCAAGGCTATAAATCTTTACAGGAGCAGAATGCCTCATCTTTCACCTGCAGAACTGCTGGTAGTTTCGAACTACCGACCTTCAGGTTAGCAGTCCGAATCATAACCACTATGCTACCAGAGCTCTTAAAGTTATACACATATGTATATCTTCTTAAATAAAATTAATATATGTGTATGTCATTTTATCATATATATTTTTCTAATTTAAGAAGTATAAAACATGAAGTTGTTGTTAAGTGTCTTTGAGTCAGTTCTTCATAGAATTTCTAAGGAGCAACTGGTGGGTTTGATCCACGACCTTGTTTTTAGCAGTTCAGTGTTTGTTCTACAGCACCACACCAGGATTCTATGAGACCATGAAGAAAAGTATGCAATATGAACAAAATAATGATCTATAATCTTATTATTTGGAGAAAACACTGTTATCATTATGATGCATTTTGTTCCTGATATTTTCATATTTCTACATTGGTGAATTTATTTACCTATATATAATTACACAAATGAATATAAATTCTCATCAAAAGATCCATTTTACAGGCTGATTTTTCACTTAAAATGTGAATTTTTCCTCACTTTATCAAATATTTCTAAAGAACACCATTTTAATGTTTATACTATAGTCTTTAATGTTATTGTACTTGAGTATATATTTAATTCAATCTTTAGAAGTCTATCTATTTTTTGTTGGAAATTTGGATTGTTTCCTATTTTTACTCCTAAACCAACTCTATGATAGACATCTGATGGCCAAAACTTTCTACATGAAAGCAAACAGAAGCAGAATTGCTCAGAAAAAGAGTTTATGCATTTCAAAGACTGTTGCTAAACAGGACAAATGACAAATTACTCTTCCTTACCACCTCAAGAAGACTATCACAATTTTCACTTCTCCCAGCAGGGTAGGAATGTCTACTTCTCTATGTGTCTATCATCCCTAGCATTGATGTTTTGTAGAATTTAGTAAATAAAGAGGTGAGAAAAAATGACATCAGCATTTATTGTGAATTATTTTATTGTTTTATCTTTTAAAAGATGGATTACAACAATATTACACATATTTTATTGTCTTTTTTTTTTTTCCTTTGAAACTGGATGTTCATGGCCTTTGTTAAGTTTTCAACTCAGATGTTAATCTTTTTAATGCAAGGTGTAATCAAGTTGGATCCCAACTCATCGTGACCCTGTGTAATGTTTCTGAGGAATGGCTTGTGGGTTTGAACAGTTGACTTTGCAGTTAGCAGTCTAGTGTTTATCCTACAGTGCCACACTAGAACTCCATGTATATATACACAAAATAATATGTATTTTACTATTTTTCATATTGTTTCTGTATGTGTACATAAAACAATGTAACAGATAATATCATGCATATACATAAAGAAATATGAATATTTACTTATTTATGACAAACTATACTGCTTGTGTCTTTGGAGAAATTGAGTCATATCCTTCTTTAAATCTCATTCTTTGAAGAGTTGTGTGGACAGAAGAAAGGACACTGTCTCTGGAATAGGTTAGAAATCGGGCTGAGAATTGTAAGGTCAGCAGTTAAAAACTACCAGCTATTCCACGGGAGAAAGATGAAACTTTCTGCTCCCGTATACCCTGTACAAGGTCACTATGAGTCAGAACTGACTCCACGGCACATAACCACCACCATGATCAAATAAGAGGAGCCCTTGTGACAAACTTGGCTGCAAATCAAAAGGTCAGCAGTCTAAACTTACCAGTCACTAAGCAGAGAAAGTACAGCATTTTTCTTCCATAAAACAAAGAGTACAGCCTTGGAAATTGTATGGGGGAAGTTCTACTTTGCCCTAGAAAGTTGTTATGAGTCAAAATAAACTTCACAGCTATGGGTTTTTAAGATTCAAATATCAGCTTTTCTCTTTGCTAAGTTTCTCAACCTCCTGTAACCACAGTTCATTCTTCCCCCAAAAAAGAGGATAAATAACATTTCTTCTCAGGAGACTAGTGGGGATTAGATGAAATAATATATGCAAAATCCTAGAACAGTGGCTGACACAGAGCAAAACGTCATAAATATTATCAACCTTTATCCTTATTCATCTTGTTGCTGCATAAAATCAGTTGCAGTGGTTTGAAATTGATTTTTTTTTCATTAGATGCTATCGAGTTGATTTTGACTGATAGTGACACTACGCACACAAGAACAAAGCACTACCCAGACTGATAAATAGAGAATACCAGAAAGACCTTTACCTGTGCTTTATTGAATATGGAAAGGCTTTCAACTGTGTGGATCATGACAAGATATGCACAACACTGCAGAGATTGAGTATTCTGGAACATTTAATTGTGCTCATAAGGATTATATACATAGACCAAGAGTCTGTCATTCAGACAGAACAAGGGGACACTGAATGCTTTAAAATTAGGAAAGGTGTAATAATGTGTTGCAAGTATGGGAGATGAAGTGTGGCCATCCTGGCTTCTAAGGGGCATTCTAACTATCCTTCTTCCAACATAGACTTGTTTGCTCTTCTGGCAATCCATGGTACTTTTAATCTACTTCTCTAACACAATAACTCAAATGCATCATTTCTTCTATGACCTTCCTCATTCATTGTCCAACTTTCACGTGCATATGAGGCTACTGATAATACCATGGCCTGTGTCAGGTGTACCTTAGACCTCAAACTGATAGTTTTGCTCTTGAACACTTTAAAGAGGTCTTGTACAGTAAATTTGCCTAATGCAATCCGTTATTTTCATTTCCTGACTGCTGCTTCCATTAATTTTGATAGTAAATTCAAGAAAAATTAAATATTTGACAACTTCAGTTTTTTCTCCATTTTTCATGCTGTTAATTAATGGTCCAGTGGTTAGGATTTATGTTTTCTTTACAGTGAGGTGCAATCAGTACTAAAGGTTGTGGTCTTTTATCTTGATCAGTAAGTATTTTAAGTCTTCTTAGCTTTCAGCAAGCAAGGTTGTCTCATCTGCATATCAAAGATTGTTAATGAGTCTTCCTCTAATTTTGATGCCACAATCTTCATATAATCCATCTTCTAAGATTATTTGCTCAGGATGCAAATTGAGTAAGTACAGTGAAAGAATACAACCCTGGCATAAACCTTTCCTGATATTGAAAGATTCAGTGTCCCCTTGCTTGTTTGAATGAGTGCCTCTTAGTCTGTACAAGTTACTCATGAGTACAATAAAGTGTTCTGTAATACTCATTCTCTACAATGTTGTCCATAGTTTGTCCTAATCATACACTCAATGCCTTTGTTAGTCAATAAATCACAGGTAAACCTGTTTCTGGTATTTGTTCTCAGCCAAGATCCATCTGACACCAGCAATGATATACCTTATTCCACATCCTCATCTGAATCTAGTTTGAACCTCTGGCAGTTCCCTTTCAATGTACTATTGAAGTCATTTTTTTATATTATCATTTGCAAAATTTTACTTGAGTATGGTATTAATGATACTGTGTGATGATTTCCGCACTCTTTTAAGTCACATCTCTTTGGAATGAACACAAATAAGGATTTCTTCCAATCACTTGGCCAGATAATTGTTTTCCAAATTTCTTGGCATATATGAATTAGTGCCTCGGGTGACGCATGAGTTTGTTGTAAGATTTCAATTTTTATTCCATCAATTCCTGGAGCCTTGTTCTTTGCCAATTCCTTCAGTGTCTTTTAGATTTGATCCTCCGGTAACATTGGATGTCATTCATATGTTACTACTTGAAATGGTTGATCATCGACTATATATATTTTTTGTACAGTTGTTCTGTATATTCCTTCCATATTCTTCTTCTTTGTTTTAAATTATTAACTGAGTGATAGTTTACATGGGAGAACATTGGCTTTATACCATCGTTTCATTGCAATCATTATAATCTCCTCCGTGCATCATCATTCAACACTATTTGCTTCCATTCACTCTGTTTTGTTTTGTTTTGGGGGGAAGGGGGGAGATGTACACAAAAGCACTCAGGAATCTATAATAATTTAAACAACCAAAGGGCACATTCTGCAAGCCTGCCTCCTGGCCACTAGCACTCAATCCCTCTCCTTCCATGAGTCTAGAGTCTCAGCTGCTCCCTCTCTCCATGTCCTCGTCTCTGCCTTAATCTCTGGTGTTGCTGCTTCTCTGTACAGGGTTCCGCATTCTGCTTGTGCTCTTCTCCTTTGATGGTCCTAGGGTCCTCTGTTTCTGGACTGTAATATTAACTATTCCTCCATTTTTGTTACAAAATTTCTACCTTTACAATTGTGACAGTCACAATTAGTCATGATAACAATAGCTCACTTTTGCATCATAAACATCTAATCCCCATCTCTTTTCACCAGACCCGTCTAGACAAGATGAAAACTATTCAGTGGGGACTCTATCTTCCCCCGCACACTCTTAAACTCCCTTTTGAAAGCTTGTAAGCCAGTCACTTTGTGCCTTAATAGCCCCCTCATTTTAGGTACCCAATGTGTAAATTGCCCATCCCTATCTACCCTGTATACAGAGGGGATAGGATTGATACTTGATTTGAAAACTCTTCCCCTCTCTGTTGGTATTTTGAGCTACTACATCAATGAGTATAGGTCAAGTTCATCAACTTGTAGCAATGTACCATTTCCTTTATCAAAAAAATCATACATATGTGTATATATATATATATATATATCTTCCTCTAGTCCACTTCTGATTATCAAGCCATCAAGGCTAGGTCAAATGGGTACTATTTGCATGTGTGGGTGTTCTCGTGTGTCTCCCCTCACTTCATATCAGCTGGATGTTTCACTCAGCTCTAGCCCACTGTGACTATGGCCTTGTCCATAGGCTCAGGTGTCCACAGGTCTCACCACACTTTGGACCAACCAGCCCTTCCTCTTTTCTCTCTTATCTCCAGGTCAACAGCAGTCAATGGACTGGGGTTTAACTTGGCCCATTTCTTCATTGCTGCCTTTCCTCTCTTCCACTTACCAGTGTGGTTGCCAGCAGTCTTACTTGCCTGCTCATGTGCTCCCTTTGATCAGTCTTGGAGGCTTCCATACTCTTTTGATGCTTTATGCATCATTCAATATTTTGTCCATGATTTTGTTGTTGTCAAGTGCCCTCGAGACGGTTCTGACTCATTGAACCTTGTCTAGTGTTTTCAAGAAACAGCCTGTGTATTTGATCCAACGACCTTAAGATTCAAACTGACCTTGTCGTCTAGTGCTTTATCCTACATTGCCCCAACCTTCACTATTGCAAGTTGAAGCTTAAAGGTTTTCTTCAGTACTTTCAACTTGAGAAATGCTGAGCTAGATGATTGATAAATATAATAACCCAGTCGATAATGTTTGGATCAGTAAAATAGTCAAAACACATTTATTTGCTAAAATACACTTTTCTAGACATACAACTTAAATATTAAATATTCAGTGACTATTTGGACAAAAGCTGTTTACCACACTTTTAATGCATTCCACTTCCATGTCTCTAAAGGTATAAACATTGGTAAACACAATCTGTTTTCAATTCTTATGCCCAAGCTGGAAATAGTCATTTTTCAAGTTCCATTTTTCCCTCAATTAAAAAACTGAGAATTACTGAGAAAAAAAAAACAAAAAACTACCTTTCCAAATCTAGGTCCTTTCTCTACCCGAACTTCATGGTATCTTCTCTGACAGACGTTTGAATAGTTTTCCAAGATAGAATTGTGAAACCACTGAGTTAAGGCAATTTTGCAGTTTCTCAATTTAGAACCCTGCTTCACAACTTGAGTTATCAATTACAGGTCTTGGTAATTCCTCTCTGATAAAATCAAGTTTATGCTCTAACTTTCACCAAATTTGTAATAATTGGAATCACTTTGATTTGCATTTTTTCTCCCATTTTATTTTATAGCACTGGTGGTGGTGGTGGTTGTGTGTTGTGGAGTCGGTTCCAACTCTTAATGACCCAGCACAGGGTTTCCATGGCTGTAAATCTTTATGGAAGCAGAAACCTTCATCTTTCTCCCATGGAAGAGTTGGTAGTTTTGAACTGCTGACCATGAGACTAGCAACACTAGCATTTTGAAATACAAACTGTTTTGGAGTATGTGTTTAGAAAGAGGTACACAAATTATTACAACTGTTAGGCAAGTTGTCTCCTTGACTGATAATGGTTTGCAGTGCCATGAAATCCTTTTGCTTTTATTTATTCTTTTGATTGTTTTACTGGACCTGCACAATTTAAGACCTTATAAGTTTCTAATCATTGCAAATACCTCCTTGAATTAGTAGAAATCTGTTACCATTCAGGAGTCCTGGTATAGCACTGTG
>NW_006408611.1:1180208-1182016 GCF_000296735.1 Chrysochloris asiatica | reverse complement strand
CATTCAGTTGACTATCATTATCTTGAATCTTCTGTCTTCTTGCCCAGCCTCACACTATCTTACCAGCAATAAGATAGGAGTCCCCCACTCAAAAATAGTCTCTTTACTGTGTTTCCTTATTGATCTGGATACAGCTGGAGTTTGAGAGCTAGACTCTATGTACACTGGCCCCCAAACACTTTTCCCATCAACAGAGATCTTCATTTTAATCCTGTACCCACTTTACACAGAAAGACAATGTGGAAAGTAAGTGATTCTTGCCTAGCTGTTTCTGTCTCTTCTAATTTCTGGCCTACTTCTTGGAGACAGATAGCTTTCTATTTTACTTTAATTTTTTTTTTTTCCTTATTGGGTGGTGGTTGTTGTTAAATGCTTTAGACTCAGTTCTGATTCACAGCAACCTTGTATAGGGTTTCCCAGGTTGATTTGAACAAACAACCTTGTAGTTAGCAGTCCAGAACTTATCAGACAGTGCCACAACAGGACTCCTCCTTGGTTGTTGGTATTGTTAAGTGTTGTCGAAAAGGTCGACTCTGTGTAGGGTTTCTGAAAAGCACCTGGTAAGTTTGAACTGACGACCCTGTGGTTCAAACTGACATTGTAGTCCACAGCTTATCCTAGAATGCCACATCAGAACTCCTTCTTGGAGAAGGAATCTAACAGAAATTCATTCATCTGAAACATTGCTGCCCTTTTTCGACTTCTTTTCATTTATTTTTCTTAGACTTTAGTAACTCTTCCAAGATGCAGTTCATTTGTAATATTTTCATGTCTGTTTTATTAAGATATAATGTGAATACTGCACAAACTCTTTCATAGTATTTTTGAGAGAAAATGAAATGATGGAGTAAGCGCAAAAATATCATTTTGTTCATATAATTATTTTTCATATTTTTCTTGATGCTTACTCATAAATGAAATGGTTCAACAGCAACAGATGACTATGGTTTTGATATGTAAATATATTTCAGTTTTCTTTTCACTTTACTTTGTACCAATTTATTTTTATTTTCTTATACTTTGTATAATTTCTGTACTACAAAGTACACCTTTCTTGCTGATAAACATTTATTTCTATTACTGTGCCCCAGAAACTTGGAATTTAGAAGCACCCAGATGATTTTATATATTTCTAAAACTTTGTCATTGTGATATTTTATTTAATATAAATGCTGCACTGTACACTGGCAGAATATTTAATATGCAGAGTATAACATAGTACTAGACACAAAGCAAGGTTAAAGTAATATACAATATGTAATGTAATCTAATGAAAATATGCCCTAAGAAGTTATTAGTATAGCTAATAGAAGATGATTACTAGAAAATACTGATTTTATAGCACAATAACAAATTTTAAAAAAGTTTTGGCATACGTGATTTTTTGTTGTCATGTATAGATCAACCAAATTACAAAAGAAAAGTAAAATATATGTCCTGGGATTCATTATAACTTAATTCATAAACTAAATGTGGATATCTACTACTGCTGACCTAATTCTAGGTACTAAAATTATACTAATAGTAAGAACTGACAAGAAGTTCTGGAGTTAAATGTCCAATACAATCACCATATGTGACAATTTAAATTTAAATTAGTTAGAATTCCAATTGTTTAGCAACCACATGTGGTTAATGGTTATCATATTTGACATCCCAGATATACAGCACTGTAGCGTAGTGTTTACGAATCTGGCTGAATAGGGCTGTGAACTTTAAGGTCAGTAGTTCGAAACTACCAGCTGTTCCGCTGGAGAAAGATGAGGCTTTCTGCTCCTGTAAAGATTTACAGCCTCAGACACCCTGTA
>NW_006408611.1:1177246-1178263 GCF_000296735.1 Chrysochloris asiatica | reverse complement strand
CTGATAATTGTCCAAAGTACATGAAACAAAGTATCACCATTCTTGCTTCTAAGAAGCATTCTGGTTGTAATTTTTCCAGAACAGATTTGTTCTTCAAACAGCTCACGATAATTTGAATATTCTTTGTAAGTGCCATAATTCAAATGTATTCATTCTTCTCTGGCCTTCCTTTTTCATTGCCTAGTTTCCGCACGCATATTAGGCTCCTGGCTTGGGTCACGTGCATTTTTTGTTCTCAAAGTTACATCTTTACTCTTTAACATTTGTAAGGTGTCTTTTGCAGTAAATGTGCCCAATGCTATATGTCAGTTGATTTCTTGACTGTTGTTTCCATGAGTGCTGTATGTGGATCCAAGTCAAATTAAGTCTTTGACAACTTCAAACTTTTCTCTGTGCATCATGATATTGTCTATTGACATAACAGTGGGTATTGTTTTTTTTCTTTATAAAGAATTGTAAGCCACACTGAAGGCCATATTCTTTGATCTTCATCAGCAAGTCAACTCAATGACAATTCAGAACAGCCACAAAATTGGACAATCCAAACTCTGTCTTTTTATAAGATTTCAGTAACACTCAAATTCTAAATCTTTAAAATATTCTAATTTAGAGGAAAATAAAGCCTCTGTCTGTGGTTCTGTTAGAACCCACACCAAATCCCAGTAAATCCTTGAATCAGTGGGTGACCCTCTGCTCTGACAGGAGAATATAAGTCATCAGTGACATTACAATCCTAGAACATTTGATTGAGTTGGTGTTCTTTCAAATCCTCTTTATTGACTCTTTTAAATACATGTGTTTCTATATAAAGCAAGTTTTAAGGAATAGCTTGCAAAACACATGTGTTCATTTCTTAAGGAGAAACAAATATGAATTTCTAAATTTATGTCAAAGTTTCCACTCTACTTGAATATATATATATATATGTTGTTGTTGTTGTTGTTGTTATGTGCCGTGGAGTCGGAACCGACTCATAGCGACCCTGTACAGGGTTTCCGAGGGTGTAAATCTTTACGG
>NW_006408611.1:1162484-1176206 GCF_000296735.1 Chrysochloris asiatica | reverse complement strand
CTTTCTCCCGCGGAGCGGCTGGTAGTTTCGAACTGCTGACCTTAAGGTTCGCAGCCCAATTCGTAACCACTACGCTACCAGAGCTCCTTCTTAGAGGGAGGTTATTAAGAATTCATCTCTCATATTTGGGACATATTGTCAGGAGAGACCATTCCCTGAAGAAGTATATAAAGCTTGGGAACATGGAGTATTGGTGTAAAAGAGGAAGAGCCTCAACAAGATGAAGTGACATGGTACCAGCAACAATGGACTCAAGCTTAACCATTATTGTGAGGCTGGTGCAGGAACAAGCAGTATTTCCTTCTGTTGCATATACGTTTGTTATGAGTCGGAACTGATTCAAAGACACCTCTAAACAGTAACACATTTCTCATCTCTACCACTAGTCTGTCAGTTTGCCATACTGTGGTGACTTGTATGTTGCTGTGATGCTAGAAACTGGACACTGGTATTTCAAATAACAGCGGGGTCACCATAGTGGACAGGTTTCAGTGGAGCTTATAGACTATGACAGACTTGGAAGAAGGAATAGATACACTTCCAATGGATTAAGCACTAAAAACATATTTTATATAGTGGCAGAGGATGAGTCCTTTAGGTTAGAAGGCACTCAAAATACAATTGGGGAAAAGCACCCTATTCAAATAAGAGTCCACCTTAATGACAACGGTGGAGCAAAGCTTCATTTACTGAGAGGACACAAATCAAAATGACAACAAACAGCTGCAAACATTCATTAATAATTAGAACATGGAGTGTACAAAGTATGAATCTAGGAAAATTGTAAGTTATCAACAATGAAATGAAACCCATAAAGATCCAAATCATAGGCATTCATTAGCTGAATTGAACTAGTATTGACTATTTTGAATCAGACAGTCCTATGGTTTACTATGCCAGGAATGATAAATTGAAGAGGAATAGTATCCTATTCATCACCAAAAAGACCATTTCAACATTTCTTTTGAAGTACAGTACTATCTGTGATAGGATAATATCATATGCCTAGAAGGAAGACAATATACTATTATTTTTCAAATTTATGCACCAACCATCAAAGCCAATGATGAAGAAATTGTGGCACTGAGAGTTAATGTGCTGGACTGAAAAGTTGGTTTGAAACACAAGGTTGCTGACTCAAGCTCACCAGTTGCTCCTCAGAAACCCTATACAGGGTTGCTATGGGTCGGAACCAACTTGATGGCACTTAACAACAACAACAATGACATCCTTCAGTCTGAAATTGATCAATCATGCAATCTAGATGTATTGAAAATTATTGGCGATTTGAAAGTTGGGAAAGAAGGATCAGTATTTTTAAAGTATTGCCTTACTGACAGAAATGCATCAGTATTTGAGTATGGCCTTAGTGATAGATAAAAATTCCAGAGATGGCATGACAGAATTTTACAAGACCAACTACTCTGTCATGGAAATATGGTTTTTCAATTCTATAAAAGTTGAATATACATGTACACCTTTCCAGATAACCACATCTGTGGGATACTTACTATTATCAGCCAAAACAAGGCTTGAGACCAACTGTGTAACAGACCATCAATTGCTCATAGACAAGTTCAGGATGAAGATGAAGAAAATTAAAATAAACCATGAGAACCAAAATATAACCTTGAATATATTTCACCTGAATCTGAAGACCATCTCAAGAACAGATTTGACACACTAAACACTAATGACTTAAGATCAGATGAGTTGTGAGATGGCATTGAAGCTAGCATGCAGAAGAAATCAAAAGGTCACTGAAAAGTTGATTTGGTTATTATAAATTCCTTTAATATCTGTTTATCAGGAATTGTTCTAATGTTGCTGTCATATTTGAGGGACAGCTATTTCTTTTTTTTTTTTCTTTTTTTTTTTAATTTAAGATTTTTATTGTGGATTGAGTGAATGAAAGTTTACAGGGCACATCATCAGTTTCACATTCAACAATTCATATAACTTGTTTCATTACATTGATTATAATCCCCTCCATATACCATCAGTTAAAAGTATTTCTCTTTATCCACTTTAGCTTTTTTGTTTTAAAAGACACACAAACAAAAAAACCCCACTCAGGCATATATAATAAATTACATCTCCAAAGGGCACATTCTGTAAGTCTGCTCCCGGCCACCAGTTCTTAGTCCTTCTCTTCTTAGTTGATGAATCTAGAGTCCTCCATGCCCCCATCTCTATCTCCATCTCTGGTGCTGCTGCTTCTCTGGATAAGGTCCCACATTCCATCCGTGCACTCCTCTCTTGATGGTCCTAGGGTCCTCCATTCCTGGACTGCAAGATTAATCACTCCCCCTTTTTTTTTTTTTTTTGACGATTGCAAAATCAGTAACATCTATTAACTCCCCCTTCCCCACGCCCGACAAGGGGACAGCTATTTCTAAGTATTTAATTCTAGGCTGACATTTTTTTTTTCTTCCAGATTTTATTATATGTCTCTCCATTGCCTTTTTTTTTTTTTTTTTAATAAATACTTTATTGTGAATTATGTGATAGTTTACATGGGAGAACATTAGTTTTACATTCATTCTATCGTATATCGTTTCATTGCCATAGTTACAATCCTATGCATGCATCATCAACCAACCAAAGGGTATACCCTACAAGCCTGCCCCACCTCCCACCCCCAGTAGTCTTCACATAGCCCCTTTCCCTCTCCAGATCTCAAGTTCCCAGCTGCACCGCTCCATCTCTCCACGTCATCATCTCTGCCTCCATCTCAGGCATCACTGCTTCTCTAGGTAGTGTCCTACTCTCCACTTTTCTCCATTGATGGTCCCAGGGCCCTCAGCTCCTAGACTGAAAAGTTAATCACTCCCCTCCTTGTTATAAAATGTCCATCTTTACATTTTCAACCTTCACAATCAGTCCCAATAACAATTATTCACTATTGCATCACAAGAGTCCCATCTGCATTTCATTTCATCAGCCCTGCCTAGACAGATTGGATACTACTCACTGGAGACTCTACCTTCCTCCATATCCTCTGGATCTAGGTTCCCTCTTGAAAGCTTGTAAGCCAGTCACTTCTTGCCTTTGTAGCCTCCCCCCCGCCCCCATTTTGGGTAACCAATGTCCAAGTTGCCCATCCCTGTCTACTCTGTGTGTGGAGAGGGTCTCCACTGCCTTTTTGCCAGTTTGGGTTCTGCTTAGAAAGCAGAGTTAATCTTATTGGTTCTCCTTTTTAGATAACTTTTCTTTATTCCCAAGCTGCTCACAGATTCTTTCCTTGTCCTTGATTTTAAAGAGTGTGATTATGATCTGTCATGGTGATTTTCTCTTGGAGTCTATACTCTCTAGGTTTTATTCAGCTTCTGGAATGCTTACCTTCTCATCCTTCCTGAAGTTAGGGAAATTGTCTTCCAACAACTCTTCAACTATGCTTCTCTTTGTCTCTTCCTGTTCTAGGATTCCAATCACTAGTAAGTTATTCCTCTCTATGTTATCCCACATGAATGTTAGGATTTCTTCCAATTTTTCATTCTTTTTTTTTTTTTTTTTATTGTTCTTCTAGCTTACTAGTATTGATAGATTTATCTTCAGGCTCACTAGTTCAGGCTTCCATTGCTTCAAATCTACTCCTTTGCTTTTCAAAGTATTGTCCCTACCTGAAATCTTAGTATCATCCTACTGAATTTCTATTGCAGGTTTTATATTGTCTCCTCTCCTATCTACTTTTCTTGATTGTTCTTATAGTGCTATGCTGAAATTTTCCTCCTTTCTTTGGCCTTTCCATCAGACATTTGTAGATACCTAACTATCATTTTCTTGAATTATTTTAAAGGTAGATCCCATGCCTTTTTCCCTCAAGAATGTTTTCAAATTTAGCCTCTTGGTCACTTGTTTGAGTCACTCTTGTCTTGATTCTTTGTGTGAACAAAAATTGCTGCTTTTGAGACACTGTGTTGTTGTATTTACACTAGGTTGATGATTGTACTTTGGTGTACACTTAGGCACTTACCATTTCTCCTGGTGGATGTTATTAGTGAATGAACTTTTTTTTTTTTGTTTTAGTTCATTCAAACAAAATTTAATGAGCAGCAACTTGTGTGCCGGGCACCAGGAATACAGCAATGAATAAGATGGACAAAATCTTTGCCCTTACGAGCTTACAATCTAGCAGCCAACCAACTAATTACATCCATAATTTTTAAATTACAGTTAACATGTTACTCTGAACGAAATATGCATGGTATGAAGATTTAACAGGAAGTCTTGAAGTTGCCATAAGTCAGAGTTATCTCAATGACAGCTACTTTTTTTTTTTGGTTCTTGACCTAGACGGAAAAATCAGAGGCCTCCCTGAGGAAGAAACATTTAGGATCAGGTAGATGGAGAGTAGAGGGAAGAGTATTCCAAGCAGAGAGAACAGTCTGTGTGGAGGCTCTGGAGGATGAAGACATTTAAGGAACTGGAAGTCATCCAGTATGCTGAAGCACAGGGCACAACGAAGACTGTTAGGAGATGGGATGTGAAAGGTAGGGAGAGCTTGAGTTATGCAGGGTCTGGGATATAGGACTTTATTCCAAAAACTATTGGAAGTCACTGAAAACTCTAAAGCAAGAAGGGTAATGATTATGCTTTTCAACGATCTCTCTGTGTTGTGTGAAGGGCAGAAATGGAAATGGGGGACAAGTCAGGAAACTTCCAGACCAGTTCAGGAAAAAGGTATAGTAGCTTGAAGGAAAGAAAATAGATTCCAGAGACATTTAAGAGATAGGATCTACTTGGAGAGTTACTGGGCATGTGGTGAGAAGGATGTGTTTCTGGCAAGAAATACTGATGTGTAGGAGACTGGAAGAAGGACAGGCTCAGGCAGGATAAGGAGCATATCCCATAGACACAGCTCTAAGGCTGGTGCAGACAACAGTCTACTTCGGTTCTCAAATAGTTTAGGGTTTAACTGAGCAAACAAGATACACAGGAAAAAACTACTGAGTTATTTAATCATCAGAATGATTTGTTCTGATAATTCATGGACTTTTTGCATCACATGGTACTGAAAGAAGTCCTCAGTCTCACAGTAAGATCAGATACTGATCTTAGAAGCCAATAAAGATATTTCCAACTTTGTTCATATATCTCATTTGTTACTGTTAAAGTGCCGTAGAGTCAGTTCCGACCCGTAGTGACCCTGTACAGGGTTTCTGAGGAGCAGCTGGTGAGCTTGAACCACTGACCTTGAGGTTCAAACGACTTTGCAGTCCAGCGCATTAATCCACAGCGCCACACCAGGACTCCGTGTATATCTCATAGCTCCTCAGGACACTCCTAAGCCTCGGCTAAAGGTTATCAAATCTGACCACTGATTGTTCTCTTCAGGCTATCAGGAGTTTCTGACTTTTGATTCCTCTGTTTACCCTATCTGACTTCCTCTTTCAAAGTCACCATCTTACAAACTCAACTGTGTCTTCCTCACCTTCCTTTTGGTAGCAGGGATTCATCCTGAATTTACTCAACTAATTGTCTCATATTGCTCTCACATCCAAAGCACCCCAATCTCCAGGCCCTTCCTCGACTCTGTGTTTTTTTCCAGGAGTAAAATACCTCTTTGCCTCAGAAAATCAGAAGAAAATTTTGCTGTGGGATTAATCAGGAATTAGCCTCAATAGTTACTGGTTAGCTAACATCCTTCCCTGATTCTTATCTGCCACTGGAAAACTCTGCTAGCTGCCTTCTAAATACTGTTAACTGCAGAAAGAATGAGTAACTAACTGACTACTAACAATGCCTCATTGTGCAACTGGCCTAGGACAAATCCACATCCCAAACACTTGGTCTGAGAGCCATGGTTACAAATGTTACCATGAACTAGAATTTGAGGCATTCCCTTTAGAATGAGAACAAGGGCTTTGGAGTTAGATTTGGGTTTATATTTTAACTCTGCTAGTTACTAACTAGTGTGGCTTTGTGCTATTAAATATTTCTAAGCCTCAGAAGACATCTGTAAAATAGTGGTAATAGTATCCACCTTAATGGGTAGTTGTATGAAAGAGGATGTATAAAACACCTAACATCATATCTAGTTTGAATTAACTTGTAACTATTCACTTCCTTTCTTTCCATGGGGTTTCAGTTGTCAAATACTATCCTGTTGTTGTTGTTGTCAGGTGCCATCGAGTTGGAACCGACTCATAGCGACCCCATGCACAGCAGAATGAAACAATGTCCGATCCTGGGCCAACCTCACTACCGCTGCCACCCCCGAGTCCATCAATGATGCCACCTGGCTGATCCATCTCGTTATGGGTCTTTCTCTTTTTCTCTGACCCTCCACCTTACCCAGCATGACATCCTTCTCCAGCGACTGTTTCCTCCAGACACAGTCCGGATTCTGTGATTCTGTGATTCTGAGGGCTATACCACCGGTGTTTTAAATAACCAGCAGGGTCACCCATGGTGGACAGGTTTTAGATGAGCTACAAAACAAAGACAGACTAGGAAGAATGGGTGACAAACTAAAGTATGTCTTAAATGTATGTAAGCATACAAATCTTTCTTATAGCTCAGTGAGGTCATCATTGAAATAGAGCAGTAATGCTGGTGTGTAGAGTGCACTGTCCATATTGAGCCAGTCAAATTCTTCATCTTCATCACAGATTCCATTCTCTTCCAGGGTACTGTCCATTTTCAGGTTCTTCCCTTCATATCTCCATGTGTAGCTGGCAGCATGTGCATTATAGGGTAGGTAGCGGTGTAGGATTTCCCACATTGATTCCAAGGATCCCACCTCCAGTGTGTGCTCCTGCGAAGTGAGCGTGTTAATGATGCGGATGTGCCGAGTCTTCGCAGACAGTCGTCCTACCTCATAACGAGATCCCTGCCACCAGGGCTTCCCAAAATCATTGGCCCAGTCTGACCGGGGTAGCTGAGGAGGGACATGCACGAAGCGGCCCCGCGGGGTGCAGTACCTCAGAGTTCCAGTCAGAGGATCTATGTGCTTGCGGATGTCTCTAGTCTTTGGGTCAAACCAGTGACTGATGTCCTGGCCTGCAACTTCAACGATGGGTTTTAGCAGCAGGTCCCCTTTGTACTCCTGTGCCAAGGGCGTCAAATCATACACGTAGCCCAGGTAAGACACCCAGAGGTCCTCGGGTCGGTTGTGTTGGGCCACTTCTGCCGGAGTGAAAGAGCGACGCTGAAAAAATTCAAAGTCTGGACCAGCCACTAGGCCCCGGTGAGGCATCATTGTAGCTCTATAGGCCCCCGATCCTCCTTTGCGTCTTAGCACCTCAGTAAAGTCTCACAACTGTATCTAGTTAAAGGTTCAAGAGGTAAGGGGAGCGCGTTTATCCGCTGACATGTAAACCATTGTCCTTTTCCGTCCGCCGTCCACTGAGATAAACATTGCGTCACAAAGGAAAGAGCTTGGGCTGCAGGTGCTCCCAGGAAATGTAGTGTGATTTCTAAATCTGACACATTAAATTAAAAAAAAAGCAACTTGCCGTGGAGTCGATTCAGACTCATGAAGACTGGAGATACTTAGAACAGGTTATCTTCGGAGTCAGAACAAAAAGGAGGTGGAAGGTTATTAAGTGCCTTCGAGTCAGTTACGACACATAGCGACCCTGTATAGGGCTTCCAGGGAGTGGCTGGTGAGCTTGAACCGCCAACCTTGCGGTTCAAACAGATTTTGCAGTCCAGAGCATTAACCCGCAGCACACCAGGAGGTGGCGTTAAGTGCTGTCCAGTCGAGGAACGGCTGGTGAGTTTGAACCGCCGACCTTGAGGTTAGCAATCCAGTGAGTATCGCACAGAACTCCATGTTAAGTGCCATCACGTCGTTGCGACTCAGAGAGTCTGTATAGGGTTTCCAAGGAGCTGGTGGTTGGTTTGAACCGCCGACCTTGTTCAAACTGACCTTGCGGTCCAGTGCTTTATCCCACAGCGCCAAAATCTTTCCATGGTTCCAAAGAGTACTCATATTTAGTGAATGAACTTTTATACCATTCTCTGTTCACTCTTTGTGAAGTTCTATTTAGGATGGATTTGGCTGGTGTTGTAAATGATCCAATGTGAAAAAAGGGAGAGGAAAAAAAAATAACAGAAAATAAAAATAATTAAAAACAATAAAAAAGAGAAATGGGTAAAAGGGAAAGAGTAGCAGGGAGGGAGGGAGGAAGGAAGGAAGGAAGGAAGGAAGGAAGGAAGGAAGGAAGGAAGGAAAATGATGAAAGGAAAAACCAAGACAGATGCCAGGCGCAGACAGAAGAAAATCCTGTGGTGTCCTGCCAGCCAAGGACTTTGCCTTGTGAGTGTGCAAGGGATGAGATGATAATACTCTTAACCCTAGATGAAAATATGCAGGGCTAAGTGTTGTCATGCAGATTTCAAAGCAGTTGGGGGTGCAAGGGATATTTTCTGTCCCATAGGGCAGTCAAGTGTAAGAGTTCTTGTTAATCTAATGTAGGCCAGAACCAGCATCACAGGTCTGGACCAGGTCATGCCTTATTCCAGGTGCCGAGATTGATGCTGCTAGCTCCCCATTTTGTTTGGTGTGGTTCTGACCATCCAGACAGCAGGAATTTTCCTCAGAGTTTATTCAGGTGGAGGCTGGTCACACCCTGGTCACCAGGGTCATAGGAGGGAGGTACAAGAAAAAAATTACACTTTTCCCTCCACCAATAAACAGTATACCTCTGTGCCATTTATTGCCTCTTGCCTTCAAAGCTGCCCATAAAAGTACAAGATGGTCAAGTTGCACCTGGCTGTTGGTATAGATCACCAGTTTCCTTTCTGTTTTTTTTTTTTTTTTTTTTTCCCCTTCCCAATGCATTTGTTCAGCTGCTTTTTCTAAAGTATACTATTCCAGAGCTCACTGGGGCTGGCACTGCAGATTTGAAACAGGACCAGCACTAATGGACTAACGTATATAGAATCTTTTATTGGGTTCACAATGGCGGCACTCACCTCTGTGTGGCTCTGACTGCTAGGAGAAGGGGAGCTTTCCTGTGGGTATAGTGCGTGAGGGCAGGTCTTGCCAGTGGTCACCAGGGGATTATAGGGAACAAGAAAAATTCCATGCCTCTTTCTCTGTGAGCCACCAGTATGTGTCTGCAGTGCCAATATTTTTTGTTGCCTCTGAAGTCACAAAAATTAAGATGGCCATACCACATCTGGTCAGTTGGCACAGGTAACCAGTCTCTCTCTCTCTCTCTTTTCTGTGTCTGTTGAGCTTTCTATCTTAGCAAGCATTCAACAACTTAACTATCCCATTATCAGAAGTTCAGAATTCCAGGATTACAATTTGCATCTTTTTTGTTTGCTTTTTTGTATCTTTATTATAGAGAGTCTGTACAGCCTTTCTACTTAGTCCACTGCATTATTCCCTCACACTCTTCAATCATCCTTTGATGCTTTCTTCATCATTCAATATTTTTCCCATAGAATTCTTCAAATGTTACAAATTGATACTAACTTTTTCTTCAATTCTTTCAGTTTAAGCAATGCTAAGCATGTTTTTCCCTTTTGGTTTTCTAACTTCAGGTCTTTGCACATTTCATTATAATACTTGACTTTGTCTTCTCGAGCTGCCCTTTGAAAATTTATTCAGCTCTTTTACTTCCTTATTTCTTCCATTTGCTACAGCTTCTCTACATTCAATAGCAAGTTTCAGAGTCTCTTCCAACATTCAGTTTGTTCTTCACTTTCTTTTATGTCTTTTTCATGACCTCCTGCTTTATGTATTAAGTTCTTAAATGTCATTCCACAACTTATCTGGTCTTCAGTCATTTGTGTCTAATGCATCAGTTCTATTCTTGTGATTGTCTCTAAATTCAGGTATGGTAAATTCAAGTTCATACTTTGATTTTAAAGCACTTCTTTTAATTTTGGGCAGTTTTTGCCTTAGTTTGTATATGAACAGTTGATTGTATGTTCCATAGTTTGATACTGCTAATATTTTGGCTGACAATATTGAGGTTTCCCACAGTATCATATTTTTCTTTTCCCATAGTTGTGGTCAACTTGGTCCATGTGTATGTGTATGATTCTTATGTTGCTCAAAAATGTATTTACAGTGAATAAATCCTTGCTCTTGCAAAATTCTATAATGCCATCTTTAGCATCATTTCTATCACCAAAGCCATATTTTTCAATCACTGGTAATTCTCTATACTTCCAACTTTTGCATTACAATCACCAGTACTATCAAGGTCAAAATTATTCAATTTCATTCTAACTGATTTTAAGGGTTGTGCATAAATTTGAATAATAGTGGTATTCACTGGGTTTCCTTGTAGACATATGGATAAGATGCTATCACAGACAGCATTGTGCTTCAAGATAAATTTTGAAATGATCTTTTTGATGATGAATGTGATACCATTCCTATTTAATCTATCATTACAGCATAGTAAACTTTGACCAAATACCAGACCAGGTCTGCTCACTAATACCTATGATATCAATCTTTATGTATTCCCTTCCATTTTTAACAGCTTTTAATTTTCCTAGATTCATACTTTGTACATTCTTTGTACTGAATATTAACAGGTGTTTGTAGTTGTTTGTTATCATTTTGAGTTGTGCCCCTTTGACAAATGAAGGTCCTGAACTTTACTCCATTATGGTCAACTCTACTTTGAGAAGGAAGCTCTTCCCCAGTCATATTTTGAGTGCCTTCCAACCTAAGAGACTCATCTTCTGATATTATTTCTAACAAAATTTTGCTGCTATTTACAATGTTTTCATCTTTTGCAATTATATCTGACAGTGTTCCACTACTATTCTTATGGTTTTCAGTGCCTAAACATTCAGAAGTAGTCTGCCTTTCCTTCTTCGTCTACCTTAGCCTGGAAGCTCTGCCAAAACCTGTCTCCCATGGGTGACCTTGCTGGTAGTTAAAATACCAGTGACATATGCTCCAGCATTGCATCACAGCAACACACAAATTACCATGCTACTACAAACTGACAGACAAATGGTGGTCACCAACAATAAAATTGTGTAATTGTAATACAGTCTTTTAATTGAGTACTTTGTGCATTGTAGCTAAATTATTAAACTATCATGGAGGGTCAGCGAAATAGAGCAAGAGTGCCAATGAGACAAATTTGGCACAGTTGGAGCACCAGTGTAGTCAAGTGTATCAGTTGTGTTTCATTTGTTGTGTAGGGTAAGGCAATGTTTCATTCTGTTGTGCATAGTGTCGCTGTGAGTCAGAGAGGACTCAACAACAGCTGACAACAACATAAAACAGTCACAAAAGCATTGTTGAGTGAAAAGTATAAGTAACATAAAAAGTTGTTATTGCTGGTAAGTACCGTGGAACAGCTTGTAGTTTCGAATTGCTGACCTTGAGGTTGGCAGCCCGATTCGTAACCACTATGCTCTCGTAGTAACGAGATCTAGAAGTGTAGTGGTTACGATTGGGCTGCTAACTTCAAGATCACCAGTTCAAAACTACCAGACGTTCCATGGGAGAAAGATGAGGCTTTACAGCCTTGGAAATCCTGTACAGGGTCTCTATGAGTCGGAACTGACTCCATGGCACATAACATCAACAACAATAAGAGTGTTCAAAATTAGTCAGAACAAAATAAATTGTTTAAGAAATTGCATATATGACAAAAGCATGAAGAAAGGAAATAAATTTTGTTAGAGAGTTGTTATTGTTGTTAGGTTCCATCGTGTCGGTACCAACTCACAGAGATCCTATGCACAACAGAATGAAACACTGCCTGTTCTGGGCCAACTTCACACAATTATTGCCACACTTGAGCCCATTGATATTGCCACTTTGCCAATTCATCTCACTGGGGGTCTTCCTCTTATTCTCTGACCCTCCACATTATTAGAGTAGGACGTTTAAAACAGACTAGTCTTAATCTTGGTGGAGTGGTGCTGTGGGCTAATGTGTCAGACTGCAAAGTCATTTGAACTGTAAGGTCAGTGGTTCAAGCTCACCAACTGCTCTTCTGAAACCCTATACAGGGTTGCTATGGGTTGGAATTGACTCAACAGCACTTAACAACGACAATCTTAATCTCAGTAGTAGCATCATAAGTATTTCTGAATGTTCTTCAACTGTATAAACATGCTATATACACTTTTCTGTTTGTGTTAATATTTTTGGTAAAAAGAAAGAGAAAAAGGATTAAGGAATAAAGAAGAAAGGAAGGAAAAATAAAGGAGAGAAAGAAGGAACCAATGAAGTATAGTTCAAAAGGAAGAGAGATTTGGGGTGAAAATTATCACTTTGCCTTATGCAATTTACTTAAATTTTCTGAACTTAAGTTGCCTCATCTATAAAAAGTATGATACTGATAATTATCTTAGAGGGTAGGTTGAGGATTAAATGAGATATGTTTTTTTTTCAGTACTGGCAGGTAGTGAGTGCAAAATAATGATGATGGTGCAGTGGTTTCGGTGTTACGCTGCTGATGGAAAGGTTGGTGATTCAACATATCTTCATCAGAAAAGAGATGATGCAGTTCACCTTTGTAATGATAGACAGCTTCAAAAACCCTGTGGAGCTACTCTATCCTCTAAGGTCTTTATGAATTGAAATCAACTCAGTGGCAGCAGGTATACTTTTTATACTATGATGCTGTTATTTTTAAGTGCCATCAAGGTGTTTTCAATTCATAGTGACCCTGTAAAAGATTTCCAAGCTGCTGGTAGGCTTCAATCACCAAACTTATGATTAGCAGTCCAATGCTTATTGTACCATGCCACACTTGTTGTTGTTAAATGGCATCAAGTTGATTCCAACTCACAGTGACCTTGTATAGGGTTTCCAAAGAGCAGCTGGTGGGTTTGAACTGCTAATCTTGTGATTTGGAGTCCAATGTTTATCCTACAGCTCTATATTTATAATATATAGTCATTTATGTTTTCATTTAATAACATTTATGGGACACCTATTATGTTCTTGGAGCCCTGGTGTGGCACAGTAGGATAAAGCACCGGATCTCAAGGTCAGTGTGAACCACAAGATTGATGGTTCAAACTCACCAGCTGCTCCTTGGAAACGCTATACATGGTTGTTATGAGTCGAAACCCACTAGACAACACTTACCAACAGCAACATTCAATTCTTAGCTATGCTAATGAATAAAACAGATATAATACTTGTCCTTATGGAGTTTACAGCCTAATTAATTAGGGAAATGATGTTGAAGAATAACAGATAAACATGAAGTAATAAATTGTGATAAATGATAAGAAATAACACTTAAAGGTATGTTGTTGTTGTTGTTGAGTGCCACAGAGTCAGTTGCAACTCATAGTGACCCTGCATAGGGTTTCCAAGGAGTAACTGGTGAGCTTGAATCACTGACCGTGTGATTCAATCCTACCTTGCAATTCAGTGTTTTAACACATGGTGCCACACCAAGAGATTTTAGTATAGATGTCCTGTTTAGGTTGGAAGGATCAAGATAATTTTTATCTAATGAAATTACATTAGGGAGACTTTTAAAGAAAGCTCTAATATCTTTTATTTGCTTAGCATTAATGGATCTAATCTAGCAATATCTGTTTGATCCCTGAAGTCTACATTTAAATGGGAATGCAGTAACTATTCAAGAAAATATGTGTTTAATATCACCATGTGCTTATCAAGCCCCTTATTAATACTTACAGACACTTTCAAATTTCCATGCTCTTTATACATTGTTGTTGTTGTTGTTAAGTGCCGTCGAGTCGGTTCCGACCCATAGCGACCCTGTACAGGGTTTCCGAGGGTGTAAATCTTTACGGGAG
>NW_006408611.1:1160351-1162384 GCF_000296735.1 Chrysochloris asiatica | reverse complement strand
TTTCTCCCGCGGAGCGGCTGGTAGTTTCGAACCGCTGACCTTAAGGTTCGCAGCCCGATTCGTAACCACTACGCTACCAGAGCTCCTTAGTGGATATTTATTAAAAACTCTTCAGCTTTAAATACCAGTATTCAGAAAAATTACACTGGAGTTCAGATTCTCGCCAATATATTCCTAAAAGTTTGTAGTTTCTTAAAAAAAAAAAAAAAAAAATTAAAACAGCCATCTATATACATTTAAAAAAATAATCCAGAAAATAGTAATTAAAATTAGAAGAAAAATAAATGAAAATTGTGAATAACTTATTCATCCATAAATTGCCAATTATGGTCCTTCTGCCCTTGGTTATAAAATCCTGACTAGAATTACTTTTGCTTTAGGAGCCAAATCCCTAGAGTCTTGTGTTCTTGGCTGGCACAGACAGAGTAAAGTTATTACATGTGAACCTCCTAAATTCTGAATATAGCATTTTCCCATTTACTACACTCATAGGTCTGTAAGGTAATGGGAAAAAAAGAAAAAGGAGGTAGTTTAAACATTTACTTCATTAAAAAACAAAAGAGAAGGCCAATGTTGCGCTTGATCTTCATCAGACATAATAGTATTTTTCTTGAGCTATATAAAAGAACTTTCTCTAGTTGTAGATGCTAACATAAACAGAGATGGGGAACGGAAATGAAAGCATTTATATAGAAGACTATATTAACACAATGCACTAACCACGGTGATAAGGAAGCTAAAGCAAATGGAAGTGTTCTAAGACTTACTTAATAAAATTTCATACTTGGAACATTAGACTATATATCCAAAGAGCAAGACCCGGCTTCTTGCTTCCCAAGAGACTTATTAAACCATTTTGAGAATGTAGTTTTGTACTTCTTCCTCCTGCCCATGATAAGACAATTAAGTGCTACATTGTTGAAAAGAAGAGAGAAAACAACAGGAAATATCGTAGTGTAATATTAGTCTTGGGTTAAAATGTTTAACTCGGACAAAAGAAAGCAACATTCTGACTGTTATGGATGCTTCACTAACATGCCCTTCTTCCCTGCATTGACAAACAAAAACCCCGGGGAGTGAGATGAATATATACTTAGGCCCATTTCTTACAGACAAGAGAATTTTTTCTATTCATTCAGATAAACTCTGATGGTTGATAATACTGCATTAATGTAGCCCTTCTCTTAGTGACCGACACTTGCCTATCAATTTGTTGTATTGTGGTTACTTGTGTGTTGCTGTGATGCTGGAAGCTATGCCACCCAAATTTTAAATGTCAGCAGGATCACAGTTTCAGCGCAGCTTCCAGAGTAACACAGACTATGAAGAAGGAGAGGTAAACCATTTCTGAATGATTGTTGTTTATTGTTGTTAGGTGGCATCGACTCGGTACCGACTCATAGCGACCTTACACACAGCAGAACGAAATACTACCTGATCCTGGGCCAACCTCACTACTATTGCCACGCTTGAGTTCATCACCATCAATGCTGCCACTTGGCCGATCCATATCATTGGGGTCTTCCTCTTTTTCTCTGACCCTTCACCTTACCAAACATGATATCCTTCTCCAGTGACTGGTCCCTCCTGACAATATGTCCGAAGTATGAGAGGCCCTCCTGGCCTGCAAAGAGCACTCTGGCTGCAATTCTTCCAAAATGGATCTATTGGTTCTTTTGTCAGCCCATGACACTTTCAATATTCTCGTCCAACACCATAACTCAAAAGTATCAATTCTTCTATGGTCTTCCTTATTCACTGTCCAGCTTTCACATGCATGGCTTGGGTCAGGCATACCTTAGTCCTCAAGCTGACATCTTTGCTCTTCAACACTTTACAGAGGTCTTGTGCAACAGATTTGCTAACGTAATACATCATTTGATTTCTTGACTGCTACTTCCGTGAGTGTTGATAGTTGATCCAAGAAGAATGAAATCCTTGACAACTTCAATCTTTTCTCTGTTGATAAGAATGTTGTTTATTGGTCCAGTGGTGAGGATTTTTGTTTTCTTTACATTGAGATGTAATCCATA
>NW_006408611.1:1152995-1159081 GCF_000296735.1 Chrysochloris asiatica | reverse complement strand
TCCGAGGGTGTAAATCCTTACGGGAGTAGAAAGCCTCATCTTTCTCCCACGGAGCAGCTGGTAGTTTCGAACCGCTGACCTTAAGGTTCACAGCCTGATTCGTAACAACTACGCTACCAGAGCTCCTTGCAAGGAAGACTAGTTATTTCCAATATTAATCAAATTTATGCTCCAACCACTAATTGCCAGCATTGATGAAATTGAAGAATTCTACCAAATTCTTCAGTCTGAAATTTATCAAACATGTAATCAAGATGTATTGATAATTACTAGTGATTGGAATGCAAAGGTTGGAAACAAAAAGGAAGGATCAGTAGTTGGAAAACATGGCCTTGGTTACAGAAACTATGCTGGGATTGTATGATAACATTTTGAAAAGGCAATCACTTATTCATAGTACATACTGTTTTTAAACAACCTAAAGGGTCACTATAAACATGGATCTCACTAGATGGAATGCACAGGAATCAGATTGACTGAATCGACATGAAGACACAATGGAGAAGCTCAGTAACATTATACAAAACAAAACCAGGGGCCAACTATGGAACAGATTGATGATATACAAGTTCAGGTTGGAGTTGAAGAAAATTAAAACAACTCCATGAGAACCAAAATAAGACCTTGAGTAGATTCCATCTGAATTTAGAGACTATCTCAAGAACAGATTTGATGCACTAGGCTCTAATGATGCAAGACCATTGGAGTTGTGAAAAAACATAAAGAACATTATACATGAAGAAAGGAAAAGGTCATTAAAAATACAGAAAAGAAAGAAAAGACTAAAATGGAGTCAGGAGAGACTCTGAAACTTGCTATTGAGCATAGAGAAGTTATACGGAATGGAAGAAGTGAGCAAGTAAAAGAGCTGAACAGAAAATTTCAAAGTCTTAGAGATAGAAAGCCAAAAGACAAGAATATACTCAGCATTGCTCAAGCTGAAAGAACTGAAGAAAAAAAAAAAATCAAGCCTTGGGTTTTGTAGTGAAAGACTCTATGGATACAATATTGAATTATGTAGGCAGCATCAAAAGTAGATGGAAGTGGTGGAGGGTGTCACCATGGGTGGGGCAGGTCCTCAAAGATCTGCTTGGAATCTTGGATGCCAGGCATTTTTTCAGAACACTAATATCTATGGACTCTAACATGGACTTCATAATATTGTGGCATTCAAATCAAAACCATTTGGGAGAGCATCAAGTGCCAAGTTTTTGAAAAGTATGGCTTACCATCATTATTCATTCAAGATTTGAATGTGAATAATCTCAGTAAGAGTTAGATCCTCTTTAGAAGCTTCATGTCTCATCTGCATTAAAGCCCTCCATTGAACCTGCTTATAAAAATAAAAACTTAAAGGGATTAAAATCCATTAATACATTCCATTTTACCTTTCATTTGACTTCTCTTCAGTTTCCTTGGCCTTACAGTTCATATTGCATATATGTTCCCTTAGGCTACAGCCAAAGAAACAGTAATTTCCATAATACACATGCTCTGTTGGCATACGTTTTCATTGGTAGAAAACCATAAACCAGAATTTTGAACCAGTTCATTCTGGTTTGGCTCTCCTACTGATAATTTCCCTTTCTACCCCAGATGCATTGAATCAAAATCTGCATTTTAAG
This sequence comes from Chrysochloris asiatica, assembly GCF_000296735.1. Classification (NCBI taxonomy): domain Eukaryota; kingdom Metazoa; phylum Chordata; class Mammalia; order Afrosoricida; family Chrysochloridae; genus Chrysochloris; species Chrysochloris asiatica. The sequence continues at coordinate 1,157,456 of NW_006408611.1, read as the reverse complement.
ACCCCGAGAATCTTGTTAAAACTGTGGATTCAAATTTAGTGTATTTGTGGTGAAGGTACAGGTTCTCAGTAGGGGTCCACCCTGAAAGAACCTGGTATAAACCTGGCATGATAGTTTAGAATCAGGCCTTTTGGTGCATTCTATAATAAATGACTTGTGTCAACAATGAGAAAATGAGAATAAAGTAGTAAAAACAACTGAGGCTATCTTACTCTCAGATGTTATGTTTTTTAGAAAATAGATGACTCAACCTAAAAGTTCATGGCTTTTACTTTGTTTCTGTCTCACTTAACTGTTATTAAACATTAAATTTACAATCTGTGAAGTGAATCTGATAATATTCCCTTGGTCTACCTTACAGGGTTTTTGTGAGGATGAAATCTAATCACTACTGTTGCCATGCTTGAGTCCATCAATGCGGCCATTTGGCCAATCCATCTAGCTGGGGGTCTTCCTCTTTTTCTCTGACCCTCGACCTTACCAAACATGGCATCCCTCTCTAGTGACTGCTTCCTCCTGACAATACATCTGAAGTATCAGAGATGAAGTTTGGCCATCCTGGCCTCCAAGGAACATTCTGGCTGCACTTCTTCCAACACAGATCTGTTGAATCTTTTGGCAGCCCATGGTGCTTTCAATCTTCTCCTCCAACACCATAACTCAGATGCATCAATTCTTCTATGATCTTCCCTATTCACTGTCCAACTTTCCCATGCACATGTTATTGAAAATACTATCGCTTGAGTCAGGCACACCTTAGTCCTCAAGCTGACATCTTTGCTCGTCAACACTTTAAAAAATTACTATGCTGCAGACTTGCCTAATGCAATACGTCATTTGATTTCATGACTGCTGCTTCCATGAATTTTGATAGTTGATGCAAGAAAAATGAAGTCTTTGACAGCTTCAATCTTTTCTTCATTTATATGGGTATTGTTTATTGCTCCAGTGGTGAGAATTTTTGTTTTCTTTACATTGAGATACAATCCATACCAAAGGCTGTGGTCTTTGATTTTAAGTCCTCTTCACTTTCAGCAAGCAAGGTTATATCATCTGCATATCGCGGGTTGTTAATGAGTCCCTCTCCAATCCTGATGCCACAATTTTTTTTCCATATAGCTCAGCTTCTCAGATTATCTGCTCAGCATACACGTTGAATAAGTATGGTGAAAGGATACAATACTGTTGCACACCTTCCCTAATTTTAAATCATTCAGTGTTCCCATGTTCTGTTCAAACAACTGCCTCTTTGTCTATTTACAATTGTACTCATGAGCACAATTAAATGTTCCAGAATACTGATGAATGATAATGTTGTCCATAGATTATAATGATCCACATACATATGAGGTTATTGAAAACACCCTGGCTTGTGTCAGGAGCGTCTTATTCCTCAAAGTGACACCTTAACTCTTTAAGACTTTAAAGAAGTCTTGTGCAGCAGATTTAACCAATACAATATGTTAGACTTCTTGACTGCTGCTTCCATACGTGTTGATGGTTGATGCAAGTATAATGAAATCTTTGATAAGTTCAATTTTTTCTCCACTTATATGGATGTTCTTAATTGGTCCAGTGGTGAGTATTTTTGTTTCCTTTATGTTGAGAGTCAACCCATATCTAAGACTGTTGTCTTTGATCTTCATTAATATGTATTCTGTCTTCTGCACTTTCAGCAAGCAATATTGTGTCAACTGCATATCACAAGTTATTAATTAATTTCCCTCTAATCCTGATGCCATTTTTTCTTCATATAAAATACCTTCTTGGATTATGAGCTCAGCATACAGATTGAATAAGTATGGTGAAAGAATACAACCCTGGAACACATCTTTCATTATTTTAAACCATGCGGTGTTCCCTTGTTCTGTTTGGAAAATCGCCTCATGGTCTATGTACAGGTTCCCCATGAACAATAAGCGTTGTGAAATACTCATTCTTTACAACGTTATTTACAGCTTGTCATCATCCACACAATCAAAAACCTCTGAGTAGTCAATAAAGCACAGGTAAACATCTTTCTGGTATTGTCTGCTTTCAGAAAAGATGCATCTGATGTCAGCAATGATATCCCTAATTCCATGTCCTTTTCTAAATTTGGCTTGAACCTCTGGAAATTCTCTGTCAATATATGGTTGCAGCCATTTTTGTATTATCTTCAGTAAAATTTTACTCCCAATGGGATACTTTTGTATATACCGGGTTTGAAAATGAATCCAGGCGATCATCCTGTGTAAATTCCAGATCCCAGCGCTCCTCAAGTTCTATTATTTGATATAATTTCTAAATTATTGTTGAGATTTCTTAGGAAGTAAACTTAGAATTAACTGACTTCTAGGAAAGAAATATCTCTTGCCATGGGGTACCAAAAGAACCAATAGATCTGTTTTGGAAGAAGTTCAGCCAGAGTGCGTGCTCCTTGGAGGCTAGGATGGCCAAACTTCATCTCTCGTACTTTGGGCATATTTTCAGGATGGACCAGTCGCTGGAGAAGTACGTCATGTTTGGTAAGGTGAATGGTCAGAGAAAAGGAGGAAGGCCAAGTGACAGCATCAATGGACTCAAGCGTGGCAACATTAGTGAGGTTGGCCCAGAATCGGGCAGTTTTTTGTTCTGCTGTGCATATAAAGTTGCTTTGATTTGGTACCGACTCGATGGCACCTAACTAGAGGTAAGTGTTTGTTTTTGTAAGTTTGTGCACACATATACTCATCTACACTCATTCAACTCTTATTCTAGGGAAAGAAAAAGGGAATTGAGAACTAATTTGGAAGATGACAACTCAGAACTACCATTTCTGCCCTATGATCCTTTACCAGAAAAGCCATTACTATCATTCAATGTCAGAACAGAATATAATTGCCATGTTTTGAATCTGAATCCAAAAATTCAGATCTACCTTAACTGGGAGCTGGAGTGGACACATATGAAATAATATACAGTGATTCTATGTTACGGCAAGGAATTAAAAAATAAATATAGTTACCATCAAGTTGATTCTAACTCTTGGTATCCCTATGTATTGCAGAGGACAACCACATTCTGTAGATTTTTATGACTTTGACTTTTCAGATGCAAATCGTTATGTGGGTTCCAATGGCCAATCTTCCAATTTGTAATTGTGCTTACGAGCCTTTACGACAAGGGATTTCCCACTCATGGTGTCTTCATGCCCAACAGAAGAAACACTGCCTGATCCTCCTTACCAGACACACAATTATAATTTGTATGAGCCCATTTTTCCTACCTTTGTATTAGTTTGCTGTGTCAATCTCTGGACCAATGGTGGTCCAAGCAATTGTTGTTTTTAGGTGCCATCATGTTGGTTGCAACGTATAGTTATCCTAAGCATAACACAATGAAATACTGTCTGGTCCTGGGCCATTCGCACACTTACTATATTATTAACTCCTTGTTGCTGCCACTGTATCAATTCATCTTGTGGTGTCTTCATCTTTTTCATTGACCGTGAATTTCCCATGTATAATGTCTTTCTCCAAGGTTTGATCTCTCCTGACAATACGTCCAAAATACATATTGCATTGACAGTCTCACATTCTGGAACATTCTGGCTGTCCTTCTTCCAAGACAGATTTGTTTGTTCTTCTGGTAGTCCATGATACTTTCAATATTCTTCACCAGCACCAAAATTCAAATACACTCTTATTCATATTCTCATGCATATGGGCCTATTGAAAATACCATGTTTTGGGTCAGGCACACTTTTATCCTCAAATTGATATCTTTGCTTTTGAACACCTGAAAGAGGTATTTTGAATAAAATTTGTTATTTGATTTCCTGACTACTGTTTCCATGAGCCTTGATAGTGGATCCAAACAAAATGAAGTTTGATAACTGCAATCTTTTCTATGTTTATCCTCATGTTCTTTATTGGTTCAGTTATGAGGGTTTTTGTTTTCTTTACATTAAGGTATAATCCATATTGAAAGCTGTTGGCTTTGATCTTCATCAGTAAGTATCTGAAGTCCTACTTCGCTTATATAAAGCAAGGTTGCATCATTTGTGTATCTTATGTCATTAATGTGTCTTCTTCCAATACTGATGTCATGTTCTTTTTCATATAATCCTGCTTCTAGGATCATTGCTGAGCATACAGATTTCATAAGTGTGGTCAAAGGGTAACACCCTGTATCACACCTTTCCTGATATAAAACCATTAAGTATCCTCTTGTTCAGTTTGAAGGACTATCTCTTGGTTTTCACATTGTTATTCATAGTTTGTCATGATCCACACAGTTGAATGTTTTTGCATAGTCAACAAAGCACAAGTAAACATCTTTCTAGTATTCTCAGCTTTCAGTCAAGATCCATCTGACATTAGCAATGATATCCCTCTTTCCACATCCTATTCTGAATCCAGATTGAATTTCTGGCATTTCCCTTTTGATGTAATGCTAGAACTTATTTTGAATTATCTCAGCGAAACTTGTCTTATATGT
>NW_006408611.1:1149069-1152876 GCF_000296735.1 Chrysochloris asiatica | reverse complement strand
AATTAATTGGTCAGGTAGCGTCTAAATTTCTTTGCATAAATGAGAGAGCACCTTCAGCTTGGTATCAGTTTGTTGAAGCATTTTAATTTATATTACATTAATTCCTGGGGCCATATTTTTCCCCAGTGCTTTACTGTAGCTTGGGCTTATTCCTTAGCACTATTGGGTCTTGACCATATGCTACCTCTTATAATGATTAAGTATTGAACAATTATTTTTTTTTTACCATGACTCTATGTATTCCTCTGATTTTATTTTCTGTTTCCTGAATTACTCAATATTTTACCCACCGTTGTTGTTAAGTGCTATTGAGTCACTTCCACTCATAGCAACCTTGTATAGAGTTTCCAGTGAGCAGCTGATGGGTTTGAACTGCTGACCTTGTGGTTCACAGTCCAATGCTGATCCTATAGATCCCTATCTGGAGTTCATAGAATGCTTCAATATTGCAACTCATGATTTGAATTTTTCTTTAAGCTTCAGATATACTGAGCATGTTTCTTTTGGTTTTCTAACTCTAGGTCTTTCCACAATTCATTAAAATGTTTTACTTTGACTTCTCAAGCTGCTCTTTGAAATTTTCTGTTGAACTCTTTTACATCCCAGATTCATACTTCGTACATTCCATGTTCCGATTTTCAATGGATGTTTACAGCTGTTTCTCTTCATTTTGATTTGTGGCCCATTAGCAAATGAAGGTTCTGTGAGCTTTTCTCTACCTGGAGGAAGCATTTTTTACCCCAGTCGCATTCTGAGTGCCTTCCCACTTTCCAGTCCTGTATCTGATAATGTTTCTCTGCTATTCATAGCATTTTCAGTGACTAGAGATTCAGAAGTAGTTTGTCATTCTTTCTTCCTAGTCTGTCTTTGTTTGGAAGCTCATATGAAACCTGTCCACCATGGGTGACCCTGCTGGTTATTTAAAATACTGGTGGCATAGCCCTCAGAATCACAGCAATTCAAACCACCACAGCACAACAGACAGATGAGTGGCAGTTGCGTGGTTGCTGTTAAATAGGAATCTCCTTGTGCAAAGGTGGGATTTCTGTCCTTGGATGTCAGTCAAGAGGCAGAAGCACAGCAGGGGTGATTGGGTTGTAGTGAGACGCTTTGGGCTGGGCTTGTGGGTCTCTAAGTTGGTCGACCCTGCCTCAAAGCCACGATCCAACAGTTAGGCTAGGAAGGCGCTCTCGCGTCCAGGGTAAGTAGGACAACCTGGCCGGCCGCTGCAGTCTCTTCCCGCTAGGCAGCGTCTCCCCATCGACCTGGTCTCTAGACACCTCTCACCCCGCCGCTCCATGGTCTGGGTTTCATTTAACACCTCCACCAGATCTGCGCAGTTGTCGCACATCGTTTAGCCGCCACCCTCCTGGGATTCGAACTTTTAAATCCGTGCATAAAAGGCAATCCCACTGACGCTTATGTGTCTCTCTGTTGCACACTCTTCCAACGTTTCCCCAGTATAAAACATAGGAAGGCACGGATACAAAATGAAGTTCATGACAAGCATGTGGAAGGTTCTCTCACAAGAGTGGGCTATCAACACTCGTGGAAGCAGTAGTCAAGAGATCAGATGACGTATTGCATTGGGCAAATCTGTTGCCCAGGAACTTTTTAAAGTATTGAAGAGCAATGATGTCAGCTTGAGGACTAAGGTGCGCCTGACCTAAGCCATGGTATTTTCAATAACCTCATATGGATGCGAAAGCTGGACAGGGAATAAGGAAGATCATAGAAGAATTGATGCCTTTGAGTTGTGGTGTTGGAGGAGAATACTGAAAGTGCCATGGACTGCCAAACGAACCAATAGATCTGTTTTGGAAGAAGTACAACCAGAGTGCTCCTTGGAGGCCAAGATGGCTAGGCTTCATCTCTCATACTTTGGACACATTGTCCAGAGAGAACAGTCGCTGGAGAAGGCTGTCATGCTGGGTAAGGTGGAGGGTCAGAGAAAAAGAGGAAGACCCCCAACAAGATGGATCAGCCAGGTGGCATCATTGATGGCGTCAAGTGTGGCGGCGGTAGTGAGGTTGGCCCAGGATTGGACATTGTTTAGTTCTGCTGTGCATGAGGTTGCTATGAGTCGGTTTCGACTCGATGGCACCTGACAACAACAACAACTTTTACATCACCAATTCTCTCAGGTGCTTTAGCCTCTTGATATTCAAAAGCAAGTTTCAGAGTCATATCTGACATCCAGTTTGATCTTTTCATTCTTGTCTTTTTAGTGACCTTTTGCTTTCTTCATTAATGACATTCTTCATGTCATTCCAGAACACATCTGTTTTTTGGTCATTTTGTCTAATGCATCAAATCTGTACATGAGATATTCTCTAAATTCAATAGGGATATTTTCAGCATATTAGTCTGACTTTTGTGGACTTGTTTGAATTTTCTCCACTTTTTCCTGAACTTGCATATGAACAATTGTTGATCTGTTCCACAGTCTGTCCTGCTCTTTCTTTGGTTGATGATATTGAGCTTCTCCACTGTCTCTTCCCACAGATATAGTCAATTTGATTCCTGTATATTCCATCTGGTGAGGCCTATGTGTACAATTGCCTTTATGTTGTTGAAAAAGATATTTTCTCATCTGATCTCCTGCACTGTTTCTATCACCAAACTCACATTTTCCAAGTACAAATCATTCCTCTTGGTTTCTAATGTTAGTATTCCAATCACCAATATTTGTCAAAGCACCTTGATTGCATGCTTGGTGTATTTCAGATAGAAGAAGTTGGTAGAATCCTTCAAGGTCATCATTGAAGAACTGGTGATATGTAAATTTGAATAATAGTGTTTTAACTGGTCTTCATTGTAGGAATATGGATATTAACCTATCACAGACAACATTATACTGCAAGTTAGATCTTGAAATGCTCTTTTTGAGGATAAACATGATGCCATTTTCTTCAATTTGTCATTTTTGGCATAATAAACTATATGATTGTCTGATTTAAAATGATCAACATTAGTCCATTTCAGGAAGATTAAGCACTGGACTGCAAGGCCAGTTTGAATCACAGAATCAGCATTTCACACTCACTAACCATGCCTCAAAAACCATATGCAGGTTGTTTGAAAGACTTAACAAAATTGACAGATCATTAGCAAACCTAACAAAAGAAAAGAGGGAGAAGACACAAATACCATGCATTAGAAATCACATAGGTGATGTCACAAAGGTAAAAAGGAAATCAAAAAGATAATGACAGAATACTATGAAGAGTTATACTCCAACAAATTTGAAAACTTACAAGAGATGGATAAATTTTTAGATAAACACGACCTACCTAAACTTACACAAAGTGAAGTAGAAAACCTGAACACACCCATAACAAAAGAAGAAATTGATCAGGTCATCAAAAGACTCCTAACCAAAATAGTCCAGGCCAAGATGGCTTCACTGGTGAATTATACCAAACATTCAGGGAAGAGCTGGTACCAATTCTACTCAAATTATTTCAGAAGATAGAGGAGGATGGAAATCTTCCTAATACATTTTATAAAGCAAGCATAACCCTCATACCAAAAGCAGGGAAAGGACATCATTAAGCAAGATAATTATAGATCAATATCCCTCATGAACATAGATGCAAAAATTCTCAACAAAATCTTAGCCAACAGAATTCAGCAAGACATCAAAAAGATAATGCATCATGATCAAGTGGGATTCATATCAGGGATGTAAGGATGGTTCAACACTAGAAAAACAATCAATGTTAACCACCATATAAATAAGAAAAAAGAAAAGAATCACATGATCATATCGATTGATGCAGAAAAGGCATTTGACAAAATCCAACA
>NW_006408611.1:1135036-1143966 GCF_000296735.1 Chrysochloris asiatica | reverse complement strand
ACCAGCCTGGAGTGGCAAGAAGAACTGAAGATACTTCTTGAAAGAAAGACCTACAGGAAAAATACAAAACAATAGAGGCAGATGGACTGTTACTACAAGAACAAACAAATTACTTGTCCAGGAAATATCAAGGCAAGTGGTCGGGTCCCCTCAATGCAAACCCCCTTCCAAGACTAAGACTCAACAGAAATATGCAATCTGATTTGTGACCACACGCATCGTCGACAGGGGGAAGTGGGGTAAAAGCAGCAATGAAGCAGCAAGCTAAAACCTACAATGTTCAGTGGGCTTCTGTGACCCAAAAGGGGAACGGGTTGGCCAGCAGTGTGGGGAGACCTGGGGACTTCTGGGCCCAGAATCAGCGGCATGGCCACAGAGGACTAGAGTGGAGAGTGAAGCTACCAGCTGATAGGAAAAGAGGGCATATGCACAAGAACACCCACACTTGCAGATTGTACCCACGTGACCTTGTCCCAATGAATGGATGATCAGAACTCAACCAGGAGAAGAAATAAGAAGGGGAAAAAAAAGAGTGATCTGAGACAATTTGATGAACTTAATCTACACCTATGGATGCAGTAACCCAAAAGTAACCAACCCTCACAGCAAGAAACATTCCCACCCCCTCCACACACAGAGTAGACAGAGATGGGCAACTTGGACATTGGATACCCAAATAGGGGGGAGGTACCACAAAGACAAGAAGTAACTGGCTTACAAGCTTTCAAGAGGGAACCTAGAGCTCGGGGGCATGGAGGAAGACAGAATTTCCAGTGAGCACTATCCAATCTGTCTAGGCAGAGTTGATGAAATGAAATGCAGAAGGGTCACTTGTGATACAATAGTGAATGATTGTTATCAGGACTGATTGTGAGGGTTGGAAATGTAAAGGTAGATGCTTGGTAGCAAGTAAGGGAGTTATTAACTCTCCAGTCTAGGAGCGGAGGTCTCTGGGACCATCAACAGAGAAGAGCTGAGAGTGGGACCCTACCCAGAGAAGCAGCAAGGCCCGAGATGGAGGCAAAGACGATGACGTGGAGTGATGATGTGGATGGGGCTTTGGATCCTGAGAGGGAGAGGGACTGGGTACTGAAAGGGGGATGGGGGAGTGTAGGGGGTGGGTTTATAGGGTATACACTTTGGTCGGTTGATGATGCTTGGAGGGGATTGGAACCATGTCAATGAGACTATATACGATGGAATGAATGTAAAACTAAAGTTCTCTCATGTAAAATATCATATAATTCACAATAAAACATGAAAACAAAACAAAACAAAAAACATGTGTCAGGAGTCAGATTATAGATTGAATTTTCACTTTGCCACTTATTAACCATGAGTCTTTTGAGTAAATTATTAACCTCTGCAAACCTGTTCCATCATCTGTAAAATGAAGATAATGATAGTATTTATCTAAGAAATCTATTGCAATGATTCTAGAAGTTCGATAATAGGTACTAAAAATAATGACTAGCACATAATAGTCTTCAAATTGATGTAGTCATTAATTTTATAAATCTAATAAAAATATAAATTTAATTTTTAATTTTCTTTTTAATCCGTGCCCAGGAAGGGTTAAATGATAGAAAACATTGTGTGTGTGTGTGTGTGTGTGTGTATATATATATATCTTGTGTACTTCAAGTCACCAATAGTTATTTTTCAGAAAATACTTCTATTGGAGCACTGTACTTCCCACAGCCTGTCTTTTGCTGTTCTTATTTTATGCCTTTGCTCAGAGTTATTAGGAGTGGAAACCCACAGGGACAGAAGCTGAGGTTTCTATTCATGGCAAGGACTAAGACCTGGAAAGATGGAGATGAGACACACCAGGAATTGCACCTGCATATAATCAAGTCTACTTTCACTTAACAGTCATAACAGAGAGCTCAGGTTGGTCTTCAGGGAATGATTCAGAGAAATTCCTGTTTTGTACAATGGTAAATGTTTTGGACCTAAAGAAATGTCCACATTTCAGTCCTTGCTAGATTTTTAATACCTAGAGATTGCACTGGAGGCAAAAGAGGCTTTGAAATTACCTGAAAAATAATTCAGGAAAATTATATTGAGGTACATCCGAATGTTCCACAGAAAAGTCAAGGAAAATAAAGAAGTAGTCAGGAAGACACTGAAGGAACAATCGAACAAAATAGATATAGAATGTAGGAAAAGGTAGAACACTTCTTAATACATCTTATGAAGCAAATATAATCCTTAAACCAAAAGCAGTGAAGAACATCACTAAAACATAAAAGTATAGCCCAATATCCCTTATAAACATAGACAAAAAAAAAAAAATTCTAAACAAAATCGTAGACAAAAGAAATCATCAACATATAAAAAGAAAAAATACATCATGACCAAATGGATTACTTACCAGAGATGCAAGGATGGTTCAATATTAGTAAAATAATTAATGGAATCCTAAAGTAAAAGAACCTAGGATCATATTTATTGATGCAGAAAAGGCATTTGACAAAATCCAATACCCATTCCTGATAAAAACACTCAACAAAGTAGAAATTGAAGGGAAATCCCTCAACATAATTTAGAGCATATATATAAAACCAACAGCCAACATCACTCTCAATGGAGAGAAACTGAAAGCTTTCCCTTTGCAAACAGGCACCAGACAAAGATACTCTTTATCATCACTCCTATTCAATATTGTTGGAAATCTTAGCTACAGCTAAAAGGCAAGACAGTGTAAATTAAAGGCATCTTAATTGGCAATGAAGAAGTAAAACTGTCTCTATTTGCAGATAATATGATCCCATACATAGAAAATGTATACATTTTCTATACATAGAAAGTCATAGCAAACATTTTTGGAACTTATTGGTAGATTCAGTAAATTGGCTGGATACAAGATGTACATACAAAAAATTAGTTGGATTCCTCTATACTAATAAAGACTGCACTGAAAATAAATATTTATTTTATTTTTATCTATCTATCTATCAATTGATCAATCAATCAATCGATCGATCGATTGATCTATATTTATATATATGGAATAGAATAAAGGTAAATACAGTTAAGTAATGACACATGTAGGGGCATTGCATTGCAATGAAACAAAATATTATTTGTTGAATGTAAACCTGATAATCTGCCCTATAAACTTTCGCTCAATTCACAATAAAAATTTACACACACAAAGAAAAAGTTATGGGAAGACACTGAATAGTTTTGGATCTAGTGAAAGAGGATATGGGATGATGGTGATAGGATTTTATGATTCCATTGTGAGTAATTGTTAACAGTATTAATTGTCATTGTCAAAATTGTAATTGTAATCTGTGCAATTAAAAAGGGGGAGTATAGTTGACCTTTCATTTCAGAAACAGAGGATCCCAGGACCATCAAGAAGGAAGAGCATGAGTGGAGCATGAGATCCTACCTAGAAAAGCAGGGATAGCAGAGGTGGTGTCATGGAGAGACACAGCAGCCGTGTGCTCTAGGCCCACTGATTACATAAGACTGTGCCTGCAGGCAAGAGACTAGTTGGCAGAATGTGCCCTTTGGTAATTTAAATGAATATAGTCAGTGTACATCGAATATTTTTGCTTTGTTCACTTGTGAAATAGGTGTAAATGGGGAGCCACAAGGAGGAAGTAGGACAACTCTTGTTGCAAGAAGGGTTGTTGTCATTAAGAAGAAATCAATTGTATAATTTGTTGAATGTAAACCTGATGGTTTACAATTCACATTAAAAAGTTTAAGTTAAAAAAAAAAAAAGTTGGAAGACACTCAAAATACAAGTCAGGGAAAATGCCTCTGAACTTAGAGTTGACATTGATGACATGGATGAAATAAGAGACCTTCGTATGTTGAAGTGGCATAACTCAAAAACTAAAGAAACAACTGTCAATAACCATTAATAATTAAAATGTGGATCAAGTATCAATCCTATCCCCTCTGTATACAGGGTTGATAGAGACAGGCAACTTAAACATTGGCTACCTAAAATGAGGGGACTATAAAGGCATGGACTGACTGGCTTTCAAGTTTTCAAGTGGGAGTTTAATTTCAGAGTGTATGGGGGAATGTAGAATCCTCACTGAATAGTTTTCATCTTGTCTAGATGGGTCTGGTGAAAGGAGATGAGGATAAGATTCCTAAGATTCAATAGTGAATAATTGTTATCACGACTAATTGTGCTTGTCACAACTGTAAAGGTAGAATTTTGATAACATAAAGGGGGTAGTAGTTAATCCAATATTCCAGTAACAGAGGCCCCTAGTACCATTAAGGGAGAAGAGCACTAGCAGAATGTAAGACCCATCCAAAGAAGCAGCAAGACCCAGAGATGGAGGCAGAGATGATAACATGGAGAGATACAGCAGTGGAGGACTATAGACTCGTGGAAAGAGAAAGGCTGTATGCTGGAACTAGGAGGCAGGCATGCAGAATGTGCCCTTGCATTGTTTAAATGATTATATATTCCTGAGTGCTTTTGTGTACATTCCCCCCCAACAAAAACAAAACAAAAAAACAGAGGGAATAGAAGCAAATACTGTTGAATGATGATACACAGAAGAGACTGTAATCATTGCAATGAAATGATGAGTGTAAAACCGATGTTCTCCCATGTAAACTTCCTCAATTCACAATAAAAAATTTAAAAATATAGATAAACCATTTCAGTCTAACATTTATTATATGTTGTTGGTAAGTGCCGTCGAGTCGGTTCCGACCCATAGCGACCCTGTAACAGGGTTTCCGAGAGTGTAAATCTTTACGGGAGTAGAAAGCCTCATCTTTCTCCCGCGGAGCAGCTGGTAGTTTCGAACTGCTGAACTTAAGGTTCGCAGCCCGATTCGTAACCACTACGCTACCAGAGCTCTCTCTCTCTATATATATATACATAAACATTCTTAACCAAAAAGAAATGATAGATAGGTGCACATTTGGATATTTCTGCTTACTAAAGGTTTTTATGATTTCATAATTAAAAAAATAAGCCCAAGAATGAATCTATGAAATATGGAAATCATCAAAAATGCAACAGATTACAGAAATATTTATATCTTAGCGAGCTGAAATGGACTTATATTGGCCATTTTGAATCGGACAATGGTCTAGTATTCCCAGAAGGTCAGAAACAAAAAACAAAAATATTTTAGGATGTGTCCTGAAATGCAATAATGTAATGACAGGATAACATGTATTGTTATAGGGTAAGTACTTGACTACTAACTGCAAAGTTGGCAGTTCAAACCTACCACTGTTCCTTGGAAACCCTGCACAGGGTCACTATGAGTCAGAACCAACTCGATGGCACTGAACAGCAACATAAAGAAGACACACCAATCACCGAAGTCAAAGATGAAGAAATTGAAGATTTTTTACCACTTTCTTCAATCTGAAATCAAATTATGTTGAAAATATGCTGGTGATCGGAATGCAAAAGTTGGGAACAGCAGTTAAGAAATCAAATGATATATTTCATTTGGCAAATCTGCTGTACAAGATCACTTTATTGTTTCAAAAAGCAAAGATGTTACTTTGAGGACTAAGGTGTGCTTGTTACAAGCATGGTATTTTTAATCTCCTCTTATGTATGTGAAAACTGTTCGATGAATAAGGAAGATAAAAGAAGAATTCATGTTTTTGAATTACAGTGTCAGTGAAGAATATTACAATGTACTGTAATACATTGTATACATTGTATACAGTGAAGACACAAAGAATAGACAAATCTGCACAAAGAATAGACAAATCTGTCTTAGACAAAGTGCAACCAGATTATTCTTTGGAAGTGAGAATGGTGAGAACTCACTTTGTACTTTGGTATAGAATCAGGAGGGGCCAGTTCCTCAAGAAGTACTTCATACTAAGTAATTAGTCAAAAAAAAAGAAAGACCTAAAACAAGATTGACTGACACAAACACTGCAACAATAGATTCAGACATGGCAACAATTGTGAGGATGGTGAAGGACAAGGTAGTGTTTCCTTCTGCTCTACATAGGATCATTATGATGTTGTAGCATCTTAACAACAATTGACTTTTTTTTTTATCCATCACTAATATATGAATTGAAACTGACTCAATGGCATCTAACAAAAACAACAAGTGTATGAATATAATATTCTTCCAACTCATTATAAATATTCACACAAAAAATCATATTTCAAAGTTACAAATGACCATGCCAAGCAATCTAAAACTACAAGTACAAGGCTTTTTACCTCTGCAGTATAATTGGGACCTCTGTGGACTATAACAGACATCCAAGCTTGTGGAGCACAAAGGACTTTCTCAAATATCCTAAGATAATCTTCTTTAACAGGACATTGGGTTTAAGTCACCTACTCACAGTAGACTCTCAAAGCTGCTGATGGATGTCTGACTACACACAGCTCAAGATGTTACAGGCAAGTACCAAGCAAGAAAACAAGGGAACAACAACAAAAAAGAAAACCCAAAAGAACAAAAAAAATGCAGAACAGAGTTTATTTTAGCCAGATCTCCTTTGCAATTGAGTATAACTGCTGAATGTCCATGGAAAATGCCACAATTTGGTTGGGCATGAAAATCTGTCAGAAAACGTCCAAAAAAAGAATAAAACATTTATCAGGTGATAATGGATGTTATTACTAGAAGCAGCATTTGTCTATCTCTTTTTTTTTTTTTTTTTTTTTATCCCTGACTCTCACTAAACCATAGTAAATTTTAATATGTGTGTCAGGTTTCCTGCAATTTATATAAAATGAAACTCTTTGGGGAAGATAACACCTGAGTGTCCATATGATTTCATGCTGCAGTCTCAGCTTAGATGTAAAGCTAATGTCAGTTTCTCACACCTTCTCCTGGGGAGATGTCAACAGAATATGCTGGTTCAAAATGAATGTGTCCCTATGATTGGTATTTTTGATGGACCTGGCTGTGCTCCTGCTCTTAGAAATCACCCCCTTCTGTGATCACAAGAAAAATAGGCCCATCTTTTAAGACAGGAATAATTTTGCTTCACTGAGTACTTGTTATTAAACTTGTTTTTTAGTTTTAAAACAATTGGTTAATGTTTGTACCATATCTTACTATGCAAAGAAGTTCAGTGCATACTGTTTCCAAACCAGGCCCTGAAATGTAACAGAACATGATTGGTCTTGAAGTTTTACAAATCAGATAAATTAAACTATGGTACATACGCTCAATGGAATATTATGTAATGCTAAAGAAAAAAAAAAGGGGGATCTGCCAAAGTACTTGTAACATAGACGAATTTGAGGATATTATACTAAGTAAAATGAATCAATCACAAAAGGGCAAATATTGTATGTATGTATAAAAATGTATGTATAAAAATTCAAGAAAATGTTTACCCACAGAAAGAAACCTTGAAGACTACCAGGGGAGGGAGGGAAGGAAGGGTAAACCATTACCTAGAATATGTTGTTGTTGTTGTTAAGTGCCATCGAGTCGGGTCCGACCCATAGCGACCCTGTACAGGGTTTCCGAGGGTGTAAATTATAGACATGTATTAAATTGAATGAAGGAGAAAGCAATATTCAATAAAGGAGAGGTTAGCAAAAAATGATTGGAGAAAGGAAGACACTAGGAGAAACATGAAAGTTACAGGCAACAAAAGACAGATACTATTACATATTGTTGTTGTGGTTGTTGAGTGTAGTCCAGCCGGTTCTGACTCATACCCTCCCTGTATAGAGTTTCCAAGGAGTAGCTGTTGAGCTTGAACCATCGACCTTGTGGTTCAAACTGACCTCGTAGCCCAGTACATTAACCCACAGCACCACACCAAGCCTCCATTATTACATGTACTACACTGTAATGACAGTAATAAACTACAAGTGGATATATAGACACACAAGCTAAACAGGTATGGGAAAGCAAATGGGACCCATAGATATTTATAGGTTTGACATAAGATATTTCTACACATATGGAGTAAAGTAATAAAAATTTCTTAGCCATAAAAAACACCTTGAAGGACTGCGTTGCTGGGTCTTGGAGCGTAGGATGACGCAAAATGAGTAAGAACTGATGAATGGAAACTGAATTTGCACCCAAATCCCAGTACTTTTGTTTTTTTTTAAAGAACAAGATCATTTCCTGTTTTGTTTGTTTGATTGGTTTTGGTTTTCATAGCTTTCTGGATTTATGTCTTTCAATAATTTATTTTTGTACCACCTGAAGAGTGAGATGAATACTCAAATATACCAATTGAGTGTATATCTGGGTAAACGCAACTAGAATAGTAGAGTATGCCAAACCATGGTTATGAAGGGGAGTTTAAAGAATCATGGTTTTGTTGCTTGGATAGGTTTAACTTGGAATAATAGGAGTGACAATGCTCGTCTTCAAATAACTGAAACAGTATCAAGTGGAGATGTGAAGTTACTTATGTTGTATAACCCAGCAAATGGAATTAGCATAAACAAGTTGATTCAACCTCCCAAATATCTCTCAGATATGTTCCTCTCCATGTTAACTCTCTACCACTAAACTATAATTCACTTTCATGTCTTGTCTGAATTATGATCACATCATCATGACTGGCATCCCCTTCGTTATTGCTCCACACCAATATATGTCCTTCTCCTACTTATACCCTTCAATAGGTACATGTCACTTTTGAACTATTTTTCCTACACATTCCTGAATATGCCCTTTCTCAATGTCATTCCTCATGCCTTTTCCCTTTGTCCCAGTCATAATGGAATTCTTCTGGGACAATGACAGTCAAGAGCCCATATGATTTCATACTATAGAATCAGAAGCATGTTCAGGGTATCTTTTGATATAACTTTCCCTTTGTTTGAAACCACCCTTCCTTGCTGCAAAACGTCTACCTTTACATTTCCAACCCTCACAATCAGTCCTGATAACAATCATTCACTATTGTATCATAAGTGACCCTTCTGCATTTCATTTCATCAGCTCCCCTTAGACAGATTGGATAGT
>NW_006408611.1:1132159-1134338 GCF_000296735.1 Chrysochloris asiatica | reverse complement strand
GGTCTTTCTTTCAAGAAGTATCTTCCGTTCATCTAGCCACTCCAGGCTGGTCTGCTCATTCCTTTAAGTGGGAGTTTCCCATATCTGGAAATCTGGATGTGGTTCAGGCTTCTACCTATAGTCTTATGTATTGCAGAGGCTCCACAGGAAGCCTCATTCCCTGGGCACTTTGTAGCCCCATTTTAGGTATTCCAATCAGCTTTCTTAAAAGCTTTCTATGGTGATGTTTCTGACTATTCCTTTCTTCCTCCTCTGGTGTCTATTTTATATTATAATGCAAGGAAAACCAAGAGTCAAAAGACTGCCAAGCATCTTAACATCTGTATAGGTCCTTTGTTTCTCTGGTTACATTTATTCCAAGGTATTTCATCCTTTGGGTGGCTATTGTGAATGGTATTGCTTTCCTACTGTCCCTTTCAACACTGTCGTTTTTGGTATAGAGGAATCCAACTGATTTTGTATGTTAATCTTATATCCTGCCACTTTGCTGAATCTTCCAATGAGGTCTAGCAGCTTTTTTACTAAATCTTTGTGGTTTTCTATGTATAGGATCATATCATATGAAAATAGGGAGAGTTTTACTTCCTCTTTGCCAATTTGGGTGCCTTTAGTTTCCCTGTCTTGCCATATAGCTCTTGCTACGACTTCCAACACAATATTGAATAGGAATGGTGACAAAGGGCATCCTTGTCTGGTTCCTGTTTGCAGAGGGAAGGCTTTCAGTTTCTTTCCATTGAGAGTAATGTAGGCTGTTGGTTTTGTATATGTGCTCTGAATTATGTTGAGAAATTTCCCTTCAATTTTTATTTTGTTGAGTGTTTTTATCAGGAATGAATGTTGGATTTTGTCAAATGCCTTTTCTGCATCAATCGATATGATCATGTGGTTCTTTTCTTGTTTCTTATTTATACGGTGGATAACTTTGATTGTTTTCCTAATGTTGAACCATCCTTGCATCCCTGATATGAATCCCACTTGATCATGATGTATTATCTTTGTGATGTGCTGCTGGAGTCTGTTGGCTAGGATTTTGTTGAGAATTTTTGCGTCTATGTTCATGACGGATATTGGTCTATAGGTTTCTTTCTTAGTGATGTCCTTCCCTGTTTTTGGTATGAGGGTTATACTTGCTTCATAAAATGTATTGGTGAGTTTACCATCCTCCTCTATATTCTGGAATAATTTGAGTAGAATTGGTGCCAGCTCTTCCCTGAATGTTTGGTAGAATTCACCAGTGAAGCTGTCTGGGCCTGGACTTTTTTTGGTTGGGAGTCTTTTGATGACCTGATCAGTTTCTTCTTTTGTTATAGGTCTGTTCAGGTTTTCTACTTCACTGTGTGTAAGTTTAGAGAGGTCGTGTTTATCTAAAAATGTATCCATCTCTTCTAATTTTTCAAATTTGTTGGAGTACAACTCTTCATATTATTCTGTTATTATCCTTTTGATATCCTTTGGTTCTATTGTGACATCACCCATGTCATTTCTAATGCATGTTATTTGTGTCTTCTCGCTCTTTTCTTTTGTTAGGTTTGCCAATGGTCTGTTGATTTTGTTAATTCTTTCAAAGAACTAGCTTCTTGTCTTGTTGATTGTTTCTATAGTTTTTCTCTTTTCTATCTCATTTATTTCTGCTCTAATCGTTATTATTTCTTTTCTTTTGGTGGCTGTGGGTTCCCTCTGTTGGTCTGTCTCTAATTGTTGTAAATGCTGTGTTAATGTGTTAATTTTAGTTCATTCTTCTTTTTGGATGTGTGCGCTTATTGCAATAAATTGTCCTCTTAGCACCGCTTTCGCTGTGTCCCAAAGGTTTTGGTACGTTTTGTTTTCATTCTCATTTATTTCTATAAACTTCGTGAATTCACGTCTAATTTCTTCTACTACCCCATCGCTCTTCAGCAAGGTGTTATTCAGTTTCCATTTATTTGACTTGATTTCTTTGGTCTTCCTATTGTTGATTTCTAGTTTGATAGCATTGTGATCTGAGATGTTTTGTAGTATTTTGATATTTGTAAATTTATGTAGATTTGTTTTGTGGCCTAAAACATGGTCTATTCTGGAAAATATTCCATGTGCACTCGAAGAGAATGTGTATTGTGCAGTTGTTGGGTTGAATGCTCTGTACACATCTATGAGGTCCAGTTGGCTGATTGTGTTGTTTAGTTCTTCTGTGTCTTTGTCA
>NW_006408611.1:1128685-1130969 GCF_000296735.1 Chrysochloris asiatica | reverse complement strand
CTTTCAGAAGTGTCTCCTTATCTTTGAGTTTGGAGAGCTTGACTATGATATGTCTTGGTGATTTTCTTTTGGGGTCTACCCATTTTGGAGTTCATTGAGCTTCTTGTATCTTTAATTTTTCGCTTTTCAGGATGTTGGAGAAATTTTCTTCCAGAAGTTCTTTGACTATTTCCTCTGTGGACTTGTGTGATTCTTCTTGTTCTGGAATGCCAATAATTCTTAAATTATTTCTCTTCATGTTGTCCATCATGAATCTTAGACCTTCCTCCAAATTTTTATCCTTTTTTGTGTTTGTTCCTCTATCTTAGTGGTATTGAGAGACTTGTCTTCCAGCTCACTGATTCTTCTTTCCATCTCATCTCTTCTATTCCTCTGCCGTTTCATAGAGTTTTCTTTTTCTGCAATTTTGTTATTGATTGTTTGGACCTCTTTCTGTAGGTTGTGAATTGTTTCCAATGCTGTTTCTATCTTGTTTGATTGCTCTTGTAGCACTTTCCTGACTTCTTCCTTATTTTTCTCAACTTCATTGTAAAGTGTTTTTAAACATTTTATAATCATTTTTCTGAATTCTTTCTCAGGCATTTCCAGGGCCTGCCCTCCTTCCAGAATGGAGTCCAGGTCTACTTCTAGGTCATTTGTCTCAGATATTTTATCTTTTTTTCTGGGCATGTGCTGATATGGTCATCTGCTTTTGCTTCTTGGACATGTTTAATGTTTATCTGTGGCCCTAATACTTAAATGAGTATGTATTTTGGTACTTTTTTATGTTTTCTGATTGCTTCCGGGAAGATGTGATCAGGGTGTGGTCTTCCCTTTTCACTCTTCTTATTGCTTAACTCAGAGTAACTTCCACAGGTATTGCCTGTTTCCCTAGTATGTGGCAGCTGGTATTGGTTCTTGTCTGGGTTTTGGTATTTTATAAGGTGTGATTGCAGCTTGGCTTTTTGGCAGTGGTTGCTGACTCTTCTTGTGTAATATAGGGAGACAAAGAGTCTTCCAAAAGCAGAAGGGAGGCTATGTAACAGCCAAACAACAGCAGTTGGGTAAAAAACAAAAATAAAATCAGAATCAAAAGCAAAAACAAAAACAAAAATGGGAGAAAGAGGAAAAATTGAAAGAAAAAAAAGTATATCTATAAAATGAAACCAGAAGTAAATAATGCAGCACCAGTGAAAACAAGACTAAATACAGCAGTCTTTAATCACAACAAAGGGAGAGTGGGGCGGAGAAGAAAAAAGAAAAATAACATTAAAAAAATCGTTAAAAAAAAAAAATCTGTATCTTAATATAAGTTTGTCTTTAATGTCCTAACTCTCTTTCAGTCACCTCTGCCCTCTTCTCCCTGCTGTTAGGTGCTGTTGAGTCAATTCCAACTCATAACAACCCTATATAGGGTCTCTGAGGAGCGGCTGGTGAGCCTGAATCACCGACCTTGCAGTTCAAAAGGCTCAGCAGTGTGGCTCCTCAACCCACAGTGCTATGCCGAGACTTCTCTCAAACCAGTGAAATAAAAAAAAAGCAGACCATATAGAACGCACATCTGCGTCTCCCATGTAGGGTTTCCAAGGAGCGGCTGATGAGCTTGAACCACCAACCTTGCAGTTCAAAAGGCTTTGCACTGTGGTGCCTCAACCCACAGCACTACACCTGGATGCCTCTCAAACCAGTGAAAATAAGCCAACCAAATAGGATGCACATCCGTGTTTTCTGTATAGGGTTTCTGAGGAGCAGCTGGTTAGCTTGAACCACTGACCTTGCAGTTCAAGGGGCTTTGCAGTGGCACCTTAACCCACAGCGCTATGCAGGGATGCCTCTTAAACCACTGAAAAGAAGCCAACCAAATAGTACACACATCCACATCTCCCGTACAGGGTTTCCACGGAGCGGCTGGTTAGCTTGAACCACCGACCTTGCAGTTCCATTGGCTTTACAGTGGCGCTTTAACCCACAGCACTATGCTGGGATGCCTCTCAAACCAGTGAAAAAAAGCTGACCAATTAGAATGCACATCTGTGTCTTCCATATAGGGTTTCTGCGGAGCAGCTGGTTAGCTTGAACCATCGACCTTGCAGTTCAAATGGCTTTACAGTGGCGCCTTAACCCACAGCACTATGCCAGGATGCCTCTCAAACCAGTGAAAAAAAAGCCGACCAAATAGTACGCACATCTGCATCTCCCATATAGGGTTTCCAGTACACACATCCGCATCTCCCATATAGAGTTTCTGAGAAACATCTGGTGAGCTTGAACCACCAACCTTGCAGTTCAAAAGAATTTGCAGTGC
>NW_006408611.1:1113936-1127954 GCF_000296735.1 Chrysochloris asiatica | reverse complement strand
GGGGGGGTGGGATTGGAAAAATTCTAATAAAATTAGTAAGTAAGCGATTAATGCTTGATCAAAGGCAGATGCTTTTAATGTCTACTTTTCTAATCCATATGAAGGGTTGTGCATGTGTAGATGCTATGACCCTAAAAAGAGATGAAAATTACATTCATTCATCAATTTTATCATTTATTCACTTTTTTGGTAAACAAATTTTTATTCTACTGAGTTGTGGTGCCTTGAATTTACTTGGTATGGATTTTCTATCCTAAGCCTTCTTAGTTCCCAAGTGACTGGGTGTGACCATTCTAATAAGATGTGCAGGACTCTAAGTCTGTGATTGGTTAGTTCTGTCAACTAGCTAAGTTTAAAATGGGCTATCTCAGAAACAGGAATAGACAATCCCAGGACCATCAAGAAGGAAGTAGAGCATGAGATTCTGACCTAGAAAAATGGCAATAGCAGAGACAACAGAAGAGGTGGTGGCATGGAGAGACAGAGCAGATGCAGGATCCCCCTTCAATAGCTGTTTATTGGCAGTGTACTGGAAAGGGCGATGGAGGTCATATATACAGACACCACCTCACACCAATGTCACAAAGATGGAAAGAGTGGCCTGGACTTCCCAAGGAGCTCCTCCCCTCAAGAGTGGACATGAGAGGGGGCATGGCCCTGAGTGTTTATGGTGGGGAGGGCAGCCTTAGAACACCTCTACTTAGTAGGTATGGTTAGAGACAGATAGGGACTTGTTGGTTGCAGCCCTAGTTTGACTGCTTGGAGTGTATTTTCCTTAGAAGGTGAAGCTTTGACCATGGCTTGCTTGGTGTACTCCTCCTGGGCAGGTTTCAGGTTCTTTTTCTTTTCTCCAAGGCCTTCAGAGCAGAGACCTGCAAGACTTGGCCATAGGAGAAGATCAGGTCACATGGTTTCAGCAGGGGCACTTGTTGATGTCATTGAGGTTGATGGATGCCTCCTCCTCACTCTCAGACAGGAATGTGACCCCAATAACAGTAGGGGAGCATTGTGAGTCACAGAACTGTGGCAGTTGTCATGCTAATCTCCTCACAAAGAAACTTCTGTGTACAGGCAAGGTCTGGTGTTCACTATTGTGCTTCAGCAAGATGTCTTCCAAATATACGTGGTGGTAACTAAGAGACTTGTAGACAGCAACGAGTACCTTCTCAGTTACATACTGACAGCACTTCAGATCATGATTCCCATCCAGAAGACAGAGAAGCTACAGGAATTAGACTAATGGACAGAGTGGCTACAGGTAGCAGAATGTCTCGCAGAATGTGTCCTTTGGACATTCACAGATTGGCTACAAAAGTTTGCATCATGTACCCAAATAGAGCAGGGCCATGTGACTGAGAAGCTGAAGACAAGAGTGAGGCATGTGTGTAGTACCGCAGAGAAAGGTGTTCCTGTTTGGAAAGTTGCTGCATCTTGAGTTGTTTCTTGATCCTGAATTTTACCCTGCTCACTTTGTCTCTCATAATTCCGACATGTTGTCAGGAGTGACCAATTGCTGGAAAAAGATATCATATATGGTAAGGTAGAGTGTCAGAGAAAAAGGGGAAGACCCCCAGTGAGATGAACTGGCCAAGTGGCAGCATCAATGGATTCAAGAGTGGCACCAATAGTGAGGTTGGTCCAGGATCAGGCAGTGTTTTGTTCTGCTGTTCATAAAGTCACTATGAGTCAGCACAGCTCGATGGCACCTAACAACAACACTTCCCAAATAAACCCCATAATAATGAGTATTATTATGAGCTCTGTGTGGCTATTGCAATGTATTACTGAACCCAGATGTGAAGCAGAAAATGGTGTTGGAGGGATGATTGGTGTAAGAATAAAGTAAAGAATGTTGTAGGGAGGAGACATGTCTGTCCCTTACTATATAGAAATTGGCTTTGGGTAGATTTTGAATTTGATTCCCTTTACCTATTGTGAAGTGTGAGGAAGTCAGACATGGCTCCAAAATGTGATTTTAATAAATAAGGAGCAAAGGTAAAGAAAATAAGGTTACTCATCTTGTAATACAGAAATGGCTGCAAGCATACGTTGACAGAGAACTTCCAGAGGTTCAAGCCAAATTCAGAAGTGGATGTAGAAGTAAGGATATCATTGCTGATGTCCAATGGATTTTGGCTTAAATCAGAGAATATCAGAAAGATGTTTACCTGTGCTTTATTGACTACACAAAGGCTTTCGATTGTGTGGATCATGACAAGCTATGGACAACATTGCAAAGTATGAGTATTCCGGAACACTTAATTGTGCTCATGAGAAATCTGCACATGAACCCAAAGGCAGTTGTTCAAGCAGAATATGGGGACACTGGAAGCTTTAAAATGAAGAAAGTGTGTGAAAGGGTTGTAATCTTTTACCACACAGATTCAACCTGTATGTTGAGCAAATAATCCGAGAAGCTGGGTTATATGAAGAAAAATGTGGCATCAGGATTGGAGGAAGACTAATTAACAACCTGCAATATGCAGATAATACAACCTTGCTTGCTGAAAGTGAAGAGGACTTAAAATACTTAACTGATGAAGACAAATGTCCACAGTCTTCGGTATGAATTGCATCTCAATATAAAGAAAACAAAATTCCTCACCACT
Source organism: Chrysochloris asiatica (assembly GCF_000296735.1). NCBI lineage: Eukaryota > Metazoa > Chordata > Mammalia > Afrosoricida > Chrysochloridae > Chrysochloris > Chrysochloris asiatica. The sequence continues at coordinate 1,125,345 of NW_006408611.1, read as the reverse complement.
GGACCACTAAACAACACTCTTATCATTGGAGAAAAGCTTGAAGTTGTTAAGGACTTCATTCTTCTTGGATCAACCATCATTACTTATGGAAGCAGTAGTCAAGAAATCAAACGGTGTTTTGCATTAGGCAAATCTGCTTTTTAAAATATTGAAGAGCAAAGATGTCAGCTTGAGGACTAAGGTGCACCTGATCTAAGCCATGGTATTTTCAATAACCTAATATGCATGCAAAAGTTAAACAGTGAATAAGGAAGATCTTAGAAGAATTGATGTTTTTGCATTATGGTGTTGTAGGAGAATATTGAAAGTGCCTTGGTCTGCCAAAAGAATCAACAGATTTGTGTTGGAAGAAGTGTAGCCTGAGTGCTCCTTGGAGGCCAGGATGGTTGGACTTCATCTCTGATACTTTGGACATATTTTCAGGGGCAACCAGATGCTTGAGAAGGTTATCAAGTTTGATAAAGTGGAGGGTCAGATAAAAAGAGGAAGACTCCCAGGAAGATGGACTGGCAAAGTGGCAACAGCAATGGTCTCAGGTGCAACAATGATTGTGAGGTTGGCACAAGATCTGGCAGTGTTTCCTTCCATTGTGCATAGGGTCACTATGAGTCAATACTGACTCAACGGCACCTAACAAAAACAACATTGCTTTGGGCAAATCTCCTACAAAAGATACCTTTCAAGTGTAAAAAAAAAAAAAAAAAAAAAGTATGATATTGAGGACTAAGATGCACCTGACTTTAGTTATTGTATTTTCCATTGTCTCATATACATATGAAAGCTGGACAATGAATATGAAAGAGTGAAAAAGAACTGTTGTCATTATTAAAAGCCATTGAGCAACTAGTGGGTTTGAACTGCTGACCTTGTGGTTGCCAGTCCAGTTCTGATCCCACAGCACCACACCATGATTCTAGAGCATTGCCAAATAATATTACATGTGTATGGAGTGCCAGAAGGACAAACAATTCTGTTTTGGAAGAGTTACAGCTAGAATCCTCCTTAGAAGTAAGGACATGAAGATGTGCCTCATGCAGTTTGAATATGTTATGAGGAGAAGGGATCATTCTTGGAGAAGCACATCATTCTTGGTAAAGTAAGATAAATGAAAAAGGTGCAGACCATCAACCAGATGAACTGACACAGTACATACAACAATGGCATATTGTAGGACTGTGCAGTGTTTCATTCGGTTGTAGAGACTCAACACCTTAAGGACAGCAATAACATCATCCCAGGTGTATCATTGAACCTGCTGATTTTCCTCACATATATTTCCCCTGAATTCCTAGTTCAAAGAGAACAATGCTGAGCTACCTAAAGTTATTTCAAATGAATATTTTCTAGAAAGTATTGGCTTAGAGGAAAGTATATTTAGACACTCAGAAACATTGTGCAAAAGCTCAAAGTTCAAAACAATAAAAATAACAACAAAAAGCTGATGTGTCAGCTTCTACATTTAAACATTCCCTACCTAATTGTATGTGATTATAGAGAAATTATGTTTTTAATGTAGAATATAGACTTCGTACACATTAAAATAACAACTTGATTTTGCCTGACTCTAAAAGATCATCCCTTTCAAGTATTTCTGTATATTTCCAGGGATTACTTATGTGTTTGGTTGATTTTTGACATATTTGCTCAGACTTGTTGCTTCTAGCTTCTTCCCACGTCACTATTGAATGCTTTGTCTCCACGTTTCCATGTTTTTAGTTCTCTCCCCTTCACTTTTCCACAAACACTGACCTCATTTCTCCTTCCTTCTTTTCTCAGGACAGTGTTAACTGGAGACTGAAACAAGTCATAATAGAAAATTAGTTTTGATTTTAATTAAAAGTCATACCAAAAGCAAAGCACAGCAAAACAAACAAACAGCAAAATCTGATGCCTTTGAGTCCGTTTTGACTTGTGATGAGCCCTTGTGTTTAAGAATAGAGCTTTCATGACTCTAGTTTTTATAGAGGCCAATTGCTAGGTCTCTCTTCCACAGTGTAGCTAAGTAACTTCAAACCACCAAGCAAGTTTTAGCTGAGTGATCAAGCACAAACTATGCCTCCCTGGGACTCTAAAGATATTATAAAGTCATGATAGTTCAGATGAGGCCAATTTGACTAAACACTTAGCATTACCACCCATGAATTAACTCACCCTTTTCTGTCATAGGAAGCTTTTTCCTGTGTGTTGTTCACTTTGGGTCCAGACCACTGACATTTTGATGGAACCCTCTCCTATTTCTCCCATTTTGTCTTTTCCACCAATCTCAAAACCTCAGATTTCTGTTTCTTTGCCTTTCAAGGACATATGCTTTTTTTTTTTTTTTTAATACTCTTTAATGCCCTCTGCATCCTTTTGCTAGTTTTTTGTGTTTTTTTCAGAATTGGCCTGTCCCTGAATAAGATATCCATTTATGCTATTAAACATTTAATGTCATCATCTGCTGTCTTTTTGTTTCAAGATCTCTTGACAAAATCCACTAACGTGAATTCGATATTTGAATTGTAATAGTATGACAAAGAAGGCTCTCTAAGTGATCACTTGTAGTAATCAACGGTGAAGATAGTCTACCTTAGAAATTGTCTCTACCTCCAAGAAAATGTTTGGCATTTTTATAATAGCCAGATTATCTCCTGTTTCTAGACATTACTGGCTCAGAAATATTGGCATTTGGTCTGAGAGTTCTACTAACTTCCTTTATGAATCCAGGCTTGTGTTAACACTCTTCCTAGGCTCTAAAAGCACCCATTTACAACATCCATTTACACAAATATGAATGTTCTTGGTGTGACTATCAAAACAGAGCTTTTCACACCCCTTTGTTAGTGTCCTCTAAAACTGTCAAAGGCAGTATAAGCAAAATCTTGGCCAACCAGAATGCCAAAACAAAGAGTAGAGGTTCATGGCTGTGTTTCTGGCAACCAACACATGAATCAAATGGAAATCACCTCTAATGCCTTACTCTCCTAGTCAAGTCAATAAATTCCACATCCTTTTTGAAGCTGTATAGCCAGATTTCTGTGCCAAGCCCTGTGATACAAACTTAAGGCATTTTATCACTTTTGGTCCTCAGCACACCTTAAGACATAAGAACTAATCCAATTTATGAATGAGTAAACAAAGGTTTGTTGAAGTTGTATGACTTTCTTAAACTAGTCACAGAATAAGGCTATTTGGGGATTTATGTGCCCTGGCTTATGTACCATTAAAGTCCAAGTTTTGCATTGTTCTGTTAAAATAATAACAAGTCTGTTAATATCTCGTCTACCTTTACATCTTTCAACTTCTGTATCAAATGTTGTCATTATCACTATGTTTTTCCCTGTTTATTTAATGTGGTCTGGTTCCTTCACTAGATTCCAACTTTTCTGTGGTAGAAGTAATAGATATTCACTCTTGTTCAGTTTGTACTCAGTGGAAACTCAATGCTGATAATTTCTTAAAACCTCAAGGATTTTTTTCTTTCTTTCTTTTTAGAGTCTCTTATAATTCCAAAGCCTGATGAAGGGGCCATTTGAGGGAAAAAAAAGTGTTGAAAGGCAGTATAATATACAAGTAACAGCTCTGGTCTAATCACAACAGAGGTCAGAGAGCTAACAGATGATTTGAGACCTCATTTGCAATCTTCTGAATATTAAACCACTTTTGTTATTTGCAAATTACTGGACAGTTTTCTTAACCTCCTTTGAGGCTCAGTTTCCTAATCTGAAAAATGGGGATGACAAATCCCATCTAAGTGATTTATAGTGAGACTTGAAAGGAAGATTAGGCGTGAACATGTTGTATAAACTGTGAAGTAGCAATGACATGTTGTTGTTGTTAAGTTCCATCAAGTTGGTTCTGATCCATAGAAACCCTGTATAGAGTTTCTGAGGAGCAGCTGGTAAGCTTGAACTGCTGACCTTGTGGTTCAAACCAACTTTAAAGTCCAGCGCATTAACCCTGAGTACCACATCAAGACTCCATCAATCACCTATAAAAGATTATAGTCTACATAATTTTTGTTTTATCATCAATATTGACCAACAATAAAAGACATCTTTCAGCATTTCATTTTCTCCATAATAAAAGGTTGGGGTGGTCTGCAAAGTTTCTTTTGTTTTAACACTCTAAGAATGCATCCTTATGGTGATGCTGAGAATGTGTGGGATTGGCTGGGGTGCCTGTGTGGGCAAGACTATGCAAAGTGAGAACTGATGCTTTACATTCAAATGGCTTCTCACTCACATCCCACTTGCCAGTGAACAAGATCACATCTCATGTGGGGGCTGTTTGTGTCTTCAAGGAAGGGGTGGCATGGTTACATGAAACGTGTTGTATCCAGTACAGATGGAGAAATGCCACTCTCCCTCCATGAGATGACAGCTCTGACTCTATTTCCTGTACCATGTCTGTTAATTCAGAACTGTACCCTGATGTCTCTGAACTCTTGTCCCAGAGAGTAAAAATAAAATTCAAAGATTTTCTCAGTTTTCTTTCTATCAAAGTGCATTTTTTTTTTTTCCAAGACACCTTCCCCATAGTCTGAACTTGAGAGAAAAGGTGAGAGTGAGGGCAGGTTTAACAGAGGTGGAAATGGAACAATCAGGCATTTACAAACTAATAGCTGAAATGTAGTTTTATTTACCATTCAGTAGAACTTCCAAAAGTGCTAAAAGGATTTGGAGATTATTCTCCAGTGGCATTAGGAATAAACATAAAGATATTTGTTACCCATTTTTCCTTGACCTTACTGTAACTAAAACTCTTAAATTTAAGCACAGTAGTCCATCCATATAGTCATAGTGATTTAGCTTCTCTCTAAGAATAGGGGCAGTTCTACATGAAATAAGTAGTACAATTAAAGTGCTTATCTACTGAACCTCTATTTTACTGTGAGAAAATGACTTTTAAATAAAAAGGCATGATTTCTCTCCAGGTTCCCAGAAATATAGAAGGAAATGGAAATGTCAAAAGAGTTGGATTGAATTTGGGGACTGTATGTGCTAACAAGTTATTGTTCTCTGCATTATCTTTGAAATATAGATTATGCCACAAATATTAGACCTCTCTCCTTCAAACTGAAATGACTCCAAAATATCAATGGGAAATACTCAAAATTCTTTAGTCTCCCTTCCCGCATCATCTATGATTGGTTCTAAACCATCTTTCTAGTCATATTTCTTTCCCCAGCCCTCACTTACCATTTTCCACAACTATTAGTCAAGCAATTTCACACCTCCTTGCCTTTTATCCCCAGCATTCCTTCAGCCTGGGACAATCTTATGCTTACTGAAATTGTTTTTTTTTAATTTTTATTTTTTATTATTCTTTAAGTCTCTATTGAAATTTTACTTCTTATAAAACATTGCTCCTGAGCACCCAAATATTATTTCACTCCTACTTTTATATGTAGTTTTTATGATAGTTCATAATTTATACTATTTTTGACAACTTTATTCTGACTTGCTCAGATGTTATAAAGCATCTGTCTGGACATTATGAAAATGAATTACTTAAGGACACAGGATATTCAGCTCTGATCTTGCTAGTTCCTTTTAAGGGATGAATGTTTTGTAATAATGTAGGAATGGTTTTATAGATAGATAGATGGATGAATAACACAACAGAAAAAAAAAAAAAACAATAGAGATAATTATGGATTCAGAGTTTAATGTTGACCCAGCTTTAAGATAATTGTGTGGCATAATTCACTCTGTGTGTTTGCTTTGAATATCTGTTATTTTTATTATTATTCTGGCCAGTTCACAATCCTGCATGGAGAAACACCTCTGACTCATTTCATAACCATTTGCATGGTCTGTGAGACTCAGATGAAATTTACTCACTTAAAAATGTTGGCCAATAACCCAGGCCTAACTGAGTATCTCATTCACTCAAGCGCAGGGATTGGTTCAGTATGGAAATAAGAACCAAACCAGAAAAATCAGTCTTTTCTCAAATACATTGAGAAAAATATAGTGAAGAAGACTCTCTTTTTTCTATACTATGAAATCAAGAGTATGAAGATGATATGAGTTGGAACAAGAGCAGTCTTGTTCCCAACATTGAGGTACAGCCAATGTGAAAATAAAGTCAAGTTATAAAAAATAAAATTTAGAGATGAAAAGGGACAGGATACAGATATAGCATGATGCTGGTTGAATCGTTGGATCTAGCTAAGCCTATAGCCCATTTTGCAAGATGTGAGAAAATAAATTTCCTTACTGTATTTTGTCTTTTACTTTTTTAAAATATTCCAAGTTGAATTTCTGTTACTTAGAAACAAATTCATACTAATTAAGTATATAAATATCCAAGGAAATTGATCCAGTGTTGCCACTTTTTAAAATAAACACTTGTATTTCAGAGAAAAATCACTGTGGTCTACTAGAAATCTAGACAGCTACTGAGCTTTGATGTTTTCATTGTTGTTCATGCCATTGAGTCAGTTCTGACCCATAACAATGCTGTACACTGTTTCCAAGGAGCAGCTGGTGAGCTTGAATGGGCGACCTTGTGGTTCAAATCAAATTTCCAGTCTAGCGCATTAACCCACAGCGCCACCCAGGACTCCAACTACAGAGCTAAGAGTAATAAATGGCATTGCATTCATTATCAAAAAGTGCATTGCAAGATCTATCTTGCAATGATATCTGTGATAATATTTATATCTACAAGAAAGACCAGTTAAAACTACAATTATTCAAGTTTACATACCAAAAACTAAAGCTAGTGATGGTGGTGCTATGAGTTAATACTCTGGACTGCAAAGCTGTTTGAACTGCAATGTTGGTGGTTCAAGCTCACGAGTTGCTCCTTGGAAACCCTATGGGTCAGAATCAACTTGACAGCACTTAACAACAACAACAACAAATGAGTTCTTCAGTCAGAAATTTATCACACATGCGTTTAAGATACATTGATAATTACTGGTGATTGGATCAGTAGTTGGAAAATATGGACTTGGTTATAGATGATGAGGAAGATTGCATGATAGGATTTTTCATAGATGAGTGAGCACCTTAAGTGCTATATAGGTTTTCTGAAAATTTTCAATTTGTATTCCATCAATTCCTGGAGCCTTTTTTATCACCTTAGACCAGCACGGACTTCTTCCTTCAAGACCATCAGTTCTTTGTCATATGATATATTTTTTAAATGTTTAAACTTCAACCATTTGTTTTTGGTACAGTGACTCTGTGTATATATTTCCTCTTCTTCTGATACTTTCCTCATCATGCAGTATTTTCCCCAAGGGCTTGAATATTTTTTCAGTTCTTTCAGATTGAGAAATGCTGTGCATGTTCTTCCCTTTTGGTTTTCTAACTGAAGGATTTTTCACATTTCATTATAATACTGACTTTAACTTATTGAGCTGGCCTTCTAAGGTTTCTATTTAACTCATTTATTTCCTCATTTTTTTCAATCATTTTAAAACCTCTATTTGGGGAGTCCTGGTGTGATACTATAGGTTATTTTTGTTGTTGTTGTTGCATGCTGTGGAGTCAGTTCCAACTCATAGTGACCCTGTACAGGGTGTCCAAGGCTGTAAATCTTTACGAGAACAGAAAGCCTCATTTTATTCCCATGGAACAGCTGGTAGTTTCAAACAGCTGACTGTGAGATTAGCAGTCCAATTCGTAACCATTAAACTACTGGAGCTCCTTAAGCACTCAGTTGCAATTTCAGTTGTGAACCACAAGGTTGTTGGTTCAAATCTACCAGCTGCTCCTCAAAATCCCTATAGGGCCTCGCTATGAGTTAGAACTGATTCGACAAACATAACAACAGCAATTCTGGAGAGCAACTTTCTAAGTCTCTTCTGACATCAGTTTTGGTTGTTTCTTATTTTTGTGTTTTTTCAGTGAATTTTTGCTTTATTTCTGAATGATGTTTTTGATGTCATTCCACAGCTCTTCTGGTCTTTGGTCACTAGTGTCTAATGGATCAAATCTATTACTGAGATGGTATCTAAATTCAGATGGGATATTTTCAAGGTCATATTTTGACTCTTTTGGATATGATTGAATTTTCTTCAGCTTCAGCATGAACTTGCATATGAGCAATTGATGGTCTTTTTCACAGTCTGAACCTGGCCTGGTTTTGTCTCTTCCCACAGATGTAGTCAACTTGATTCTTGTGTATTCCATCCGGTGAGATCCATGTGTAGAACCAACTTTTATGTTGTTGAAGTTATTTGCAATGGATAAGTCAGTGACTTTTCAAAATATTTTCATGCAATCGTCAGCATAATATCTGACATCAATGCCTATTTTCCAACTATTGCTCTTCCTCTTTGTTTCCAACCTTCACATTTGAATCACCAGTAATAATAATAATAATAAAAGTATTGCATGTTTAATCAATTTCAGACTGAAGAAGTCTGTAGAATTTTTCAATTTCATCACTACTGCCTTTAATGGTTGGTGCATAAATTTAATGGTGGTGTTAACTGGTCTTACTTATCTTCTTGTTGTTGTTAGGAGCCATGGAGTTGGTACCGACTCATAGTGACACTGTACACAACAGAACGAAACACAGCCCAGTCCTGCTCCAGCCTCACAATTATTGCTATGTTTGAGCCCATTGCTGCTGTCAGTGTGCCAATCCATCTCTTTAGGGATCTTCCTCCCTTTCTCTGACCCTGCACTTTACTAATGTTATCTTTTTCTAGGGACTGATCCCTCCTGATAATATGTCCAAAGTATGAGAGACGAAATCTGGCCATCCTAGTTTCAAAGAGCATTATGGCTATATTTCTTCCAACACAGATTGGTTTGTTCTTTGTCAGTACATGGTACTTTTAAAATTCTCCTTGAAACTCAAATGCATCAATTCTTCTATGGTCTTCCTTATTCACTATACAAACTTCACATGCATATGAAGTTATTGAAAATACCATGGCTTGGTTCAGGCACACCTTAGAACTGAAACTGACATCTTTGTACTTGAACATTTAAAGACATATTGTGCAGCAGATTTCCCTAATGCAGTACAACACTTGATTTCTTGACTGCTCCATCTGTGAGTGCTGATGGCGACCTGAGCTAAATGAAGTCTTTGAAAACTTCAGTTTTTTTATTCATTGATATGCTGTTTATTAGTCCAGTGGTGAGCAGTTTGTTTGCTTTACATTGAGATGCAACCCATACTGAAGGCTATGGTCTTTGATCTTTATCTGTAAGCATTTTAAGTCCTCTTTTCCTTCAGCAAGCAAAGTTATATCATCTGCATATTGTAGGTTGTTAATGACTCTTCCTCCAAGTCTGATGCCACACTTTTCTTCTTATAAACCTGCTTCTCAGATTATTTGCTCAGCATACAGATTGAGTAAGTATGGTGAAAGAATACATCCCTTGTGCACACCTTCCTTAATTTTAAACCATTTCATGTTCCCTTGTTCTCTTTGAACAACTGTTTTTTGGTCTATGTACAGGTTCCTCATGAGCACAATTAAGTATTCTGTAATATTCATTGCCTGAAATGATGTTCATAGCTTGTCATGATCCACACAATTGAAAACCTTTGTGCAGTCAATAAAGCACATGTAAACATCTTTCTATTGATGTTATTGAAAGATTCTCTGGGCAAATTATTGAATGATGCAGAATGCATCAAGAAAAGATGGAAGGAAAACACAGAATCATTGTACCAAAAGGAAATGGTAATGTTCAACCATTTCAAGAGGTACCATATGAACAAGAACCAATGATACTCAGGGAGGAAGTCCAAAGTGCATTGAAGGAATTGACAAAGAACAAAGCACCAGGAATTGATGGAATAAAAATTGAAATCTTTCAAGAAAGTGAGGCAGCACAAGAAGCACTCACTCATCTCTGCCAAGAAATTTGGAAGACAACTATCTGGCCGACTGATTGGAAGAGATCCATATTTGTGCCCATTCCAAAGAGCAGTGACCCAATGGAATGCAGAAATCATTGGACAATCTCTTTGATATCTCAAGCGAGTAAAGTTTTGCTAAAGGTAATACAGAAACGGCTACAATCTACTCTGAGGAGACAGCTCTTTCACAGTCATATTTTGAGTGTCTTCCAACTTGAGGGGTTCATCTAGCACTATACCTGAAAATATTTCGGTTCTAGTCATAATGATTTAATCTTAAGGCTCTGTACCCCACAATTTACTACTGTTATTCATAAGACTTTCAATGGATAAACATTCAGAAGTAGTCTTCTGCTCCTTCTTTCTAGAGTGTCTTATTGTGTGAGCTTCCCTGAAATCTGTCCATCATGGGTGACCCTGTTGGTATTTAAAATACTTGCAACATAGCTTCCAAGATCACATCATCATGTAAGCTACCAGAGTTTGACAAACCTACTGATGAGTGGTGGCCCACAAGTATTTTTTGTTAAGTGCTGTCCAGCTAATTCCGACCCATAATGACCCTGTATAGGGTCTCTGAAGAGCAGCTGGTGAGCTTGAACTGCCAACCTTATGGTTCAAAGTGACTTTGCAGTCCAGTGTATTAACCCACAGTGCTACACAAGGAATCCCACATGCATGTTGTTGTTGTTATTAAGTACCGTGGAGTCAGTTCTGACTCATAGTGACCCTGCATAGGGTTTCCGAGGCTGCAAATCTTTACAGGAGCAGAAAGCCTCATCTTTCTCCCTCAGAACAGCTGGTATTTTCAAACTGCCGACCTTGAGGTTAGCAGCCCGATTCATAACCACTATGTTACCAGAGTGCCACATGTATAGTCATTGTTTATTTTGCTGAAAATGTTATTTGCAGTGCAAACGTTGTTGATCTTACAAACATTTATCATGTGATCAATAACATAATTTCTATTACCAACTGTTGTTTTCCAACTTCTAATCCTTTCTCTTTGTTTCCATCTTTCACATTCTAGTCATCATTAATTCACAATTAATCATAACTGTACATTTGATCAATTTATACTAAAGAATTTGTCAACATTATTAGGTTTCTTCATCACTGACACTAATAATAACATTTTAATGTTGTTGTTGTTGTTAGGTGCCAAGTCATTACCAACTCACAATGCCCCTATGCTCAACAAACAAAACACTATTCAATCCTACATCAACCTCACAACAATGTACATGCTTGAGCACATTGCTACTGCCAATGTGCCAATCTATTTCATACTTCACAATGTTGTCCATAGCTTGTCATGATCCACACAATTGGAAGCCTTTACATAGTCAATAAAACACAAGTAAACATCTTTCTGATATTCTCTGATTTAAGCCAAGATCCATCGGACATCAGCAATGACATCCCTCGTTCCACAGCCTCTTCTGAATCTGGCTTGAACCCCAGGAAGTTCTCTGTCAATGTATGCTTGCAGCCGTTTCTGTATTACCTTTAGTAAAACTTTACTCACCTGGGATATAAAAGAAATTGTCTGATGATATCCGAATTCCATTGTGTCACCTCTCTTTG
>NW_006408611.1:1103505-1112426 GCF_000296735.1 Chrysochloris asiatica | reverse complement strand
ATCGATGGATTCAAGCGTGGCAACAATAGTGAGATTGGCCCAGGTTCGGGCAGTGCTTCATTCTGCTGTGCATAGTGTCGCTATGAGTCAGTACCGACTCGATGGCACCTAAACACAAGAGCAGCACTATAAATCATGGAGCTCTGGTAGTTTAGTGGTTACAAATTGGGCTGCTAGCCTCAGGGTCAGCAGTTTGAAACTACCAGCAGTTTTGCAGGAGAAAGATGAGGTTTTCTGCTCCAGGAAAGATTTACAGCCCCGGAAATTCTGTATAGAGTGGCTATGAGTCGGAAGCGACTCCACGGCACATAACCACCACCACCATAGTATAACACAAATGCATAAATTTTTCTACTGTCTTCCTATTAATTGTACAACATTCACCTACATATGAGATGATTGAAAATACCATGGCTTTAGTCCTCAAACTGACAAATTTGCTCTTGAACACTTTAAAGATCCTCTGCAACTGATTTGCCCAATACAATGTCATTTGATTTCTTGACTGCTGCTTCAGTGCATGTTGATGGTTAATCCTGAGCAAACTGAAATCTTTGACAGCTTCAATTTTTACTCCATTTATCTTGAAGTTATTTATTGTTGCAGTGATGAGGACTTTTTGTTTTTTTTACATTGATGTGAAACCCTTAGTAAAAGCTGTGGTCTTTGATGTTCATCACTAAGTATTTTAAACCCTTTTCACTTTAAGCAAGCAAGATTTCATAATCTGCACATTTTAGGTGGTTAATGAGTCTTCCATCAATCCAGATGGCATGTTCTCCTTCATATACACATACTTTGCAGATTATGTGCTCATAATATTAATTATATAAGTATAATGAAAAAATACAACTCTGAAGTCAACCTCTTATAATTTTGAAACATTTGATGCTCCATTGTTAAATTTGAACAACTAACTACCTTTTGGTCTATGTACAGTTTCCTCATGAATACAATTAGGTGTTCCAGCATACTTATTCTCTGCAATTTTCCCATAGTTTGTCAATCCAAAACCTTTGCATAGTCAATAAAGCACAAGTATACATCTTTCTGTTATCCTTTGCTTTCATCCAGTATACATCTGACAGGAGCAATGATATCACTAGTCCCATGTCCTGACTATGGCATGAACCTCTAGCAATTTCCTGTCAATGTAGTGTTGCAGCCATTTGTAAATTATCTTTAGCTAAATTTTACTTTTTATGATATTAATAATACTGTGTAATGATTTCTATATTTTTTGTGTCATCTCTCTTCGAAATAGGCATAAATATGGATCTCTCCAATAAGTTGGCCAACTAGTTTTCTTCCAAATTTCCTGGTATAGATAAGTATGTTCCTCCAGTGCTGCATCAGTTTGTTGAAAGATTTCAATTTGTATTCCATTAATTACTGGACCGTTATTTTTTGCCAATGCCTTCAATGCACCTTGGACTTCTTCCTTCAGTATCATTGGCTCTTGATCAAATTCTACCTCCTAAAATGGTGAACATCTACCATTTCCTTTTGGTACAGTGATTCTGTGTGTTCCTTTCTTCATCTTTAGATGCTTTCTGCACCTTTTAATTGTTTGCCTATAGAATCCTTCAATAATTCAAGTTTAGGCTTGAATTTTATTCTTCAGTTCTCTCAGCTTGAAAAATGCTGATCCTATTTTTCCCTTTTGATTTTCTCATTCAATGACTTTGCACATTTCGTTACAATATTTTAGTTTGTCTTCTAAAGCTCCTTTGAAATTTTCTGTTCTGCTCTTTTACCTCCCCATTTTTTCCATTTGCTTTAGCATGTCTATACTGGATAACAAGTTTCAGAGTCTCTTCTGACATCCATTTTGTTCTGTTTCTTCTTTCTTATCTTCTTAATGATCCTTTGTTTTCTACCTGTATGATGCTCTTGATGTCATCCCACAATTCTTCTGGTCTACATTGTGTAGTGTCTAATGCATCAAATCTTCAGATGGTTTTTAAGTTCAGGTGAGGTATGTTCAAGGTCGTATTTTGGCTCTCATGCACTTGTTTAATTTTCTTCAGCTTCAGTCTGCTCTTGCATATGAATAATTTTTTGTCTTTTCCACAGTCTGTTCCTGGTCTTGTTTTGGCTGATGATATGGAGATTTCCCACTGTCTCCACAGATAAGAGTCCATTTTGATTTCTGTGTATTCCATCTAGTGATGTCCATGTGTATTAACTTTAATGGTATTTTAAAAAGGTAGTTGCAATGAAGACATCATTGATCTTGCAAATTTCTGTCACGTGATCTCCTGCATCATTTCTAACACTAAGGCCATATTTTTCAATTATTGATCCTTCCTTTTTGTTTACAACATTTGCATTCCGATCATCAGTAATTATCAATGTATCTTGATTTCATGCTTGATCAATTTTAGATTGAAGTAATTGGTAGAATTATTCAGTTTAATCATCACTGACTTTAGTGGTTGATGTGTAAATTTGAATAATAGTAGTATTAACTGGTCTTCATTTTAGGTATATGGATATTATGCTATCACAGATGACATTGTATTTCAAGACAGGATCTTGAAATGATCTTTTTGGTGTTAATTGCAATGCCTTTTCTTTTCATTGTGTCATTCCTTGCATAAATAATATACTTTTCAGATTCAAAATGGGCAATACCAATCTATTTCATCTCATTAATGCCTAGGATATCGATGTTTATGTGTTTCCTTTCATTTTTGACAAATTCCAATTTTCCTAGATTTATACTTCGTGTATCCCATGTTCTGATTATTAATGGATGTTACAGTGGATTTTCTTCACTTTAACTTGTGCCCCATCAGCAGTGAAGGTCCCAAAGACTTTGCTCTAGTTGTGTTATTATGATCAACTCTTATTTTGAGTGTCTTCCAACCTGAGAGTCTCATTTTCAGACTCTACATTGACAATATTCCGGTGCTATTTGGAATGTTTCAATTTTCAATTGTCTGGTACTTTCTGATAGTGTCCACTGCACTGCTATTCATAATGTGTTAGGTGACTGAATAATTGGAAGCAGTATTCTCCTTCTTCCTAATCTATCTAAATCTGGAAGTTCATCTGAAACCTGTCCATCATGGGTGACACTGCTGACTTTTAAAGAGTCAGTGGCATAGCTTCCAGAATCACAACAACACACTAGCCATCACAGCACAACAAACTGACAGACAAGTGGTAGTTCATTCCAATAGTAATCATAATAGCCTAGCTTCCTTGCATGTATATGGGTATTATCCTATGACAGACTACATTGTACTCTAAGATAGATTTTAAGATGCTCCTTTTTGACAATGAATGATACCGTATCCTCTTCAATTTGCCATTCCCAGCATAGATAGTAAATTATATGATCATTCCATTCAAAATGGTCAATAGCAGTTGTGAGAATTAAGGTTCTGAGCCAACTTGACTGGGCCAGAATACTCAGATGTTTGACTATTCAGACTTAGTAATTCTCCATGATGGGATCTTATATAATATAGTCAACTCCGTGATGTGATCTGCTTTGAGCAGCCAATCAATTGAAAGGAATTTTCCTCAAGGGTGTGGCCTGCTTCTAATCTATTTGACATTCAGGTAAAGCTAGCTTGTATTCTGCTAGGTCTGAATCCTGCATCTAACTTGTCATCTTACCTTAGACTTTAGACTTGAACCAGTGTCCTTCTGTGTTGCCTGATCCTGGAAGTAATCAGAAGGCTTCCATTTGCCTGACATGCCTTCCTGCTGCCTGACCTGTTGTTCTTGGTTCATCTGATCCACAGTCTTGGGACTTGCACACCTTCCCAAATGTGTGAGACATTTCCGTGATAAAAACTTCTTTTTATATATACTTATATAAACGTAACTGATTTTGCATCTTTAGAGAACCCAGTCTAGTACATCAAACTGTTTCAGTTCTGTAATGCCTAAGACTTTGGTCTCTATGCATTCCATTTCATTTTTGATGTCTTCCAATGTTCGTAGATACTTTGTACATTCCACATTCTAATTATTAATAGATATTTACAGTTTCTTCTCATTTTGTGTTGTACCCTATAAACAAATAAATATCCCAAAAGCTTTGATTTATCCACTTTATTAAGGACAACTCAACTTTGAAGATGCAACTCTTCCTCAGTCAGATTTTGAGTGTTTTCCAACCTAAGGGGCTCATCTTCCAGCACTACATGTGAACATGTTCCATTGCTATTCACAAGAATTTCTGTGTCTAACCATTCAGAGGAGTCCTGATGTGGCACTGTGGATTAATGCACTAGACTGCACGGTTGGTTTGAATAAAAAGGCCTAAAGTTCAAGCAAACCCGCTGCTTCTTAGAAATCCTATACAAGGTTGTTATGAGTCCAAAATGACTCAAAGGCACTTAACAACAACAGCAACAACAACAACCAGTCAGAAGTTATCTTCCTTTCCTTTTTCCTAGTCTGTCTTAGTAAGGCAGCTCCACTGAAACCTGTCCACCACACGTGATCCAAATGATATTAAAATACCAGTGACATGGCTTCCAGTATCAAAACAGCACAGAAGGCACCACAGCAAGACAAACTTACAGACAAGTGGCAGATTCTTTTTGTTGTTGTTGAGTGCTTTCAAGTAGATTCTGACTCATAGTGACTCTGTAAGGGTTTTTGAGGAGTAACTCGTGGATATGAATTGGTGACCTTGCAGTTAGTAGTCCAGTGGTCATTCTACAGTTGCACACCAGGACTCAGTCATTATGACACCTCCTTTGGGAAGCCTTGTCTAGATTTAATTAGAATCATATGCCTATCTAATGTATTGGTGTAAAATCTCCTGTTTTTTTCTTCTCACTGTATTAAACTTTCTTGTTTAATTGCACTCCAACATCCACTCTCTGTACTACCATCCTTAATTTCCATGAACTTGGAACCTATTACAGTATCTGATACATAACAGGTTTCCATAAGTGCAGTTTGATCAGTTTAGACTTTCTTAGACTCCCAAGCCCTCTTGGCAACTGATAGAGTGGCTGCTTAGTAACAAATATGTAGTAAATGTTATTTATTCAGTGATAGTTTCTGTCAGTTGGCTTCTGCTGTTAGCAGTGGTTTAGCCCATTGTTTGTGGCTCTCATTGATAATTGTCCACACTAAAGAATGTAGATCTTGCCCAAAAGAGTTATATTTGTACAGTCCATCATACTTTCACAATTCTTTCTCATGCATATAATTAAAATGATTACCCAATATCCCCATGAAGCACATTTTCCACGTATTATCTCTAATTTATAGACAAGCCAAATCTATGTCTAGTAAATGGCAATAAAACTTAGAAGTTTGGATTCCATATTCAAAATTCCTGCCACTAAGCCCTAAAACACCATTAGTAGTGGGGTGAAACATCTCAATCCTCTAATTATCCACTTAATCAGAAGTCCCTTTGTGATCTCCATAATAGGCAAAGTAAAAACCATTGAGATAAATTAAGCATGATGACAGGAGCATTCAGTCAGTGAGAATCTAAAGGTATAAATCTCAGTGGTATCAGATTACTATGGTTGTCAAAGAATACTGATTCATCATCTTAGTCCTTTCCAAATGTGTCCTATCTCATTAGACACACATTGTGGAGCTAACAACCCAAACTAAGTGAAGACATGTAGAAGAAAGAACGGACAGTGCATAGTTGTTCTGAATTAAAAAAGAAAAGTGCAGTTGTTTATTATGATGAGCCAGTGGCCTCCAAACACCATGGAGTTGGTCAACAACAGCAATAAGCACAGAAGAGCAGAAAAAACTCTGAGATAGAGAGAAAATGGTCAGGTCTAGGATTTCCAGAGTTCTCTTGAGATAAATAAATATTTTTTATTTCTATATATGTTGAAGTAAACTAAAAAATAAATTCATTTTAACTATAACATATATGCTGAGAGAAGAAAAACTTTTTTATTGATTAGAAAGAAATGTAGGATGTGTGGAAACAGTATATATACTCTTTGGGAATGAAAAAAATACAGGATAGTGTGTGTGTTCACTAGGTTCAAAGAGAAGGGGCTAAAAATAGCCTTGCATTTACAAGGGGTATTTTGTGTGGTTACATGCAAAGATTTTACAGGAAGACTGACTTGACAAAAATCTGGGGTCTATTGCAAAGTGACCTGACCTGCACAATCTAGACAAATGATCCATTTCTCTATGTGGGCATGGAGTCCTAGTAAGGTGCTGCAGGATAATGCACTAGACCATAGGTCACAAGGTCAGTGGTTAAAACTCACCAATGGTTCTTTGGGAACCCTATACAGAGTCGTTATGAGTCTGAACCAACTTGATGGCACTAACAACAGCAATATCTTGGTATAAATCATACACATAGTCAAAGATTTATGAGAAGAATGTATGGGATTTTAGTATAAATGCCTTATAATACATAAGGAGCTATGGTAGTGTAGTGGTTAGGAATCGTGCTGGGAACCTCAGCAGTTTGAAACTACCAGCTGTTCTGCAGGAGAAAAATAAGGCTTTCTGCTCCTGTAAAGATTTGCAGCCTTGGAAACCCTGTACAGGGTCGCTACAGTTTGGAACAGACTCCACAGCACATAACTACCACCACCAATACATATCACACAATAAACACTCTGTGGCTAGGGGGATGTCATTTTCAGTCTATTTTGCACAGATTCAACAATAAATATGGGAAGTTGAGAGAGCAATATACACACTAGTCAAATGCTTATGTTCTCAAGCAAAACAGGCTCAGTCCCTTATTGTCTGCCATTTAATTTAATTAAGCCTAGTTTTCCTCTTTGGTAAAATAGAGTGATGATAGAATCTTTCTCATATGATTTTTGTACCATATAAGACACTTGCTTACCTGGCACATAATATCTGGTCTGTATGTACGCAGCTGTTATCATTGCAGTGTAATTGCTGTCTTTCATTGAAGGTCTTCCCCCCTCCTTACAGATTCAGCTCTGGTAGCGTACTGGTTACGAATTGGGCTGTGAACCTCAGGGTCAGCAGTTCAAAACTACCAGCTGTTCTGCAGGAGAAAGATGAGGCATTCTGCTCCTATAAAGATTTATAGCCTCAGAAACCCTGTACAGGGTCGTTATGAGTCAGAACGGACTCCATGGCACATAACAACAACAACAACATAGATTCAGATACTTGGATGTTGTTGTTGTTAAGTGCCATTGAGTTGGTTCCAACCTATAGTGTCCCTCTATAGGGTTTCTGAGGAGCAGCTGGTGAACTTGAACTGCCAAATATGCAGTTCCTATGGCTTACTTGAATGTAGATATGTGTAAATGTGGCTATTTAGTTTTGGAAATTTTTAACAGGATAGCTCAGAGAATATGACAAAAAAATTTTTTTTCAAAATTCAGGATTATTTTAGTTTTAAAAACATAAGTTCAAATTGAAACAATATAACTAAGATTCAGAATTTGACAGCTGAGTTCTACAATTAAGGCTAGAAGGTGTTGAGCTGGATACCCTTTCAGTGGCTTGAAAGCTATTCTAAGAGTAAGGTGTATAACACTAGTGAGGTACATGCACCTTAGAATATTAATGAAATATTTGCAATAAAAAGGGTGACATTTATTCAAAGACAAATTTAAAAAGGGTTAGGAAATAAGGAGGAATGTTGTTGTTAGGTGTCTTGGAGTCATTACAGACTCATAGTGACCCTATGCACACACTAAGCCAACCTCACAATTGTTGCTATGCCTGAGCCCATCGCTGCCATCACTGTGCCAATTAATCTCATTGAGGGGGTCTTCCTCTTTTTCTCTGATCCTCCACTTTGCCAAACATTGTATCCTTTTTCCAGCGACTAGAAGGAGGGATGGAAACAGAAAACACAATGAGAAAGTGGGATAAATGATATTTCATTGTGGGGCTTGCAACGATTGGGATGAAACAAAATCTGTATGGATTGTTGAGTAAAAAAATTGACCTGCTTTGTAAACCTTCATCTAATTCACAACAAAAAGTTAAAAAAAAAAAAAAATAGAATAAGGGGTGAAGAAAGACAGTGCTTACTATGCACAGTTATGTGACATTGAGTACTTTATGTCTTTTCATTCTTATCAACAGCTCCAATATATAAACATGCAGACTATGTAATATTAACTGTTCAGATTCAGTTAGATTGTGGTTTTAATTTTGCAGTGTAGAGAATTATTCAATGTCTCTCTCAGCCATGATTGGTAAACTCCCACCAAATGAATTTTTCCTGATGGGTCTCAGTAAGCAAAGGTGAGAGGAGATGCTTTGATCCAGTTGTGAGTGATTTTTAATAGGGTTAACTATAAAAACTTAGAACTCTGATATGTATAAAATGAGCTATCTTAGAAACAGGGACAGGAGATCTCACTACCATCAAAGAAGAGGAGTATGTGGAGTATGTCCTTTGAACCCTGAGATATCTGCACTCTGAGTCTTCTCAACCCAGAGATGGAAAAGGAAGACACTGTAGGAGTAGCAGAGGAGTGACAGGGACAACAGCAGAGCAGCAGAACCAATAGCCAGAGCAACAGTCAAAGTGATGGGCATCCTATCCCATGTAGCAAGAAAAAGCTTATTGCTTTGGGTTCACATGTGCTGTGGGGTGCTTCCAGATATTTGATTAGGGACCTAGATTTCTGAGCCCTCAGAGCTAGAGCTGAGTGTCTTTAGGATAAGGTTTGTATTGGAATGGCGTTCTGGTAGAAGCCATGCCATCAAGGAACACAGTGGAGGACCCTAAGCATGAAGAGCTCATTGTTAAGCAAGGCCACAATGAGTCTCCCCTTGGAAGGCAAGGCCCTGAGGAGGAATCTCATGTGGGGGCTCTGCAGTTTCTGTCTCTTTGTTTTAATCAGCTTATTTTTAATTTTCTTGATTTTATAATAAAAATTTTCAGTAGAATCTTAGTAGGAATTATATTAGAGATTTGAAACTTGTTTTTAGGCACCATTACACCA
>NW_006408611.1:1097641-1103047 GCF_000296735.1 Chrysochloris asiatica | reverse complement strand
ACTTGACATTTTAGGATATCAGAAAGATGGATGAAAAGAACTAGATATGAATAGAACAAGAAAACTGTTTTAAGAAAAATACCTTTGTCAACATTGTATAGGCAAAAAGTAAAAATTGATATAATCAAGGATGTGTAATGCTTCAAATAAATTTATTATTATGAGATCATAGTGTATTGTAACGGTATATAAGGAGCTGAAAAAATTAAGTTAAAAAAAATCTTCAATCAGAATTCAACACAAACCATCAACTCCGTGTGATTTCTTTTGCCGACTCCACATCACCCTTCATGAGCCCCCTAATAAGTTTGTTGGGGCTGGTCCCCAACAACGTGCCTTTTTGGCATTTGTCAGCAGCTAAAAGAACTTAACAACAGAACTTTATAGCACTGATGTAGCAGGGAAGAGGTCAAAAGGCCTATGGCTGAGAGGCCAAGGGTTAGAGAGAAAGAAGCCTGTCTGAAAGCATGGCTGAAAAAAGACTGTTCTGATCAAATAATTGTGTTTTGAACATTTCCATGGAGTTGTCCTTTACTCATAGTGACCCTGTATAGGGTTTGTTGTTGTTAACTGCCGTTGAGTCAGTTCTGACTCATAGCTATCCTGCATAGAGTTTTGTAGGAGCAGCTAGTGGGTTTGAATTGTCAACCTTGTGGTTCTAATCCAGTGGTGATTCTTTACTGGAGCAGAAAGGCTCAACTTCTCCAGTATTAGACTCGGTAAATGAACAAAATCATGACACAAATGATTCTTCAACTCTCTTGCTTTGACACTCATAGAAGACTAGCTATTTTCATTGCTGACACCTGATATGCTACCAGAATTCTTTCCAACAGAGTTTCATGAAGTTGTAATCAATCACTCAGAGTTTGTTGTCAAGGCAATCCTTCTGAATCATAGTGACCCTGTGCACAACAGAATAAAACACAGTCCTACACCATCCTCACAATTGTAATTGAGCCTTTTGTGGCTACCACTGTGCCAATCCATCTCTTAAGATATCTTTCTCCTTCATCAGATAAATGCAAATCAAAACAACGAGATATCATCTCACGCCAGCAATAAACAGCAAACATTAAAAAAACAAAACAAAAATAATAAAACACAGGACAACAAATGCTGGCAAGGATCAGAAAGACTGGGACCCTCCTATATTGTTGGTGGGAATGCAAAATGGTCCAACTACTCTGGAAAGCAATATGGCACTTCCCCAGAAGGTTGGAAATAGAAATACCATATGACCTAGCAATTCCTCTTCTTGGTATTTACCCACAAGAAATACGAGTCATAACACGAGATATATGCACACCAATGTTCATAGCAGCAATATTTACAATAGCAAAAAAATGAAGACAACCAAAATGCCCATCAATTGAACAACGGATAAACAAATTGTGGTACATACACACAATAGAATACTAAGCTACCTTAAAGAACAACAAGGAAGCTACAAGTCATCATATAACATGGATGAACCTTGAGGACATTATGCTGAGTGAAATTTGTCAGTCAAAAAAGGAGAAACATTGCATAAGACCATTATTGTAAAAGACTAAGAAAAAGAACCCACCCAAAAGGGGGGGGGATCTATATATATATAAGTGCTGATCACCGCTATGTATGGGATGAGAGCTGGGGAGGGAGGGAGGGAAAGAAAGAGCACAGGGTAGGGAATAGACACAGGAGGGTCTGGGAGTTGGGGAGCTGGGAAGGCTGACAATAAACAAGAAGGAGGAGGGGAAAAAGAAGAACAAGGCAGACAGGAGAACGGTTGGGCAGGTTCGCATGGGCTAGGTGGGACAGAGCTAAATGATGAGGTATGCACAACCCTGGAAAAACAGGGCTTCAGGATACAGGAATTGAGGCATGACTTGAAAGAGGGGAATAATGTTAGGATGCTTGACTGTCTTTTGAATCTTGGTCTCCCTTGCCTACCATTGTGAAATAGACACAAGCTGAGGGGGAGGGAAGCCAGAAACATACAACAGAAAACATGTGGGCCCGTCTCCAGCCTATAACTAACTGGAATATCTTGGGTGGGGGGCTGGAAACTCCCCAGACCCAAAATGGTGGGAGGACTATGATGGCACGGACAAATGGAGTGGCTGGGGACATGGGACTCAGGGAGGGAAAGGAGCTGTTTGCTGACAGCCGGGGCATGGGGCGGGCCTGTAGGGTGTATCCTTCAGTTATTTGATGATGCATGGAGGGGATTTTAATCATTGCAATGAAATGAAAAAAGATAGGATGAATGTGAAGTTGAAGTGGGACAGAGGCAAATAATGATCTGTGCAAAACCTTGGAACAACAGGGCTCTGGGATACAGAGATTGAGACATGGTTAGAATAGTGAAGAGGGGGAAAATAATGTTAAGATGTTTGGCTGTCTGTTGAATCTTGGTTTCCCTGACATACTGCTATAAAATAGACACTGGGGCGGGGGGAGAGAAAGGAATAGCCAGAAATACCACCATAGAAAGCTTGTAAGTTCATCTTCTGCCTATAACTGATTGGAATACCTAAAATGGGGCTACAACATGCCGAGCGAAGGAGGCTTCCTGTGGAGCCTCTGCATTACACAAGACCATAGGTAGAATCCTGAACCAAATCCAGAATCTTCTGAGGGGAAATATCCACTTTAAAGGACGAGTAGACCAGCCTGGAGTGGCCAGAAGAACAGAAGATACTTCCTGAAAGAAAGACGGACAGG
Source organism: Chrysochloris asiatica (assembly GCF_000296735.1). Classification (NCBI taxonomy): domain Eukaryota; kingdom Metazoa; phylum Chordata; class Mammalia; order Afrosoricida; family Chrysochloridae; genus Chrysochloris; species Chrysochloris asiatica. The sequence goes on along the minus strand of NW_006408611.1, from coordinate 1,100,338 downwards.
AAAAATACAAAACAATTTAGGCAGGCTAACTGATTACTACAAGAACAAACAAGTGGCTCACCCAAGAGACATCAAGGCAAGTGGTCGGGTCCTCCTCAGGGCAAAGCCCCTTCTAAGACTAAGGCTGAATGGGAATTCATGCTCTGATTGGTGACCACGTTCGTCACCCATAAGGGGAAGTGAGGGTAAAACAGCAATGAAGCTGTGAGCTAAGCCCTACAACGCTCAATAGACTCCTGTGAACCTGGATGGAGACCTGGTTAGCCAGCAGTTTGTCTAGTCCAGGAGACTCTTGAACCCAGAGTCAGCGACATAGCCACAGAGGACTAGTGTGGCGAGTGAAGCATCCAGCTGATAAGAAGAGAGGGCATATGCATAAGTACACCCACACTTGCAGATAATACCCACTTGACCTGGCTTCAATGGTTGGATAATCAGAGCTCAACCAGAAGAAGAAAAAAGAGGGAAAAAAGAATAATCTGATACAATTTGATGAACTTGACATACACCTATGGAAGCAGTAGCTCAAAAGAGTGAACAAATCTTCACAGTGAGGATCATTCCCACCTCTGCCACACTCTGAGAGAACAAGAATGGGCAACTTGAACATTGTGTACCCAGAATGGGGGTGCTACAGAGGCAAGAAGTGACTGGCTTACAAGCTTTCAAGAGGGAACCTAGATTCAGAGGGCGTGGAGCAAGGTAGAATGTCCACTGAGTAGTATCCATTCCGCCTAGTCGGGGCTGATGAAAGGAGATACGGATAGGTCTCTTGAGAGACAATAACAAATAATTGTTATCAGGACTGATTGTAAGGGCTGGGAATGTAAAGATAGACTTTTGGGGGCAAAGGGAGGGGAGTGATTAACCTTGTAGTCTAGAAGTGGAGGTCCCTGGGACCACCAAAGGAGAAGAGCAGAGAACGGAACCCTACCCAGAGAAACAGTGATGCCAGGGATGGAGGCAGAGATGATGATGTATGGAGATGGAGCTGCTAGGGACTTTGGATCTGGAGAGGGAGAGGGTTGTATGCGGATGACCAGGAGGCAGGCTTGTGGGGTATACCCTTTGGTTGATGGATGATTCATGGAAGGGATTGTAACCATGGCAAGGAAACGATATACAACGGGATCAATGTGAAGCTAATGTTCTCCCATGTAAACCATTACATAATTCACAATAAAGCATTAAAACAACAACAACAACAAAAAAAAACTATCTTCTTCCTTTATACTGACTCTCCACTTTAGCAAGCATGGTGTCCTTCTCCAATGATTGGTCCCTTCTGATAACATGGCTTTTAAGAGCCATGTAACACAGATTTGCTTGTTCTTTTGGCAATATATGATATATTTAATATACTTCTCCAACACTATAACTCAAATTCATCAATTTTTCTATGGTCTTCCTTTTTTGTTGTTCATCTTTCACATACATTTGAAGCTATTGAAAATACCATGACTTGGATCAGGTGCACCTTAGTCCTCAACTGACATCTTTGCTCTTGAACATTTTACAGAGGTCTTGTGTCACAGATTTGCCTAATACAATAAATCTATCATTTGAGTTTTTGACTGCTGCTTCCTGGAGTGCTAATAGTGGATCTAAGAAAAATGAAGTCTTTGACAATTTAAACCTTTTCTTCATTTATCATGATCTTATTTATTGGTTCAGTATTAAGAATTTTTGTTTTCTTTACATTGTAGTGCAATCCATTCTGAAGGCTGTGATAATTTGATGTTCATGAGAATTTTAAGTCCTCTTTACATTTATCAGGCAAGGTTGTATCATATGCATATCAAAAGTTTTTAATGACTTTTATTCCAATCCTAATGCTATGTTCTTCTTCATATAATCTACTTACTTGGATTATGTGCTCAGCATACAAATTGAATAAGTATGGTGAAAAATAGCAACTCTGGCACATACCTTTCCTAATTCTAAACCATTCTGTGCTCCCTTGTTCTGTTTAAACAAATGCCTCTTGGTCTATGTACAGGTTCCTTATGAACACAACTAAGTGTTCAGGACTACCGATTCTTTACAGTGTTATGGATTGCTTGTCATGATCCACCCAGTCAAAAGCCTTTGCATAGCCAGTAAAGCACAGGTGAACATCTTTCTGGCACTCTCTACTTTCAATCAATATTGAGCTAATGTCAGCAGTGATATCTCTTGTTCCACATCCTTGTCTGAATCTGGCTTGAACCTCTGACTTGAACTCCACATCCTTGTCTGAATCTGGCTTGAACCATTTTTGAAATATCTTCAGAAAAAGTTTACTTGTATGTGACACTAATAATATTGTCTGATGATTTCTGCATTCTGCTGTTCTTGTCTCCTTGAAATGAGCACAAATATGAATCCCTGTTAATCAAAGGGAGCTGTCTTCTAAATGTTTTGGCTTAGACAAATGAGGATCTAAAAAGTGCTGCATCTGTTATTGAAAGGTTTCAATTTGTATTCCATCAATTCCCAGAATCTTGTTATTTGCCAATGCTTTCAGTGCACATGGAAGTTCTTCAGTACCATAGACTATTAATTATATTCTACTTCTTGAAATGGTTGAAAATATATAATTTCTTTTTGGTAAAATGACTGCATATTCTTTCCATCTTCTTTTGATGCTTCCAGCATCATCCAAGATTTTGCCTATAGAATCCTTCAATATTGCAACCTGAAGCTTGATTTTTTTTT
>NW_006408611.1:1091783-1096611 GCF_000296735.1 Chrysochloris asiatica | reverse complement strand
CATACTTCCTAATGTTGTCCACAGCTTGTCATGATCCATACAATTGAAAGCCTTTGCATAGTTAATAAAGCATAGGTAAACATCCTTCTGATATTCTCTGCTTTCAGCCAAGATCCATCAGACATCTGCAATGATATCTCTCGTTCCACGACCTCTTCTGAATCCAGCTTGAGCCTCTGGAAGTTCTCTGTCAATGTATGATTGTAGCCATTTCTGTATTACCTTGAGCAAAACTTTACTCGCTTGAGGTAGCAAAGAGATTGTCCAATGGTTTCCGCATTCCATTGGGTGACCTCTCTTTGGAATGGGCACAAATATGGATCTCTTCCAATCAGTGGGCCAGATAGTTGTCTTCCAAATTTCTTGGCAGAGATGAGTGAGTACCTCCTGTGTCGCCTCACTTTCTTGAAAGATTCCAATTTTTATTCCATCAATTCCTGGTGCCTTGTTCTTTGCCAATTCCTTCAATGCATTTTGGACTTCCTCTCTGAGTATCATCGGCTCTTGTTCATATGGTACCTCTTGAAATGGTTGAACATTAACCATTTCCTTTTGATACAACGACTCTGTGTATTCCTTCTATCTTTTCTTTATGCCCTCTGCATCATTCAATAATTTGCCCAGAGAATCTTTCAATAACCAAAGTTGAGACTTGAATTTTTTCTTTAGTTCCCCTTGCTTGAGAAATGCTGACCATGTTCTTCCCTTTTGGTTATCCAACACTAAATCATTGCATATTTTATTATAGTATTTGGTTTTATCTTCTCGAACTGATCTTTGAAATGTTCTGTTCAGCTCTTGGACCTCTTCAATTCTTCCACTTATTTTAGCTTCTCTACGCTGGAGAGCAAGTTTCAGAGTCTCTTCTGACATCCATTTTGACCTTTTCCTTCTTTCTTGTGTTCTTAACACATTATATTATATTCATTTACTCTCTTCTCTAGTTGCCTTTTGAAATTTTCTGTTCAGCTCTTTTACTTCCTCGCATCTTCCATTTGTTTTAGCATCTCTATGCTGGGAAGCAGAGTCCTGCTATGGCACTGTGAGTTAATGCAATGTGCAGGACTGCAAGGTTGGTTTGAACCACAAGGTCAGCAGTTCAAACTCACCAGTCACTCCTAGAAAACCCTATACAGGGTCACTATGAGTTGGAATTGACTTTACAGCACTTCACAACACCAACAACAACAATGCTGGGGAGCAATTTTCAAAATCTATTCTGACATCCATTTCAGTATTTTCTTTCTTTCTTTGCTTCTTAATGAATTTTTGCTTACTTCCTGTATGATGATCTTGTTGTCGTCCTACAATTGTTAAGATCTTTGGTCATTAGTGTTTAATGCATTAAGTCTGTACTTGAGATGGTCTCTAAATTCAGGTGGGATAGGTTCAAGTTTATACTTTGACTCTCATGGACTTGTTTAATTTTCTTCAACTTCACCCTGATCAATTGATTTTCTTTTCCTCAATCTGCCCCTGGTCTTTTTTTGGCTGATATTGTTGAGCTGTCTTCACAGCTGTAGCCTATTTTATTTCTGCTTATTCCATGTTGTGAGGTTCATGTCATCTTTTTTTTGCTGCTTAAGAAAGGTGTTTGCAATTAAGAAATCATTGATTTGCAAAATTCTATCATGGGATCTCCAGCATAGCTTCTATCACTCAGGCCATATTTTCCAACTAACGATCCTTCCTCTTTGCTAATATACAAGATGTGTATTTGTATGCTACTGTTCATCTATTTCAAGGAGCTCTGGTAGCATAGTGGTTATGAATTGGGCTGCTAACCTCAAGGTCAACAGTTCAAAACTACCAGCCGTTCCATGGGAGAAAGATGAGACTTTCTGCTGCAGTAAAGATTTACAGCCTCAGAAACCCTATGAAGGGTCACCATGAGTTGGAACTGACTCTACAGTACTTAACAACAACAATAACATTAATTTATATAAACTGGCTAATTTTATATTGGTGTACACATATATCTTGCGAAGTAAATTAACTTTTTAGGTTCACATATATGTCAATGACAGATTCTACACTGGAATTTAATTTCCAAATTACAACCACTGGTTACATTGATTGGCTCTAAAGAAATCCTGTTTGTGACTTGGCAACCTGTAGAAGTCAATGGTTGCCATTGATACATATGACCTGTCTTTTCTGTGCATCAGTGAACTCCATCCCAAACTCTTGCTATGACTGAGATGTGCAATGATTTTCAATGTGCTTTCAATATTGCTCTGCACTTTTTGTTAGACTTCCACTCAAATATGGCTTATTTAGCTTGGTTTCAAGAATAATCCAAGGACCGATTTACAAGTTCTGATGCATCATAGATTAAAATTGCCTGTTAAAAACCTAGCAAGTAAACCTGGCTATTTGCAACATACAAGAATGAATCAAAATGTATTCTCTGGGGAAAGGCAACTGTACTAGTCGTGAAAGGTCAACTGGTGTAACAAACAACCCAGAATGTCAATGACTTAATACAATAAAAATTATTTTTTCACTTATATCACTGTCCAAAGTAGGTAGGTTGTTAAGTTGGAAAGGGGTGGTGATGAATAGAAGTTCTGCTTCATGCAGCCACTGAGGGTCTCATGCAACCTGTTTTCTCTTATGTCCTCAGCAGGCAAATGGAAAAAGGAGAGTAGATTGGAGACTCCTCAGGACACTTCTATGGTATAGAACTTAAAGTGGCAAGCATTTCATTCCGTGGTCCAGAAGTCAGTCCAGGACCAAACTTCATTACAAGGAAGAATGGGAATGTGACGTCTAGCACAGTGCCCAGGAGGCAACACAATTTTATGAACAATTTGCTAGTAGCTGCAAGAGCAGCCCTCCTCATCCAAACACTAGTTAAACATATATAAATACACATTTATAAAAACTGGCTTGAACAAGAAGACATTAAAATTTGGTAGTAACACATACACACACAGCCAGCCGAGTAATTATTTTTCATCTATGCATGGGTTGTTCAACATTTGAAGCACAGAATAGAAATTAGTATCAACTTAAAATGTGATTGACTTTTTACCCACCAGTTTTGTTTCTGGGTACCTCGCTGAAGTAAATATGTGGAAAATGTGCAAGTATATATGTAAAAGGATGCTTATTACAGCATTATTTTAATAGGGAAATGGTAGACTTAAATGCACATCAATAGAGGATTGATTGGATAAATTATAGTGCATTTATATTATGTAGCACTCTGTAGCCTTTAGATATTATAGAGAATTTCCACATCATTGATATTTCTATGATAACAAGTTGCAGAACAATAAATACAAAATTATCTACATTTATTTCCTGATCTTTCCCATTGCCTCACATCAATGTGAAATCTGACAATGAAAAAGGATTACTGACAAACAACTGATGCATTTGCATAGTGGTGTTTGTGAACAATATCGAATATAATGTGGTCTGACAACTCCACCTTGAAGGAGTGCAACAGAATGCTCTCATGGGCAATGAGACTTTGTCTCATGTACTTTGGACATATCATCAGAAGGTACCAGTCCTTTGAGTAGAACATCATGTTTGGTATAGTAGAGGGTCAGCAAAACAGATGAAGAATCTCAATGAGATGAATTGGTAGAGTGGTTGCCACAATAAGCTCTAGCATACCAGCAATTGTACAGGTGATGCAGGGCTAGACTATGCTTCTTTCTGTTATATGTAATGTCACTATGCAGTGGAGCCAACTCAACAACACTTATTAACAACATATATTCATTGGGGCCACTGTGTGCCATAAGAGCTATGTGAAAGCTATACCCTGAAATTGTATAGCATAACAGTCCTGGCTATATCTCACTTTACACTCTATGTTTTTTATCCATTATCTATGTTTATACGTACGTTCTCCCATTTCTATCCAGGAGAATAAAAAAAAACGTTGATTCCAATCCATGGCAATCCCATGAGTCACAGTAGAACTGTGTTCCAGGGGGAACTTATTTTTTAGAAGTAGATCACTAGGCGTTTCTTTTGAGCTGTCTCTAGGTAGACTCAGTTAGCATGTGAGTATGTTAACTATTTCACCACTGAAAGATTCCATCCAGGAGATAATGCCTTACAAACATGAAGAAGAAATATAGTCACCGCTCTTGTCTTTACTCAATTCCTTGGTGAGGCCTCTGCATATCTTCATTGAAACAGTTTAGAGTCCCTTCCATGAGTCTCTCCTCTATCATTCTGAATAGCTCAGTAAAATCAGGGCAGGAAGGATGATGAAGAAGGTATGGATCATTTTTTACTTCACCTCAATAGGGAAATAAACCAAAGCAAACTGCCTTCCCATGAAGTTACTGAGTTATCTCAAAGACTGTGTTTGTCTTCCTCACAGGGAATCCCTCATAGGTGTTGGGTAACTTTTTTTCTAAATTCTCAAAACAAAAATTATTTGAGTGCATTAACTGTCCTTGGAGTTATAACTCACCAATCTAAGGGAGCTTTCCCTCAATCATATCCAAGAAATTTATCTTTCAAGGAGGGGTCCCTAAAGTACTTCAAAGTGTATCAACATGAACTCTTTCTTGGGGAAAGGTAGAGAGAATTGTTTTCACTGATTATTGATCCTGTCACCTCTCACTAGAAATAAGTGGACAAAAATTTTACATGTAAAATGCATGCATATGCACGTACATAAAATCTTTATACGTCTTTTCATACATACAGGTGTTGTTGTTATTAAGTACCATACAGTCAGTATGACTCATAGCAACCCTGTGTAGTGTTTTCAAGGAGCAGCTGGTGGATTTGAACTGCCAATCTTGTACTTCACAGTCCAGTGCTGATCTTATAATACCACACCAGGTGTGTA
>NW_006408611.1:1087929-1091578 GCF_000296735.1 Chrysochloris asiatica | reverse complement strand
TAGATAGATAGATAGATAAATAGATAGACAGATAGATACATAGATATATGTAATATATGAACAGAGGTATCTAGATGAATGTTTCCCAACTAGCATAAGATATTACCTAATATAGTGATGCTGTTTCACTTTTTTTTTTTTTAAACGTTATTCTCAAAATCTCTTCTCTTACATTTCATTGTATTATATATTGTTTTCCTAACTGAGCAGGGCATATGAGTATAATTGCAAGTTTATAAGAGGCTCATATTTGACTAAAGTTGTGTTTTAATATGTTCCAGGTACCTTAGGTGAGAAGTGTTAGGACATAAATTAATTAATGAGAGTTACATTTCAGTGCTTAAATTGAAGTAAATTGGGATTGAAAAGATGTAGATGAAATGTAGTTAAATTTTTCTCTAAACAACTTTAATTCTATTGAACTTATTTTTCATAGTAATAACCATTCTCTTTTCACCAATTGTCATCTTATCTCTCTCTCTCCAGCCTTCAATGAGCAGTGTTAGTTAACAATTTTGGCCACATCACCATTATACATATGTGCATTATTTTATTTGCTAATGATGTTAAAAACAACGTGCTGATCACTATAGCTGGAAACCTAACAAAAACACCAGAAAGTTTGGGCTAAAGATATTATTGCTTCCTTGGCTCTCATAGAATCTAGCAGTATGTACACATAGTAGGCCCTTAGTTTATTGAATTGAATTAACCTGAACTGCTTTATAAACTGTAAATTCAAACTAGCTTATTCCAGGGTTTACATTATCTTTTTGTCTTCTTTTCCTAAGTAAATGTTCAGAATATTTCAAACATAGAAAATAAAAATCATCTCCAAAATTATTTGGCAGTGTTTCATGTACCTTGGGCAACATAAGTAAAAAGGTTTCTTGTTTGCTCTGTTGGTGTTATTGCTGTTAAGTGCTGTTGAGTCGAATCCGACCCATAGCGACCCTGCATAGGGTTTCTGAGGCTGTAAATCTTTATGGGAGCAGAAAGCCTCATCTTTCTCCTGCAGAACTGCTGATAGTTTTGAACTGCTGACCTTGAGATTAGCAGCCCAATTCATAACCACTACACTACCAGAGCTCCTTTTGTTTGCTGCAGGTTTTAAAATAGTCATAAATCCTTTCTTAGCAAACAGTCCACTGTGAGCTGTAGAAAATGAGAATGCTATTTGAGGGAAGGCTCCAGTGAAATGGAAAGATGTTCAGGTGACTGTGTAAATAAATTCTACTTGACAACCTTTCCCACACGGCAGAGTTGCCTTCAAAGCACATTATTGTGTTATCAAAGCCAGAAGCAGAGTGATTGAGGTAAGACTCAGATATGTTTCAGAACCCTAGTTTGAACATGAGGAGGAATGCTTGGGTAATCTGGCTTCTGACTGGAGGTTAAAGGAATCCTAGACCTTACTGGAACCTAGCAGAGATAGGCTGAGTTGATTTCCAAAGTCCCCACACCTCGTTTTCTGAAGTTTCAATCTAGTTCAGTTTGGCCTGTGATTTACAAGTTTCTCTCTCACAATTCTCTGTCTGTCTGTTTTTGCCGACTTGTACCATGGACTACTAGAAGAACAAATAAATCTGTAATGGAATAAGTACATCCAGACTTCTCCTTAGCAGCTAAGATGGCAAGACTTCATCTAACATAATTCAAGCATGTTATTAGAATGTACCAATCCCTTGAGAAGGACCTCATGCTTAGTAAAGTGGAAGATAAATGAAAAAGAGAGAGGGCCTCAATGAGATGGGGATACCCTCTGCATCAGCAATGAGCTGAAACGTTATAACATTTGTGAGGACTGGGCAGTGTTTGGTATAATTAAATGTAAAAGAATTAAATGGTAAAAGAATTACCATTCTTGGCAATGTTAACAAGTTTGCTCCAGCCTTACAATCTATGCTATGCATTAGAACATGTTGAAGTCACCGTGTTAATTCATCTCAGTGGGTTTACCTCTGTTTTGCTTATCCTCTACTTTACCAAGAATGATGTCCTTCTCCAGGGATTTCTCCCTCCTTTTAACGTGTCCAAAATACATGAGACAAAGTCTCACTACCCTTGCTTCTAAGAAGCATTCTGGCTGTACCTCTTCTAAGACAGATTTATTTTTTTCTCCTAGCATCCTTAATATCATTTTAAAAGCTGGAAAAAATGCATTATAATAGCTTTGTTATGAATAGTTATCTAGTCTATTACAAGATCTCAGAAAGTGTACTCTAATTTATTCACTTGAGTATTCAGTTCTAATATTTTTTTTTTCCTAAATCATTTATGACTTGCTGTCAGTTTAAGATCCAAGTTGATAATTGAAAAGGGTCCGGTGGTGGTTCAAAGTCACCAGCCACACCATCAAAACCCTATATAAGGTAGCTTTAAGTCAGAACCTACTCTATAGCACTTAACAGCCAAACAACAATTACAGTGTAGTGGGTTATGTGTTGGGCCATTAACAACAAAGTTAGCAGTTTGAACCCACCAGCTTCTCTCCAGAAGACCAGGCTTTCTGCTCCCATCAAAAATTGACAGACTAGGAAACCTTATAGCAAAGTTACTATGAATCAGACTGACGGGCATAAAACCACCAGCAATTTTTTTAGCACAAGATTCAGGAAGACTCGAAAAGAGTATTCCCAGCTTCTAAAGATATTATGCTGAAAGGCATAAATATTTCCATTCCTGTATATATAACGTTTCAAAATAATAACACACACACACACTAATTATTTGGAATTAAAATACAACTTCAGCTCACTGCTTTGTTGCTTATTTCATGTTGCTTTGAGTGTATTTCTTCTTTTGTTATGAGGGAAAAACAAACATCATTTGTAAAATAAGTGAAGTTTTGTAAGGACTGTTTGACTCTAATATTTAAAAGTTCTATTATTTTCAGATTTTTAAAATCTTTAAAAATCTTTAATTCTATTTATTTAAAAGGGAAAAAAAGAATGAAAACCAATAAAATAATATTTGTAAGGCGAATCATTTGGTTAACTCAATTCTTCTCCAAGACTTTAAAATCAAATACATTTGATTTTAATAGGAACAGACAAATATATATATACACCTGAATGTTTACAAGATTTTATAATTTTTTTTTAATTTGCTGTATGTAATATTATAAAAAAATAATGCCTTCTTTTGCTTCTGATTGAGACTGTTTGTTGTTGTTGCTGTTGCTGTTGTTGTTAAGTACCGTTGAGTCAGTTCCGACCTATAAAGACCCTGTATAGGATTACCGATGAGCAGTTGGTGAGCTTGAACTGCCAACCTTGCAGTGTTTGCTGTTGTTGTGATTGTTGTTAGGTGCCATCGAGTTGATACCAACTCATACCGACCCTATGCACAGAAGAACGAAACACTGCCAGGTCATGGATCAAACTCACTACTGTTGCCATGCAACATCCATCGATGCTGCCACCTGGCCAACCCATCTCATTGGGTGTCTTCCTCTTTTTCTGTGACCCTCCACCCTACCAAAGATGATATCCTTTTCCAGCAACTGGTCCCTCCTGACAATATGTCTGAAGTATGAGAGACGAAGTTTGGCCATCTCTGGCTGCACTGCTTCCAACATGGATCTTTTTGTTCTTTTGGTAGCCCATGGCACTTTCAATACTCTCCTCCAACACCATAACTCAAAGGC
>NW_006408611.1:1077050-1083224 GCF_000296735.1 Chrysochloris asiatica | reverse complement strand
GAGTCGGTTCCGACTCGATGGCACCTGACAACAACAACAACAAATGACTTATTTCACACACCACTAATTCAGAAACTCTATTCTTATATTCCCAGACATAAATTTATTTGCTCTTATGGCCTCTCGTTTACTCCTACTTTTAAATATTTTTTTCTATGTATTTATACTCCTCAAGGATTTGTTGTGTAGCACTGTAGAATTAGCACTGGACTGCTTAAGCATACGGTCAGTAGTTCAAACCTATCAATGGTACCTCAGAAAACCCAGTCAGGGTTGCTGGCAGTCAGAACTGAATCGATGGCACCCAACAACAACATACTCCTCATAGTGCTGTTTGTGGTCATTCATTCAACAGCTAACTGAAAGGTTAGAGATTAGAGTTCAACCAGAGGCACCTCTGAAAATAAAGACCTAATGATCTAGTTTTCAAAAACCAGTCACTGGAAACCTTACTCAGCACCATTCAACTCTGACTCAAATGGAGTGCCCATGGGTTAGAGTGAACTCCATAGGAACTGATTTTTGGTGTTCCCCTCACTTAATAAGAAACTGTGTGTTTTACGAGCATGTGCCTGGATATTGAACCATAAAAAGGACTCAGTAGATGTTTATTAAATGAATATGTTAGTCAGTTAGTTATTAAGTTAGAATATTACTTCATTTTGTAGGTAAAGAAATTGAAGCTCAAAGAATATAAATGATTTTCAGAATATATGAATTAAAATTGAACACCCTTTCATTTCTACTATACCTTATTCCTTCTCATCCCTAGACAACAAAATTTTAAGTAATTCTTAAATCCAGGAACCATCCATATACAATCTCAGATGGTTACAGGAAGTAAAATGACAAGATTCTAAGTTTTGTCTACTTTCTCTCACCTTTTCCACTTTGGATAGAAATTCAAATGCTATTTTAGGGACTAAAAATGAGATGGAGGAGAAGAGGGGAAAAAAAAAAATGCCCTGCATAATTTGCTGATGAAATAGCAAGCCCTGGCATAATTGAGAATAGTCTGAATTTTTAACATGCTTCAGATCTCTAAGAATCAGAAGGCATTTGCACTTGCTTGAGTGAAAATGTCAGAGAATGATTTTGAAAGCCCCATCTAAGGGTGAAATGTTTCTGTGTCTGAAATCCATTTTACTGAGCAAACTGTAGTAGTCATAAAGGCTAAGAGCTTCTCATTTCCATAATTTCATCTTTTTTTTTCAGGAAAAAGAAAAAAAATAATTCCAATTTTATAAATTTGGACCCACATAGCTCATCATGAACATGCTTTGAAGAGTAATTCCAATTGACTTGACAAAGAAAATTGACAACTATGTATGAAGTGTCTCATGAAGCTTTATCTAGTTTCTTGGCTCGATAATTCTAATACCCTTAGAATTATGGTATGTTGTATTGTATTTCAGTCTTTTTAGATTTCTGAGAACAGCACATGATCCTGTTCACCAATTAAATTCACTCAACAGATCCTAATTGATCATTTCCTATGTATAAACAAATAGCCTAGAAGTTAAATAAATTGCAAAGGACTAACCAAAAAAAGCTTTTTGTCTTCTTGGAATCAAATTTCTAGTAGAAAAAGGCTGACAATAAGGAAACATAAAAGTAAGATATAAGAATTTCCCATATTCATGAGTAGAGCTAAATAAAGAAGGGAATTGCAGAAAACTTTGGGAATGGGAGGAAGTTATGATAGTGTTTTAAAATAAAAGGATCAGATTAGACTTCACTGAAAGACTATCATTTGAACAAAGGTATGAAGGAAGTGATATACAATAAAAAGTAAAAATGTATTGCTGTTTGGCTTCTAACACATATATACACAGATTTATTCCAAACATAGTATGTCTAAACATCCTCGGAAACCCTATACAGGGTTGCTATGAATTGGAACTGATTTAACTGTTTTTAACAGAAAAAAAAAAAAAATATATATATATATATATATATATATAAACCAGTGAATGACTGCATAAAATTCTCTCAGTAATGCACTTGTCTTAGTTTCATTAGGGTGCCTTTAAAAAATCCAATCAAAACAGTGGCTACTGAGGGGATCTTCTGGTCCAGTTATATTCAAGACACAGAGGTCAGGCTCAGAAGATTATAGTAATTGTCTTTTTGGAATTTCAAAGTGGTTATCTTGATAGATTTTCTCAAAAAAGTACACAAGATTATCATGGGGCTAATAGGAAAAAGACTTTAAGAAAATTGAAAACTGCATTGGTGAGAAAAATGACAGAAAGTTGAGCAGATTTTTAGTTTTATTTTCCATCATGACAGTTCACCTATTCATTCTTCAAAGCTAGCAAGGATTGTCCTAAGGAAATATTCTAGGAAAACATACACCATCCCTTTTGGACTTTTATTTTCCTCAAAACTCAAAGAACATTATGAAAGGAATAAGAGTTATGTCACCTGCAGTTGCCCAAACTGCCATTTTGATATGGTGTAAATTGAAGAGCTCAGAATTCCTTAGGAAGGGCTTAGAGAGATGGAAACACTGCCTTCAGAAGTCCACAGACTGATATGTAAGATATGCTGAGAAAAACACCTTCAGTTTTTTATACTGTTGTTCAATAAAGGTTTCTATAATTTTAAACGATATTTTTAGTTACTTTCATGCAGTGTAATTACCAAAATGCAAATGAAAGAACACTCTACAAAATAACAAGTCCCAAGGTCTTAAAAGGCAAGGAAAGGCAGAGGTAACTGTTCTTATATAAACAATTTTGCAATAATGGTGATCTACTCATAAATGCACATGTACTGATGTTACAAAGAAGAACAGTTAATACCACAATTATTCAAATTTACACATCAACCACTAAAGACAGTGATGATTAAGTTGAAGAGTTCTACCAACTTCTTCAGTTTGAAATTAATCAATCATGCAAACAAGATGCATTGATAATTACTGGTGAGTGGAATGTAAAGGTTGGGAGCAAAGAGGAAGGATCAGTAGCTGGAAAATATGGCTTTGGTGATAGAAAGTTTGCTGGAGGTCACATGAAAGAATTTTTCAAAACAAATGACTTTTTCATTGCAAACACCATTTTTAAACAACATGAATGACTACTATACACATCGACTTCACCAGATGAAATAGACAGAAATCAAAATGACTACATCTGCCAAAAGAGACAATGAAAAAACCCCATATCATCAGCCAAAACAAGGCCAGGGGTAGACTGTGGAACAGACTATCAATTTCTCATATGCAAATTCAGGCTAAAGTTGAAGAAAATTAAAACAATTCCAGGAAAGCCATCATAAGACCTTGAATATATCCCACCTGAAAATAGAGATCATCTGAAGAACAGATATGATGCATTAGACAATAAAGACCAAAGACATGAGAAGTTGTAGGATAACATCAAGAAAATCATTCTGTAAGAAAGTAAAAGGTCACTAAGAAGAGAAGAAAGAGGGAAAAGAATGAAATGGATGTCAGAAGAGAGTTTGAAACTTGCTCTCCAGTGTAGAGATGCTAAAGTAAATGGAGGAAGTGAAAATTTCAAAAGTCAGCTCAAGAAGACTAAGTCAAATATTATAATTAAATGTGCAAAGACCTGGAATTAGAAAATCAAAAGGGAAGAACATGTTCAGCATTTGTCAAACTTAGTTAACAGAACAAAAAATTCAAACCTCAACTTGCAATATTAAAGAATTCTATGGCAAAATATGGAATGATGCAGAAAGCATCAAAAGAAGATGGAAGGAATACATGGAAGGACTATACCAAAACGAAATGGTTGATGTTCGATGATTTCAAGAGGTGATAAAGACCCAATGATCTTGAAGGAAATGCAAGGTGCACTGAAGTCATTTGCAAGGAACAAGTCACCTAGAAGAGACGGTGTACAAATTGAAATCTTTCAACAAACTGATGTGGCACTGGAGGCACTCATTCATCTATGCCACGAGATTTGGAAGACAACTGCCTAACTAACTGACTGGAAGAAATTAATTTCTATGCCCATTCTAAAGATAGGTGACCTAGCAGAATGAGGAATGAGGAAATCATCGGTCAATATCTTTGATATCCCATGAGAGTAAAGTTTTACTAAAGATAAAACAAAACTACTGCAACCATACATTGACAGAGAGAGTCAAGAGGTTCAAGTTGAATTAAGAAGAGGACATGGAATGAGGATATAATATCTGACATTAGATGAATCTTAGCTGAAAGCAGAGAATATCAGAAAGAAGTCTGCCTGTTTTTTAATTGACTATGCAAAGGATTTCGATTGTGTAGATTATGATAACTATGGACAACATTGTGAAGAATGAGTATTCTGGAACACTTGATTGTGATTGTAAAGAACTTGTACATAGATCAAGAGGAAGTTGTTCAAACAGAACAAAGAAAACGCAGAATGGTTTAACATTAGTAAAGGTGTGTACCAGGATTGTATTCTTTCATCATATTTTGCAGTCTATGCTGAGCAAAAATCTGAGCATCTGAAGAAAAATGTGGCATCAGAATTGAAGGAAGATTTATTAACAATATGTGATAGGCAGATGATATAATCTTGCTTGCTGAAAGGGAAGCGGACTTAATATACTTACTGATGAAGATCAAAGACCACAGCCTTTGTTGTGTTGTACCCATTGTAAAGAAAAGAAAAAAAAAATCCTCACTACTGGACCAATAAACAACATCCATATAAATAGAGAAAATATTGAAGTTGTCAAAGACTTCATTTTGCATGGATTAACCATCAAAACTCATGGAAGTATCATAAAGAAATCAAATGACATATTTCATTAGACAAATCTACCGAAATATAACTCTTTCAACTGTTAAAGAACAAAGATGTCAGTTTGAGAACTAAGGTGCGCCTGACACAAGCAATGGTCAGTGAATAAGGACAGTGAATAAGGAAGACTGTAGAAGAATTGAAACATTTGAGTTATGGTGTTGGAGGAGAATTTTGAAAGTGCCGTGGACTGCCAAAAGAACAAATAGATCTGTGTTAGAAGAAGTATAGTCAGAGTACTCCTTGGAAGCCAGGATTGCCAGACTTTGTCTTTCATTATTTTGGACAAATTACAAGTCTAGTCACTGAAGAAGGATATCATGTTTGGTAAAGTGGAGGGACAGAGAAGAAGAGGAAGACCTGCAATGAGATTGGCTGACACAGTGGCAGCAGCAATGGGCTCAGTCATAGCATCTATTGTGAGGCTGGCCCAACACCGTGCAGTGTTTCTTTCTGTTGTGTATAAAGTCAGTGTAAGTTGGCACTGACTCAATGGCACCTAACAACAATCTTCAAAGTCAAATTTTGTCTTTCATGGTCATATTTAAATTTCCTTCAGCTTCAACTTGTATTTATATATGAGTAGTTGATGGTCTGTTCAACAGTATGCCCCTAGCCTTGTTTTAATTAATGATATGGAGCAAAGTCTCTAGCATGCTACAAAAGGATCAAAGATGGACTGTGGTTCAAGTGGATTTAGTAAAGAGGAACGGAATGCATAATGGAGGACTTTTCAGGTCATTGTTATGAGCTTGATATTTACTGCGAGTTACCTGGAAGCCATTAGAATTTATTTAAATCAAAGAATATAATGATCAGATTGAGATTTTAATAGAATTATTCTCACTACAGTGCTGAGGGGCTAGAAATAATAGCTAGACCAGCATGCAGCAGTGGAGGTAAATTTATAGTCAAATTTTGTCTGTCAATGCTGTTTGTCATCATGAAAGTAGAGCAAGCAACTCTCACTTCAAGTATAAAATTTGTAATTATTTTTATTTCCTCCTCTCCAGTTTACCATTTCTGTGCTCTCCCATCTTATGTAGGCCTGCTTCAGTTTCAGTTTCTCCATCTGTAAAATGGAGTGTGAGATAGTTGAGTGGGATGGTTGATGTAGATGAATTATCAATCTCTCTGGTAGCATACTGGTTACAAATCAGGCTGCTAATATCATGGTTAGCAGTTCAAAACTACTAGCTGTTCCCGGAGAGAAAGATGAGGCTCTCTGCTCCCGTAAGATTTATAGCTTTGGAAACCCTGTACAGAGTTGCTACGAGTCTGAACTGACTCCACGGCACATAACAACAAAAAGATTTCTTTTACCTTTAAGGAATAAATCTCTAATGCTTACAATTCTCCTTTTCTCCTTTAGTTGAGAACATAATCTTGTCAATTCATTCAA
>NW_006408611.1:1074257-1075795 GCF_000296735.1 Chrysochloris asiatica | reverse complement strand
CAACAACAACAAAAATGCCTGGGGTATTGATTTTATGCATTCCAATTCAATTTGACAATTTCTAACTTTCCTAGATTTATACTTCATACATTCCATGTTCCAAACATTAATGGGTATTTACAGCTGTTTCTCTTAATTTTGAGTTGTGCCCTATCAACAAGTGAAGGTCCTGAAGGCTCTATTCCATTCATGTCATTGAGTCAACTCTACTTTAAGGAGGCAGTGCTTCCCGTGTCATATTTTAGTGTCTTTCAACCTGAGCGACTCATATTTTGTCACTATATCTGACAATATTCTGGTGCTGTTCATCATATTTCAAAATACAATATTCTGGTGCTGACAGTGTTCCACTGCTATTCATAAAGTTTTCAGTGACTAAATATTCAGAAGTAGTCTGCCTCTCCTTCTTTCTAGTCTTTCTTTGTCTGGAAGTTTAGCTGAAACTTTAATTTCATTTCACAGATATGACATACATACCTTGGTCTGAAATTTTCTCTGTTCAATCTTTCCTCCTCTGCTTCTATCTTCCACAAACATATTCCTTACACATTCATTGTCTCTCTAATCTCTTATCTCCTTACTCTGTTTCAATATCTATTTCCTGAAACACATGACCTATACACTCAGCTCATCCTTAAAAGCAGTCCTGTCTTTACCGTATCTCATCTGTCTTTTTTTAGTGTTACATAATTTCTGGCATTTTCATTTAATAAATATTTGTTGAATAAAATTCAGGGATCTTAGGTTTGCATTTCATTTTTCCACAAGGGATCTGAGTGACAGGGCAGTTAATATTTACCTCCTATCTTTTAATTGTCTTATCTCCATTGTTGTTAAATACCTTCAGGTCAGTTAGGACTCATAATTATCTTAGATAGACTTTCTCAGGAATGGCTGGTAGGTTTGAACTGCCAAATTTGTGGTTAGCAGTCCAGTGCTTATCCTACAGCACTGTACCAGAACTCCTATTCCTATTAAAAAGTGAAAATGAATCTTAATATCAACCTGAAAACACTAAATCCTTAGAGAAGGATTTCTACCTTCCTATCCTGAGGAAAACAAGCCTATAACTACCAAAAGTGTAATCTGGTTTGACAATAGATTGAACACACTAGCAACCACATTGAGTTATTTCACTTGAAAGGATAAATTTGAAGGCAAAGGCACAGTTAGCACAATTGCCATCTCTCCTGAGTTGCGTAATAATAATACAAAAAAGGCAAGACCAAGCCTTCTGGGCAGGAATCAGTGAAATTTTTGCAAAGGTTCAGTTAGTACATATTTTAGGCTTTGTGGGACACATAGAATTCCTGTCAAATATCCTTCTCTGCTGTTTTTGTTTTTTCCCACTAACTCTTCAAAATTTAAAATCCATTTTTAGTTTGACAGCCATACAAAACAATTTAAGTCACAGTTTCAAACCCCTATTTTAGATAAAAAGCCTTTTGGCTACAAAATATTTTGGGTAAACACATAAAAATATGTAGGGGAGGTGGGGTTTGCTGGCAGATAGGGTAAAAGTGCAGTGAGGATCTCCA
>NW_006408611.1:1031296-1051189 GCF_000296735.1 Chrysochloris asiatica | reverse complement strand
TCTTGGGCCCAGAGTCAGTGACATAGTCACAGAGGACTAGAGTGGAGAGTGAAGTCCAGCTGATAAAAAGAGAGCATATGCATAATAACACCCACAATTGCAGATAATACCCACTTGACCTGGATTCAATGACTAGATAGATGATAAGAGCTCAACTAGACAAAGAAAGAAGAGGAAAACAAGAGTAATCTGATACAATTTGATGAACTTGGCCTACACCTATGGATACAATAGTTCAAAAGAGGGAACAAATCTTTACAACAAGGATCATTCCCACCCCCTCCATACTCAGAGTAGACAGGGATGGGCAACTTGGACATTGACTACACAAAATAGTGGTGGTGGTGGGGGCTACAAAGATAAGATGTGACTGGCTTACAGGCTTTCAAGAGACAACCTAGATCCAGAGGGTGTAGAGGAAGGTAGAATCTCCACTGAGTAGTATACAATCTGTATATGTGGGTCTGATGAAAGGAAATGTGGATAGGTCTCTTGTGATACAATAGTGAATAACTGTTATCAGGACTGATTGTGAGGGTTGGAAATGTAAAGGTAGGCATTCTGTAGCAAGGAGGGGAGTGATTAACTTTGAAGTCTAGGAGCCGAGTTCTCTGGGACCATCAAGGGAGAAGAGTGGAGAGTGGGACCCTACCCAGAGAAGCAATGATGGCTGAGATGGTGGCAGAAATGATGCTGTGGAGAGATGGAGTAGCTGGGGACTTTAGACCCAGAGAGGGAGAGGGACTGTGTGTTGATGACCGGGGACGGGGTGGGGAGGAGTAGGCTTGTAGGATATACCCTTTGGTTGGTTGATGATGCATGGAGGGGATTGTAACCATGGCAATGAAACAATATACGATAGGATGAATGTAAAACTTTTCTCCCATGTAAATTATCACATAATTCACAGTAAAACATTAAAGAAAAAGAAAAAAGAAATCAAACACTGTATTACATTAGGAAGAAAAAGAATAATCAAGTGGCGAGGATGTGGAATAACTGGGACCTTCCTACACTGCTGTTGGGATTGCAAAATGGTCCAACTGCTCTGGAACACAATAAGGTGCTTCCTCAGAAGGTTGAAAATAGATATATTTTATCACCCAGCATATTCTTCTACTTGGTATTTATCCACAAGAAATACGAGCTGTAGCTTGAGTAGATATATGCACACCAATGTTCATTGCAGCACTATTTACAATAGCAAAAAAATGGAGACTGCCTAAGTGCCCATCAATTGAAGAATGGATAAACAAACTGTGGTACATACACACAATGTAATATTATGCTACCTTGAAGAATAACAAGGGAGCTGCAAGCTATCGCATAATATGGATGAACCTTGAAGACATTATGCTGAGTGAAATCTATCAATCACAGACAGAGAAATATGGCATAAGACGATTACTGTATAAGGTTAAGTAAAAGTACCTACACTAAAAGGGGGAAACAACATTTTTTCTTGGTTATTGGAGTATATGGGGTGGGTGAGGGGAGGGAGGGGAAGGTAGAGCACAGGATAGGGAATAGACACAGGATAGTTTGGGTACTGGGGTGTGTGGCTTACACTAAAAGGGGAAGAAGAATTGAATAACAAGGTGAATGAAAGAACAGTTAGGCAGATTTACATTGGCTAAATAGGACAGAAGTAAATAACGATATATACACAACCTTGGAATAACAGGATTCTGGGATACAAGCATTGCAGCATAGTTTGACTGGATAAAAGAGGGGAAATGATGTTAAGATGCTTGGCTGTCTTTTGAATCTTGGTTTCCCTTCCCTACCAATGTAAAATAGACACATGAAGGCGAGAGAAAGGAATAGCAAGAAACATCACCATAGAGAGCTTGTAAGTCCATTTTCAGCCTATAACTGATTGGAATACCTAAAATGGGGCTAGAACTTGCCCAGTGAAGGAGGATTCCTGTGGAGACTTTGCATTGCATAAGACCATAGGTAGAATACTGATCCCCATCCAGAATCTTCTGAGGTGGGAAATTTCCACTTGAAAGGACAAGCAGACCAGCCTAGAGGACCTAGAAGAAGAGAAGATACTTCTTGAAAGAAAGGCCAGCAGGAAAAAACAAAAGCAACAACAGCAGTCTGACTGACTACTACAATAACAAGCAAGTTGTTCCCTTGGGAGTCATCAAGAGAAGTAGTCAGTTCCCCTCAAGTCAAACCCCCTACCAAGACTAAAACTCAATTTGAATACACGAGCATGTATGTGGTCTTGTTGCTAACCAACCACATTCAATATACAAGGTTCAGTCCTTTGAACCTGGCTGGGACCTGGTTGGCGTGCAGTATGGTAAGACCTGGGGACTCTGGGGCCCAGGGGCAGGGACATGGCCCCAGAGGACTACAGCAGAGTGTGAGTGTCCAGCTGATATGAAGTGAGGGGAGATGCACAAGAATACGCACACTTGAAGATAGTACTCACTTGACCTGGCTTCAATGGCTGGATGATCAGAACTTGACTAGAAGAAGAAAGAAGAGAAAAAGAAGAGTAATGGCCTACAATTTGATGAACTTGACCTATACTTATGGATGTATTAACTCAAAAGAGGGAACAAATCTTTACAGAGAGGATCATTCCCACCCTTCGGTATGCAGAGTTGACAGAGATGGGCAACTTAGATATTGTCTACCCCAAAGAAGGGGCTACAAAGGCAAGGAGTGACAGACTTACAAGCTTTTAAGAGGGAGCCTAGTTCCAAAGGCTGCAGGGGAAGGTAGAATCTCCACTGAGTGGTTTCCAATCAGCCTGGGTGGGGTTGATGAAAGGAGATGGGGATAAGACTCTTGTGGTACAGTAGTGAATAATTGTTATTAGGACTGACTGTGTTAGTTGGAAATATAAAGGTAGATGTTTGGTAACAAGATGAGGGAAGTGGTTGATTTTGCACTCTAGGAACAGAGGTCCCTTGGAACCATCAAAGGAGAGGAACGGAGTGCAGGACCATACCCAGAGAAGCAGTGATGCCTGAGATGGAGGAAGAGATGATGACGTGGAGAGATGGACCAGCTGGGGACTCTGGACTCAGGGAGGAGAGGGGTTGTGTGCTGGGGATGGGAGGGCAGGCTTGTGGGGTGTACCTCTGGTTGTTTGATATGCATGAATGAAATTGTAATCATTGCAATGAAATGATATACGATAGGATGAATGTAAAGCTAATGGTCTCCCATATAAACTATCACATAATTCACAACAAAAACTTAAAAAAAAAAAAAAAAAATGTCTGGGATGCAGTGAGCTCTCTACATGTAATGCAAATTCATAGGTATCTACAGTTTTTATCCTGAGAAGTTGGCCTCTGTTCTGTCGATGAGGCTCTTGTTTCCAAAGCTAATCTATTTTACTGTTTTATTATTAAATTTCTCCTTGGGAATTTCCCTAAGTACCTTAGTGGTTTCCTTAGGGATGAAGCATGTAAGGACCATATTTATTCACTCCCTCTGCTCTGCTAAGTGCTGCTCTATACACTTACTAGATTCCTGTTGTTGTGTACCTTTGGATCAGTTCTGACCCATAACAATCCTGTCTAGGGTTTCTCAGAGCATCTGGTGAGCCTGAACTGCTGATTTGTGGTTGCCAGGCCAGTGTTTATCTTACAGCTCCATATACATTTACGATGGTGATGATGTTTGCCATCCATTTGGTTTCAAATCATAATGACCCTGTATAGGGTTTCTGAGAGCAGCAGTTGGATTTTTAAATGTCCTACTTTGTGGTTAGCAGTCCACTGCATATCCTATAGCATCACACTAAAGCTCACATTTTCTATGTTTTTTTTTTTTTTTTATGCACCACCCAGTGAATTAGGACACTTAGCGACCTTATTCACAACATAATAAAACATTGCCCAAGCTACCCTGTCCCCACAATTGTTTTTGTGCTTAAGTCTGCTGCTGCCACTGTGCCAATCTATCTTATTGGTGGTCTTTCTTTAATTACTGACACTCCACTATACCAACCATAATTTCCAATTCCAGAAACTGGTTCCTCCTGATAATTTGTCCAAATGATGAGAGAAAGTCTCACCATCCTTGCTTCTTCGGTGTATTCTGATTATAGTTCTTCTAACACAGATTTGTTTGTTCTTCTGGCAATCCATGGTACTTTCAATTCTTCTCCACCACAAAAACTCAAATGCTTTTACGGTCTTCCTTATTCATTATAAAGTTTTCACATGCACATAAGGTAATTGAAAATGTAATAGCTTGGGTCAGGACACTTAGTCCACAAAGTGAACTCTTTGCTCTTGAACACTTTAAAAAGGTCTTGTGCAGCAGATTTGCCCAGTGCAAAAATCATTTGATTACTTGACTGTTATATCCTTGAGTGTTGATTGTGGATCCAAGCAAAATGAAGTCTTTGACAACTTCCCTCATTTTCTCTGTTTTTCAGTAAATACATTTTTATTGGTCCAGTTGTGAGAATTTTTGTTTTCTTTACAAAATTTTTTACAGTTTCCATTCTACATGACCATTTTTTTCTTCCTCCCTTCTTTCCATCTTTTCTTCCTAACTTCCTTCCTTTCTCACTTCTTTTTCCCATTCTTATATTCCCTCCCTTCTTTCCTTGTTTTTATAAACTTTTTCTTCAAACATACATGCTTTAAAATGGCTTTGTGAGAGAGGTTCTGTTCAGTGAGGTAGCTACAATCAGAGAAATGCAGAACCATCAGTTGGAGTCAATAAGACCAGGTGTCTTATTGAGCCTGCACCCCTTCAATGCTATACAGTTCACTTACTTTCCCTGAGCTTTAGCTTCTTCAATCCAGAATTCTTACCTCACAAAATATCTGTGTACGCAAAAATGCTTATCAGTGTACTTTGCACATAGTTCTATCTCTTTGCTCAACTTTATGGTGACCAGAAAAGGTGTCCTCCCCAACTCCCAAATATGTCATAAACATTTTACATTTATGTTGTTGTTAGCAGCTGCTGAGTTGGTTCTGATTACTATGAGGAGGCAGTGCTTCTCCAGTTTATTTTGAGTGCCTTCAAAGCTGAGTGACTCATCTTCTGGTACCATATTTGATAGTATTCTGATCCCAATCATCATAGCTTTTCACTATTCAATAATCTGGTACTTTCTGACAGTGTTCCACTGCTATTCATAAGGTTTTCAAAGGTGAAATATTCAGTATTCCATTTCTCCATCTTCCTAGTTACTCTTAACCTGGAAGCTCAGCTGAAACCTGGCCACCACAGGTGACCCTGTTGGTATTTAAAATACTGGTGACATAACTACTATCATCACAGCAACACAAAAGCCAACACAATATGATAAACTAACAGATTACTTTACACACGGACTTCACCAGATCGAACACACAGAGATCAAATTGACTATATCTATAAGAAGAGACTGTAGAAAAGTTTTGTATCATCAGCCAAAACAAGCATAGGAGCAGATGTGGAACAGACCATCAATTGCTCATGTGCAAGTCCAGGTTGAGGTGAAGAAAATTAAAACAAGTCCACAACAGAAAAATAGAACCTTGAATATTTTCCACCCACCATAATTTAGCGATCAACTCAGGAATAGACATGATACATTAGATACTAATGACTGAAGACCACAAGAGTTGTGGGATGATAACAAGAACATCACACAGGAAGAAAGCAAAAGGTAATTAAGAAGACAAGAAAGAAGGAAAAGACCAAAATCATTTTCAAAGGATACTGTGAAGCTTACTCTGCAGCAGAAAAATGTTAAAACAAATGAAAGCACTAAGGAGCTAAAAGAGCTAAACAGAACATTTCAAAGTAGAAAAGTCAAATATTATAATGAAATGTGCAAATGTCCGAAGCTAGGAAACCAAAAGGGAATCACATGTCCAGTGTTTCTCAAGCCGAAAGAACTAAAGAAAATATCAAATCTCAACTTGAAATATTGAAGAATTATGAGGGAAAAATATTTAATGATACAGAAAACACAAAAGAAGATGGAAGAAATGCCCAGAGCCACTGTATCAAAAAAATAGTCGATGTTGAATCATTTCAATAGGTAGCATATAATCAAGAGCTGATGGTATTGAAGGAAGAAGTCCAGGGTGTACTGAAGATATTGGCAAAGAACAAAGCTCTGAGAATTGATGGAATTTGATTTGACATATTTCAATAAGCATGCATCTCAGTGGCACTCACTCATTGTCGCCAAGAAATTTGGAATACAGCTGTTTGGTCAACTGATTATAAGAGATCCATATTTGTGACCATTCCATAAAGAAGTGACCAAAGCAAATGTGAAAAATTATTAAACAATTTCATTAATGTCACAGGCAAGTAAAAATCTGCTAAAAATAATTCAAAGATAGCTGCAACAATGAATTGTTAGGAAACTGTCAGAAGTTTAAGCTAGATGCAGATGAGGATGTGAAATGAGAGACAGCATTGTTGAGGTCAGATGGATATTGGCTGAAAGCAGAAATTACCAGAAGGATGTTTACCTGTGCTTTATGGATAACATCAAGAAGCATGCATAATCTAGAACACAATTTTGCTCATGAGGAACATCTACATAGACCACCAGGCAGTCATTGGAACAGAACATGGAGGCTCTGAATGCTTTCAAATCAGGAAATGTGTTCACCAGGTTCCATATTTATTCATTCTATATGCTGATCAAATAATCTGAAAAACTGGATCCTATAAAAAGAATGTAGTGTCAGCATTGAAGGAATACTCATTAACTACTTACAATGTGCAGATGATATACAACCTTGTTTGTTGAAAGTGAAATAGATTTAATATATTTACTTATGAAGATCTAAGACCAGTCTTGATATCTCTTTGATATCCCATGTGAGTAAAGTTTTACTAAAGGTAATATAGAAATCGCTGCAAGTCTACGTTAACAGAGAACTTCCAGAGGTTCAAGACAGATTCAGAAGAGGCTGTAAAACAAGGCATATCATTGCTGATGTCTGATGGATCCTGGCTGAAAGCAGAGAATGTCAGAAAGATGTTTACCTGTGCTTTATTGACTACCCAAAGGCTTTTGATTGTGTGGATCACGATAAACTATGGACAGCATTGCAACAAAGTCTGAGCATTCCAGAACACTTAATTGTAATCGTGAGGAATCTGTACATGGACCAAGAGGCAGTTGTTCGAACAGAATATTGAAACACTGAATGGTTTCAAATTTAAAAAAGTGTGCAACAGGGTTATATTCTTTCACCATACTTATTCAACCTGTATGCTGAGCAAATAATACGAGAAGCTGGGTTCTATGAAAAAAAAAAATGTGGCATCAGGATTGGAGGAAGACTCATTAACAACCTGCGATATGCAGATGATACAACTTTGCTTGCTGAAAGTGAAGAGGACTTAAAACACTTACTGATTAAGATCAAAGAGCATAGCCTTTGGTATGGATTACATCTCAATGTCAAGACAACAAAAATCTTCACCACTCAACCAATAAAAACATTCTAATGAATGGAGAAAAAAATGAAATTGTTAAGGACTTCATTCTTCTTGGATCAACTATCAACACTCACAGAAGCAGCAGTCAAGAAATCAAATGGCGTATTGCATTAGGCAAATCTGCTGCACAAGACCTTTTTAAAGTGTTTAAGAGCAAAGATGTCAGCTTGAGAACTAAGGTACGCCTGACCCAAGCCGTCGTATTTTCAATAACCTCATATGCATGAGAAAGCTGGACAGTAAATTAGGAAGACCATAGAATAATTGACTAATTTGAGTTATGGAGTTGGAGGAGAATACTGAAAGTGCCATGGGCGGCCAAAAGAATGAACAGATCTGTGTTGAAAGAAGTGCAGCCAGAGTGCTCTTGGAGGTCAGGATGGCCAAACTTTGTCTCTCATACTTCAGACATATTGTCAGAAGGGACCAGTCACTGGAGAAGTTTATCATATTTGGTCAGGTGGAGAGTCAGTGAAAAAGAGGAAGACCCCCAACGAGATGGATTGGCCAGGTGGCAGCATCGATGAACTCAAGCGTGGCAGCAATAGTGAGACTGGCCCAGGATCAGGCAGTGTTTTATTCTGCTGTGCATTGGGTCGCTATGAGTTGGTACCGGCTCTATGGCACCTAACAACAACAACAACAGCATTCAAGTGTTATTACTTAGTCTAATCTTACTCCCTTCTATACTTACTTTCTTACATTTGGAGTCCTAGTAGAGTTCTGTTGGGTAAGAACCAGAATATTAACTGCCAGTTTTGCAATTCAAATGAATTGGTCACTCCTAGGAAACCCTATACATTGTCATTATAGTTGGAACTGACTCGATGGCACTTAACAACAACATGCTTACAGTTGAAGATGATTCCAAAGTAGTACAATATGCTTAAACTCTGTTATAAGTGCCATCGAATTAGTGCCTACTTTTAGTAATCCTATGTACAACTGAATAAAACTGTCATATTTTATTATATCTGAAACCTTTGTTAGAGATTTGTTAAAGTCATTCAATGTTGTTGAGGTCTTCATCTTTTTCACTGGTCCTCCATTTCACGAAGCATGCTTCTCTCCAGGGATGGCCTGATAACATATTCAAAGTACCAGAGATGAAGTCTCACCACCACTGCTTCCAAGGAGAAATCCAGTTATATTTCTTCCAAAACAAATGTGCTATTTTTTTCTTTCTTTCTGGCAGTTCATATTATATTTAATATTCTTCACCAACATCATAATTCAAATACATCTATTCTTCTCTGGTCTTCCTTATTCATTGTCCAGAAAACATATGAGGTGATTGAAAATACTATGTTTTTGGGTCAGGTGCACCTTAATCCTCAAATTGACATATTTGCTTTTCAACACTTTAAAGTGATCTTTTAGTAAATTTGCCTAATGCAAAAAGTCATTTCTTGACTATTGCTTTATTAAGCATTGATTGTGGACCAAAGTCAACTCTTGAAATATTTAATCATATTCTTTAGAACTAACCTACACATATATGAAGAAAAGATCAATATTCATATGAATTATTAATGATGAGAGATGAATCCATAGAGTTTTAGACTTACACTCATGAACTAGAACTTCCAAGAGTTGCTCAAACATTCAAGTTTATTGAAGTTCTGCTTCAGAATGAATAGGGAACATGATGGGTGGACCTGTTCCTCCAACACAATTTCTTTTTAGCCCTTCAACTAGAATTTTGAGGATAATGTGAGATACAATGTGTATTTAAAGCTTTTAACCACAAATCACACACATGTTGGAACTTAATTGTTGTTAGAGGTCTTTGTAGCCTCCAACTCATGGTGATCCATAGTACAATGAAATAACACTTTTCTGGGTTCTACATAAGTCTCATAATTGGTGAAACCACAGTGCACACACAGGATTTTTGTTACTGATTTTTGAAAATGTATTGCTAGAACATTGTTTTCCTAATCTTAGTCTCGAAGTTTGACTGAACCCTGCTCAGCTTCACAGCAGCATATGAGGATAAGTCCAAAGGTATTGCTACAATGGTTCCATCTCATATATGCACAAATTCATTCCAAGAAGAATATGATTAAACATGCATCTATTATTAATGGATGGCTTCAGACAAGTTCTTTCAACATATACTGGTTTTAGTCACATTAGGGTGACTTCAAAAAAAAAGGACACTTTTTACTTATTTATTTATTTAGTTTTTAAAAACTTTCCAGCATTTGTTTATTAAATTCTTTCACATCTGCTATGAATAGGCTGGGAAAAAAAAGAACTGTACATGCATGCCTTGTAGATATTGCAACTTTGGTTCCATCATTGCAATTATTGCGATATAGCGAGTCACACCTTTTTTGCAGGGGTTGGGGTGTGTTTCTCAGTGCATATAAAAGTTACGTTTACACTATAATGTAGTCTATTAAATGTGCAGTAGCATTATAAAAAAGTGTGAACTATTCGGAGAATTATCAAAATGTTATACTGAGGTACAGAGTCTGTGTCTCTAGAAAAAGATGCCAATAATAGACTTGATCAACAGCGGGCAGCCAAAGCCTTCAATCTGTAAACAATGAAATGTCTGTGAAGCACAATAAAGCAATGCATCATCAGCACACAGTCATCAGCACACAGCCCCTCTCCTTCTCTGGATCTAAAGTCCCCAGCCACTCCATCTCTCCATGTCATTGTCTCTACCTCCAGCTCTGGTGTCACTGCTTCTCTGGGTAAGGTCCCGCTCTTTGCTCTTCTCCCTTGATGGCCCCAGGGACCTCAGCTCCTAGACTTCAAAGTTAATCACTCCCCTCCTTGTTACAAAATGTCTACCTTTACATTTCCAACCCTCACAATCAGTCCTGATAATACTTATTCACTATTGTATCACAAGAGCGCCATCTGCATTTCATTGCATCAGCCCCGCCTAGACAGATTGGATACTACTCAATGGAGATTCTACCTTACTCCATGCCCTCTGGATCTAGATTCCCTCTTGAAAGTTTGTAAGCCAGTCACTTCTTGCCTTTGAAACATCCCCATTTTGGATAGCCAATGTCCAAGTTACCCATCCCTGTCTACTCTGTGTATGGAGGGGATGGGAATGATCCTTGCTGTATTTGTTCCCTCTTTTGAGCTACTGCATCCATAGGTGTAGGTCAAGTTCATCAAATCGTATCAGATTACTCTTTTTTTTCCTCTTCTTTCTACTTCTAGTTGAGCTCTGATCATCCAGTCAATGAAGCCAAATCAAGAGGGTATTATCTGCAAGTGTGGGTTTTCTTGTGCATATGCCCTCTCTTCTTATCAGCTGGAGACACTTTTTATTTTTTAACATTGTGTTCTGAATTGAGTGAAGCTTTACAGAAAAGATTGAATAAATTATATGCTTTGTTTCATCTCAATGATAACAATCCCCTCCCTACAACATGCAAACCAAAAAAATACATATTAATTTAAATAGCCAAAGGGCACATTCTGTAACCAAGCCTCCTATCTGAAGACACACAACCTAAATAAGTCCATGGACATAGAGTCTGATGCTGCTTTGTCTCTCTATGCTACTGCCTCTGCCACCATATCTGCTGTTCCCACTTTTCTAGGTACAATCTTGCACTCGACACATGCTCTTCCTTTCTGCTGTTCTTGGGATCGTCTGTTCCTGAAATGATATATTAACTGTTCCTCCTTTTATTTATACATCTTCTAAAATTACAGTTGTGATGATCCAGCTAACATTACTCACAACTGGATCATAAAATCCTATCACCATCATCTCCTTCCCCTCTCTCTAGATTCATCTGGAAAAGAGGAATTCTATTCAGTGGGGATTCTGTCTCACCTCACTCATTCTGAAACTAAGCACACTCATGAAAACCTGTAAGCCAGCCACTTCATGCCTTTATGCTTCACCTCTTTTTTTATTATTATTATTGTGAATTATGTGATAGTTTACATGGGAGAGCAATAGCTTTACATCCTATCGTATTTTGTTTCATTGCAATGATTACAATCCCCTCCATGCATCATCAGACAACCAAAGGGTAAACCTCGCAAGCCTGCCCCCCCCCCGACCCCCGGATGTCAGCACACAGCACCTCTCCCTGCATGAGTCCAGATTCCCTAGCTGTGCAATCTCTCCAAGTCAACATCTCTGCTTCCATCTCTGACGTCACTGCTTGTTTGGGTAGGATCCTGTACTCCGCTCCTCTCCCTTGGTGGTCCCCTCCTTTTGTTACATAACATCTACCTTTACATTTCCAACTCTCAGAGTCAGTCCTGATATAAATCACTCACTATTGTATCACAAGAGTCTTATCCCCATCTCCTTTCATCAGCTCCATCCAGGCAGATTGGAAATCACTCAGTGGAGATTTTACCTTCACCTGCACCCTCTGGAACTAGGCTCCCTCTTGAAAGCTTGTAAACCAGTCACTTCTTGCCTTTTGGCTTGTTGTTGTTGTTATGTGCCGTCGAGTCGGTTCCGACCCATAGCGACCCTGTACAGGGTTTCTGAGGGTGTAAAAACCACTGATAGCATAGTGGTTACAAATTGGGCTGCAAACCTCAAGGTCAGCAGTTCAAAACTACCAACTGTTCTGTGGGAGAAAGATGAGGCTTTCTGCTCCAGTAAAGATTTACAGTTGGAAACCCTGTACAAGGTCACAATGAGTCAGAACCGACTCCATGGCACATAACCACCACCACCATCATCTCAGTATACTGAGCAAGCAAGCTTATTTGTTGATAAGAAAATTGTTTCCATTCTGGTTGGAATTTTGAATAACTGTAGCCATAAGCAAAACTCCAGTTCATCAAATTGTAGCAATTTGCACATGCTCACAGCATCAAGCATCATTATTTTCATCTTATCCAGTTCTGGTCAGATAGCCATCCAAGCTAGGTCAAATGGATACTAGCTGCAAGTTTGGGAGTCCCTGCATACTTCCCTGATCTATAGATCAGCTGATTACTTCACTCTAAGCTCTAGCCCCCAGGTGGTGCATCAGTGCCCATTGGCTCAGGGAATCACATATCTCCCTAAACTTCAGACCAGCCTCTTCTCTCATATCAAAGTCAATGGATATCAATGGAACGTGGCCAAACTCAACTCATGTCTTCATTGTTGCATTTCCTCCACTTCCAATCTCAAGTAGACCCAGGTGGTCACCAGTGAGAATACTAGAGTACTTGCAAGTTCCCTTTGCATTTCAGTCCTAGAAGGAGGTTTCCTTGATAGGCTGACTTTTCTTGTCTTGATGCCTCCAAATCAAACAGCTTACTTGATACCCAATTACCAAATAATCTGCTTTTTTTTCCTGCAGGTCTTTCTTTCAATAAGAATCTTCTGTTCTCTAAGCAGTTCTGTGTTGATCTGTATGTAAAAGGACACTTTTTGTTCCATGGTAAAGCTGATTTTGAGGTCAGGGCTAATATAAAATTTTAACAGAACTCAAGTGAACATCTTCCCAAATCACTGAAATTTTGCAACAAGTTCACAGGAATGTTGCCTCACATAAAACACATTTTTAGATGGATCAAGTATTTTTAGAAAGGTTAGGAGGATCTCATAGTTGAGCCAAGAGACATATACCATCAACCTTGACACATAAAATGGTCCAGCACTTGGTGTGAGAAGACCATACAACTACCATTAATGCTATAGCTACTGAAGTTGGGATTTCATACGGTTTGAAATTTTCAATTTTAAAGTAGACATCTTGGTCTCTCCATTGTACAAAGGTCAGCCGCTCAAATTGCTGATCTTTCCATCATTCCTTTAATAAAGATCAAAGCTAATGAAAATGATTTTATGGAATGAGTCTCAACCAGGGATGAACTGGAGATTTACCTTCATGACAATCCAGAGAGCAAGGTACAAACAGTGGTTTTGAGGGAAAATCAGAACTAATTAAATTTAAGGCAGAGATTTTAGTTCAGAAAATTATGGAGACTACTTTTGTGGACAACAAAGCAATAATATTGACAGATTTTCTTAAAGTACATTGGATGAGTGCATGGGGCTACTTATGAAGAACCCACTGCCACTGATTTGATTCCAACTGACATTGTGTTAGCAATCTTTTGCTTATCATATATTCCCACCATGGCTCCTTTATGATGAATAATTTTTAAGAAAATGAAAAAGTGCTTTGTGGGAAAAAAAAGTCAGGAATGTTGCACCAAGGATTTTCTGTTGTAAAAAACAACAACAACAACAAAACAAAACAGAACCTCCCTCCCCCCCAAAAAAAAATGCATCTACTTATTCTTTGAGGACTGCTAGAGCTTTCCTATAAGAACTACAATGGAAAACCTTACCCCATCCACCATACAATATAGATCATTCAGATTTCCTTTTGTTCTCAAACCTCAAAGAAAATTCAAAAGGAACACAGTTTGAGTCCCTTAAGTGTGTCCAAACTGGTGTTTTGATATAGCATAAATCTAAGATGTCTTCAGGGAATAGTTACAGAGATGGAAACACTGTCTTCAGAAGTATGTAGACCTATATGGAATATAAGTCAAGAAACAATGGATTCAAATTTTGATACTTTTATTTAATAGTTTTCTATGATTTTAGAGTAGTATTTTTAGTGCCACCCTTGTATCATCTTTTGCTTATAGACAGACAGGAAGTGACTGTACATGAAGTACATTTGTCAGGAATTACACCTGAATCTCCATCATGGAAGGCAGGAATTAAGCTAATGAAATATCATTGTCCTCTTAGCACTTAATAATTGACTGTGGTCATTTTTATTGTTATCAACTCTTCTATGGCCTAAAGCTTTCTGTCACTTTACAGTTTCTGCTGCTATTTAGTTTCTGAAGAAGGTGGCTCCAGAAATGGAAGAAGGCTTGTAACAACCTTCATTGAATATAAAGATGACACAACCTTGTTTGCTCAAACAGAAAAAGGCTTGATGCATTTGCTAATGAAGATCAAAGAATATAGTCTTCAGTATAAATTACACCTCAGTGTAAAGAAAACAAAAATCCTCACAACTGGACCAATTAACAGCTCATGATAAACAGAGAAAATATTGAAGTTGTCAAGGATTTCATTTAGTCAGAATTCTCCTTACAAGTAATGATGGCAAGACTTAATCTCATGTTATCAGGAAAGACCATTCCCTGGAGAAGTACATCATTCTTGATAAAATCGAGGGTAAGCAAAAAAGAGAAAGACCATCAAGGAGATGGATTAACATACTGTCTGCAATATTGAGCTCAAACATACCAACGATTGTGAGGATGGCTTAAGATCTTGGTTTTATTATTATCATGAAGTCCCTTCAAGTTGGTTCAGATCCATAGCAACGCTGTGTAGGGTTTCCAAGAAGCAGCTGGTGACATTGAACCGCTGACCTTGCAATTCAAACTGACCTTGCAGTCGAATGTTTATCCTACAGTGCCACACCAGGACTCTGACTTAAGAGGTGGCAGTGTTTACTTATGTTGTCCATGCTGTTGCTGTTAAGTGCCGTCGAGTCGATTCTGACCCATAGCGACCCTGTATAGGGTTTCCAAGAAGCAGCTGGTGAACTTGAACCACTGACCTTGAAGTTCAAATGAGTTTGCAGTCTGACGCATTAGCCCACAGCGCCACACCAGGGTCCATAGGGTCTCTATAATATTTAGCTGCCTCATCGGCTCTTAACAACAACTATAATTTCTACCAAACAAAATCAACCATGCAGAAAATGAAGGTGACTACCTCTATATTATTCTTTAATGTCATGAATAGTGTGCCTGTGAAGACGGAACTCATTTTGGTTTTAAATTGTTTCTTTTTGAATATGTTTTTATTTTAGTGCCATTTATATACGAGCATAACTGCTGCATAAAAAATAACAGAAAATTGCATAAAACCAAATTTTACAATTCTATAAATGTACATTATACAGGATAAATACCCTGTTAAAAGTGTAGCTGGCATTTGTTGCTTAAAGACACCATTTCAGTCAAGGAAGAAGTACTGGAATCAGACAAGTAAATAGCCCTTGGTAGTTAATTGATTTGTTGTTGATCTGTGGGATTTTCTTTAATATTAAAGAGCATTTTTTTTTTTTATTTTTAGGTTTTGTTTAAACAATGTAATCAAACTAAACATAGACCAATAGTCAAAAGTAAGGAAAAGCAAATATTAAATTACAACTGGAATATGCATAAGGTCAATTGAAATTCAGCTTAAAGTTAATTTGGAAAGAGTGAATTTCAATCATGCCCTTAATGAATAGTAATACTGTCAAAAAAAAGAAGAGGAAATTAGATGCCATCCAGTTGGTGCCTACTCATAGCCACCTTATGTATAACAAAACAAAACACTGCATGGTCCTATGTTCTCCTCACAACTGTTGTTGCATTTTAACCCTTTGTTGCTGCCACTGTGCCAATTTATCTCATTGTGGCGGGGGGGTCTTCCTCTCCTTTGCTGATCGTCCACTTTACCAAACATGGAAACAGGGTCTGGTTCCTCCTGATAACATGTCCAAAGTATGAGACTATAAGTCTTGTCATCCTGGCTTCTAAGGAGTATTAGGCTTCTTCTAAGACAGATTTGTTTATTCTTCTGGCAGTCAATGGTATTTTCCACATTCTTCTCCAACACTATAATTCAAATGCATCAATTCTTTCCCAGTCTTCCTTATTCATTGTTCAACTTTCACATGCACATGAGGCTATTGAAAACACCATGTACTGAGTCAGGGGCACCTTAGTCCTCAGACTGATACCTTTGCTCTTGAACATTTTAAAGAGATTATTTGGTAGTAGATTTGTCTAATAAAATATATCTTTTTTTTTTTTTTCTTTTCTTAAGTTTTTATTGTGAATTGAGTAGAAGTTTACAGGGCAGATCATCATTAGTTGTACATTCAACAAATCATATACTTGTTTCATTACAATGATTATAATCTTCTGCACATACCATTAGTTAACATTATTTCTCTCTATTCATTTTAGCTTCTTTTTTTTTTTTTTTTTAACACTTAGGCATATAAAATAATTTAAAACACCAAAGGGCATATTCTGCAAGCCTGCCTCCAGGCCACCAGCTCTCTTTTCATGAATCTAGAGTCCTCTCTCTCCATGTCCCCATCTCTGCCTCCATCTCTGGTGTCACTGTTTCTTTGGAGAAGGTCATGAATTCCACTTTTGTTCTTCTCCCTTGATGTTCTTCTCCCTAGGGTCCTCTCTTTCTTGACTGTAAGATTAACTACTCCCCCGTTTTTGACACAAAACTTCTACCTTTACAATTGTGACAGTCACAATTAGTCATGATAACAATTACTGACTATTCAATCATAAGAATCTTATCCCCATCTCTTTCACTAGACCTAACTAGACAAGATTAAAACTATTTAATGAGGACTCTATCTTGCCATGCACACTCTTAAACTAAATTCCCTCTTGAAAACTTGTATGTCAGTCACTTCATGCCTTTATCACCCCAGTTCTTTCACCATACTATTCGACCTGTATGCTGAGCAAATAATCTGAGAAACTGGGTTCTATGAAGAACAACATGGAATCAGGACTGGAGGAAGACTTATTAACAACTTGTGCTATGCAGATGATAAAATCTTGCTTGCTGAAAGTGAAGAGGACTTAAAACATTTACTGATGAAGATCAAAGAACACAGCCTTCCATATGGATTGCATCTCAATGCAAAGAAAACAAAAATCCTCACCACTGGACCAATAAACAGCATTCTTATCAATGGAGAAAAGATTTAAGTTGACAAGGATGTCATTCTTCTTGGATCAACTGTCAACACTCACGGAAGCAGCAGTCAGAAAATCAAACTACATATTGCATTAGGCAAATCTTATGCACAAGAACTTTTTAAAGTGTTGAAGAGCAAAGATGTCAGCTTGAGGACTAAGGTGTCCCTGATGCAAGCCATGGTATTTTCAATAACCTCATATGCATGCGAAAGCTGGACAGTGAATAAGGAAGACTGTAGAAGAATTAACACATTTGAGTTATGGTGTTGGGGGAGAATATTGAAAGTGCCATGGGCTTCCAAAAGAACCAGTAGATCCATTTTGGAAGAAATGCAGCCAGAATGTTCCTTGGAGGTCAAGATGGCCAAACTTCGTCCCTCATACTTCAGACATATTTAAGGAGGGACCAGTTACTGGAAAAGGATATCATGTTTGGTAAGGTAGAGGGTCAGATAAAAAGAGTAAGGACCCCAACGACATGGATTGGCCAAGTGGAAGCATTGATGGACTCAAGCGTGGCAACAGTAGTAAGGTTGGCCCAGGATCGGGCAGTGTTTTGTTCTGCTGTGCATAAGTTCACTATGAGTCAGTACCGACTCAATGGCACCTAACAACAACAAATATTTTAGGTAGCCAATGTCTAAATTACCCGTCCCTATCTACCCTGTATACAGAAGGGACAGAATTGATACTTGATGTGAAGATTTCCCTCTCTGTTGGAATTTTGAGCTACTACCACCATATAAGTCAAGTTCATCAAATTGTATCAATTTGCCATCATTTATCAAAAATTGTTTTTTTATCTTCCTCTAGTCGAGTTCTGATTATGAAGCCATGGAAATCAAATGGATACTATCTGCAAGTTTGGGTGTTCTTGTGCATCTCCCCTCACTTCATTATCACCTGGATGCATTAAAGAACTTTTGAAGTGCCTTTTCATATCCTTATCTTTGTGTATAATTTGTATCTTGGACCTTTAATTCCCAGGGGCAGAGAATGAATATTAAATATTACGTTTTTGAACACCTTGTTCTGTGTGTTCTTGGTTTCTCATTGCTGCCTGGAACTCATTTAGGTTTATATCTGGGTTTTGATAGTATTATTAACAACTTGACAGAATTTTGGTGGTCCTGTTCCCTTACAACCTTCTGTTGGATAGTTAACATTGTTTCAGCTTCTTTTATCCAAACAGTATCCTGCATAATGTGTTAAGTATTTACTTTTGCAACTATCATGGACAGTCCTCTTAGCAATGTGCCAACCATTGACATCTCTGATCTGTAATTTATCATGAGAAATTAGTGAAAAAGACATTTTATATGACCAGTAGAATGAAACAGGATCAAGAGATAGAAGAACAAATCCATGTGTATGGCTGAGCCAATACTAATACTTTTAATCTATCCTATATCTTCTTGTCACCTAGAGATCTGAGTACTGTGCCTGAAAATGGTCATTCTAGTAAAATATAAAGCCTAAAACTCATTGGTATTTTGTCTTCCTCACAAAATTCCAGTCAAAACGGACAGAAGTTATTTGATCTATTTCAATCTAATAAAGAAAAAATGTGTTTTACTTTTTAAAACACTATTATGATGTCATATATACAATACCGCCTTTGTTTTTTAAATAAATGACAACCAATTTCTGAGTGGAATTTTTTCTCTTACCCCTTCATTCTTACAAAAACCTCCAGTTTCACTCACAATAAGACCTAATGTCTCTAAATGGTTTGTACACTTCTCTCATACCTTAAAGTTTAGTACAACATACCATTGTCATTCACTTAGAATATATTTCCATAACACCTGCATTATTCCCTGCTTCTTACTTTACTTCTGAAAACTAATATTCCATATAGCAGAAATTATGATAACTTAAAATATTGTTAATATAATGATTTTCCTCTGCTTAAAACACTCCAGAAGCTCTCTAAGTAGAATTGAATTCAGTCTTAATATGTGGTGTGCTGTTGTTGCCAAACCAAGGATCAACTTATAGCATCCCTATATAGGGTTTCCAAGGAGTCCCTGGTGGGTTTGAACTGTTGATCTTTTGGTTCAAACAGACCTTCATGATCAGTGCTTTATACCATAGTTCCACACCAGGACTCCAATATGTGGTTTGTTGTTGTTGTTAGGGGCCATGAGTCAGCACTGACTCACAACGGACTTATGCACAGCAGAACGAAACAATGTCCGATCCTGGGCCAACCTCACTACTGTTGCCACACTTGAGTCCATCGATGCTGCCACCTGGTTAATCCATCACGTTGGGGTCTTCCTCTTTTTCTCTGACCCTCCACCTTACCAAACATGATATCCTTCTCCAGCGACTGGTATCTTCTGACAATATGTCCCAAGTATGAGAGATGAAGTTTGGCCTTCTTGGCCTCCAAGGAGCACTCTGGCTGCGCTTCTTCCATAATAGATCTATTGGTTCTTTTAGTAGCCCATGGCACTTTTAGTATTCTTCTCCAACACCATAGCTCAAAGGCATCAATTCTTCTACTGTCTTCTTTATTCACTGTCCAGCTTTCGCATGCATATGAGGTTATTGAAAATATCATGGCATGGGTCAGGAGCACCTTAGTCCTCAAGCTGACATCTTTGCTTTTCAACACTTTAAAAAGTTCTTGTGCAGCAGATTTGCCTAATGCAATACGTCGTCTGATCTCTTGACTGCTGCTTCCACGAATGCTGACAGTTGATCCAAGAAGAATGAAGTCCTTGACAACTT
>NW_006408611.1:1022511-1030410 GCF_000296735.1 Chrysochloris asiatica | reverse complement strand
GAATTCCTCCCTAAGTATCACTGGCTCTTGATCATATGCTACCTCTTGAAACGGTTGAACATTAACCATTTCCTTTTGGTACAGTGACTCTGTATTCCTTCTATCTTCTCTTGATGCTTTCTGCATCATTCAATAATTTGCCCAGAGAATCTTTCAATAACGAAAGTCGAGATTTGAATTTTTTTCTTCAGTGCCCCCAGCTTGAGACATGCTGAGAGTGTTCTTCCTTTTTGGTTTTCTGTGGTTTACACAGCTCTAAATGATCTCACCTTTCCCAGCACCTTTACATTTTTATATCACTCTTCCTCTTGCCTATCATGCTTCAAATATTCTTTCCATTACTTAACAACTCTCAACTACATCTTCTACTACAGTCTTTTACTAGGAACATTCTCAAGTCATTTCTTCCCATGACTATCTATTGTCCATCATTCCTATGTCAAATGTGTTTTACTGTATATATTTAATCTTAAGTAGTTATTTTCCATCATTTTTGTGTATGTGTGTGATAAATTGAATTGTTGGTCCCAATTCTTCATCTTCCCTGTACTCTTGAACTTTAGGCTTGCCCTTGTGATTTGCCTGGCATGTAGGTATAAATGATTGTGTCTCAATTCCAAACCTGATTACTAAAAGGCCTCTTATGTTTTTCTTACTTTTTTTCACCTCTGCCATTGAATTCTTAGATTCAAGGAGAATGAGAAAACTATAGAGCAAAAAAATCCACCTTAGCTGACTTAGTATAAAAATATGGCATTCCAGTGTCAGATTTGTCTAACTTCACCAGGGGAAGGAAAGATCAGCACCAGCCCAAGGCTGATTCCTATGAAGTAGAGGTCATGCACGACCTTTTTCAAACCATGTTACCAATTCTGACATCAGTCATGACTGATGATTCTCTCAAATTTCCTTCCAAGTTTGATAATCTGTTGCTATATCCACATGGAACTCGCTGACCATACTCACAATTATGCAGTTAATTAGGGAAGTAGCAGGTTACAATTCAGGACCAGGAATGACTCAGTTTTTTATTAGAACAGTTTCTTCTCAGCTGTGCCCTCAGCAGGTCACACTCTGGCCATCAAGTCTATCAGCCTCTCAGTTCTTGATCTTTGGTCTGCCACCTGAGCTGCTAGGGCAAGTGTTACAAGGCTTTTAATTCCAGTAGGTGCCTAGAGTCACCCCACTCCACTGTTAGACCTTGATCAGTAAGCATTTATTTCTTGTTTGCTGGGTTGGCACACCTACTGCAACCACCATGCTCTGTGGACCAGGAAGCCAAAGGGCTGTCTCATGTGGCTCTCTTCATTCTGCTGCTGCTGTGTTTTCTACCTCCACTTCTTGCCTTTTCATTGTCCACCATCTTGGACTGTCTGCAGTCATATAGCTCTTTCTTTCTCAGTCCAGGAACTCATATCCAAAGGACGGACTCAACTCCTGGCTCATCTTGCTTGATGGTTGTTGTTTTTAGGTGTCATCGAGTCAGTACGAACTCATAGCAACCTTCTTGATGGTAGTGAGGTCCAATCTCTGTTCATGGAGTTGAATCCTTTTAAGTCTAACTAGAAAGTAAAACTGATCAATTCCTTTGTTAGGTTCCATATACCTTATTTACATCGTTCTAAACTTTTAAAGGATAGTCAGTGCCTTTGTAGGATAAGCACTGAACTTCAAACCACAAGGTCAGTGCTTCAAGACCACCAGATATTCCATACTAGAAAGACAAGTATTTCAGCTCCAACAAAGATTTAAAAAATCCTAGAAACTCTATATAATATCACTATGAATTGGAACTTAACAACATCAACAACTCTCATGACAGTTCCATGCAACTTATTTGCATTCCCCTTGTCCAATCCCCTTGTTGAGCTACAAGCACCTTATTTGCATGCTGTTTTTATTGTTAAGTGTCACCAAGTCAGTTCCAAATAACAGTGGGCCTGTATAGGGTTTCGAAGGAGCAACTAGTAAGTCTGAATTGCTAACCTTGTAGTTAGCAGCCTAGTGCTGATCCTATAGCAATATATCAACAGGACTATGATGGCTATGGAGTCCTGGTGTGCCTCTGTGGGCTAATGTGTCAGGCTGTAAAGTCATTTGAACTGCAACGTCAGTGATTCAAGTTCACCACCTGCTCCTTGGAAACCCTATACAGGGTCACTATGGATCAGAATCTACTCGACGGCACTTAATAACAACAACAACATGATGGCTATAAACCTAAAACTTACTGCCATTGAGTAAATTCCAACTCACAGAGACCCCATACAGGGTTTCAGAGTCTGTAAATCCTTGCAGAGGCTGAAAGCTCCTCTCTCTCCCAGGGAGAATAGCTAATCCTATTAAATGCCCACCTTGTGATTAGCCATCAAGTTCCTAACCTACAGCACCACCAGAGCTTCTTAGGGATAGATGCTGCTGCATCCAATCTAATCTGCTCAGATTCATAGTGAACATGTATATTATTTTTGAGGTTGTAAATCTTTAAGAGAAGAAAATCTCATCTTGAATTTCTGGAAGTTTCCCATTGATATACTGTTGCAGCCATATTTGAATTACATTCAGAAAAATTTTACTTACATATCATGTTAATGATATTTGATGATTTCTGCATTCCATTGGGTCACTTCTCTTTAGAAAGAGCACAAATATGAATATCTTCCAATCAGTTGGCCAGGTAGCTGTCTTCTAAATTTCTAGGCATAAATTAGTGAGCACCTATAGTGCTGCATCAGTTTGCTGAAAGATTTCAATTCGTATGCCATCAATTCCTAGAACCTTGATTTTCACCAATGTCCTTGGTGCAGCTTCAATTTCTCAGTATTATTTGTTCTTGACCATATGCTACCTCTTGAAATGGTTGAACCTCGACCATTTCTTTTAGGTAGAGTGATTCTGTGTATTCCTTCCATCTTTTGATACTTTCTAAATCATTCACTATTTTGCCCATAGAATCCAATATTTCAGGCTGAGGCTTAAACTTTTTATTATCATTATTATTTATTCTGTCAGCTTTAGAAATGGTGAGTATGTTTTTCCCTGAGCATTTTCTAAACTATTTCACTAAAATATTTGACTTTGCTTTCTTGATATGTACATTCAGATTTTCTGTTCAGCTCTTTTACCTCTTCATTTCTTCAATGTGATTTAATTCTCTTCAGCCAAGAGCAAGTTTTTGTCTTGTCTGACATCCATTTTCACCTTTTCTTTCTGTTCTCTCTTTCTCATAACTTTTTGCTTTCTTCTTGTTTGATGTTCTTGATGTCATCTCACAGCTCTTCTGGTCTTCTGGTGTCTCATGAATCACATCTATTCATGAGATGGTCCTTAAATTGAAGTGGAATATGTTCTAGGTCATATTTTGTCTTTCATGAGCTTGTTTTTACTTTCTTAAGTTTAAACCTAAATTTGCACATGAACAATTATTGTTAATTTCCACAGTCTACTCCTGCCTTGTTTTGTCTAATGATATAGTTTTTCCACCATCTCTTCCCACAAATGTAGTCAATTTGATTTCTGAGTATTCCATTTGGTGAGTCTCATGTGTATAGTTAACTTAAAAAAAATGTGTGTGTGTGTGTATGTGTGTGTGTGTGTGTGAATTGAGTGATAGTTTACACAGGAGAACAATGGTTTTACATTCATCATTTCATTGCAACTATTGGAATCTCTTCTGTGCATCATCATTCAACAGTGTTTTATTCTATTCCCTCTGCTTTTTTATTTTATTTTATTTTTTCTGGGAGTAGGGTGGGACATACACAAAAACACTCAGGAGTATATAATAATTTAAACAATCAAAGGGCACATTCTGCAAGCATGTCCCTTGGCCGCCAGAGTTTTCTAGAGTCGTCAGCTGCTCCCTCTCTCGATATCCTCATCTCTGCCTCCATCTCTGGTGTAGCTGCTTCTCTGGATAGGGTTCCACATTCTGCTTGTGCTCTTCTCAGTTGATGGTCCTAGGGTCCTCTGTTCCTTGACTATAAGATTAACTACTCCCTCCTTTTTGTTACAAAACTTCTACATTTACTTTTATGACAGTTGCAATTAGTCATGATAACAATTACTCACTATTGAACCATAAGAATATTATCCCCATCTCCTTTCACCAGACAAAATGTCTAGACAAAATGAAAACTATTCAGTGAGGATTCTACCTTCCCTGCAAACTCTGAAACGAAACTCCTTCTTGAAAACTTGTAAACCAGTCTCTTTGTGCCTTTATAACACCCCCATTTTAGGTAGCCAATGTCTATAAACCCTGTATACAGAAGGGATAGGATTGATATTTGATGTGAAGACTCCTTCCCTGAAGTTGATATTTTGTCAAGTTCATCAAATTGCAGTAATTTACACCTGTTTCTTTTATCAAAAAAAAAAAAAAAATCTTCCTCTAGTCAAATTCTGATCATCAAGCCACCAAAGCTAGGTTGAATAGGTTATAGTCAACTTTTATGTAGTTTAAAAAAGGTTTTTGCTATCAAAATATCAGTGGTATTGCAAAATTTTAACAAGCGATCTCCAGCATCATTTCTATCACCAAGGCCAGTTTTTAAAGTACTCATCCTTCCTCTTTGTTTCCACACTTTGCAACTTCAGAGTAAAGAAATTGATAGAATTCTCCTTTCATCACCATTTGCTTTAGTAGTTAGTGTATCATTTTGAATAATCATGGAATTAATTAGTCTTCTTTGTATTTCTAAGGATATTATCAAATCACAGACAACATTGTATTTCAAGATAGATCTTGAAATATTATTTTTTTAGGATGGATGTGCTGAAATTCCTCTGCATTTTTTCTTACCTGGCATAGTAAGCCATATGATTGTTAAGTTAACAATGGCCTACACCAGTCCATTTCAGCTCACTAATGACTATTTTATGCATTCCATTTCATTTTTGACAGCTTTTAATTTTCATAGATTCATAATTTGTCTATTGCATGTTCTGGTTATTAAAGGATGTTTGCAGCTATTTATCCTCATTTTGAGTTGTGCCCCATCAGCAAATTAAGGTCCCAAAAGTTTCACTCCATTTGCATCATTTTGGTCAAGTCTAGTTTGAGAAGGCATCTATTCCCCAATTGTATTTTGAGTGACTTCCAAACTAAAGGCTCATCTTCTGGCACTTTATCTAACAATGCTCTAGGCTTTTCCTGTTTTCATCTTTTGGCACTATATCTGACAATGCTCTGCTGTTATTTATATGGTTTTCTGTGGCTAGACATTCAGAAATAACCCTCTTCTCTTTCTTACTTGTCTGTCTTAGTCTGAAATTTCCACTGAAATCTGTCTATCAGAGGTGACCCTGCTGGAATTAAAAATTAAAATGGTGACATAACTATTATCATCACAGAAACACACAGTCACGTAGTATGGCAAACTGACCGATGAGTGTTGACTAGAAAAGCCATATTAAGTAGGTTCCTGTACTGTACCCAAGGATATAAAAGATACTCCAACCTCCACAACCTGAAGCCAAGCTACTTCCCTAAGCCTAATTTGGAACATCTAAATGCCAGAGTACATTTTTTTTTAACGTTTTTATTGTGAATTGAGTGAAGGTTTACATGGGGGAACAACAGTTTTACACTCATCCTATTGTATTTATTTCACTGAAATGATTACAATACCCTGCATGCTTCATCATTCAACAGTGTTTGCTTCTATGCCCTCTGATTTTTTGTTAAACTTTTTGTTTGTTTGTGAACCAAAACACTCAGGAATATACAATCATTGAAATATCCAAAGACATACCCTGCAAGCCTGCCCCCTGGCCACCAGCACACATCCCCTCTCCTTTCATGAGTCTTGAGTCTTGAGATGCTCCATCTCTCCATGTCATCATCTCTGCCTCCATATTTGGCATCACCGCTTCTCTGGGTAGGGTCTCACACTCTGCTCCTGCTCTTCTCCCTTGATGGTCC
The DNA here is from genome assembly GCF_000296735.1 of Chrysochloris asiatica. Taxonomy (NCBI): domain Eukaryota; kingdom Metazoa; phylum Chordata; class Mammalia; order Afrosoricida; family Chrysochloridae; genus Chrysochloris; species Chrysochloris asiatica. Next base: position 1,024,484 of record NW_006408611.1, on the reverse strand, counting down.
CAGAGTTCTCCGCTCCGGGACTGTAAGCTTGACCACTCTCACTTCTTTTTGCTACAAAATTTTCTACCTTCCTGCACATACTCTGAATCTAAATTACCTCTTGAAAACTTGTAAACTAGTCCCAGAATATTTTTCATGAAAATAAATATTTATTACCACAGGCAACTGAAGTTTGGGGTGACTAATTGTACATCTTTATTATTGTAGTAAAGGAGCTCTGGTAGCGTAGTGGTTATGAGTCGGGCTGCCAACCGCAAGGTTCCATGGGAGAAAGAAGAGGCGTTCTTCTCCCTTAAAGATTTACAGCCTCGGAAAACCTGTATAGGGTCACTGTGAGTCAGAACCAACTCCACAGTACTTAACAACAACAAACAACAATTTTCGTAGTATGTTGCTACTTTTTCTGTTAGCATTGATCATTACAAATTTATTTTCATTTAATTTTCACTTGTTTGTATGTTATTTCCTCTATTAAAATATAAATTTAATAAGGTCAACAATCTTATCTGTCTTATTTTCCCTAAGTCCGTAAAAAATGCATAATGTCTTACATACTTGCCATATGCTAGATGATCAATAACTTTTTGCAGATAGAAGCAATGACTTCTTACTATAGGTGTGTCCCAATTATGTTGGTGCAAAATATATAATACGTATAATTATCTTGGTGCAATATAGTGTTGAGGGGGAAACGAAAAACAATATCTTACATAACCATAGCAAACTAAATAATTGGAGTATAATTCTCTTGGTAAAATTTTAAAATCTATTGATCCCATTTTCCTGTTAACAGTTAGGCTCAGAATATCAAAGATATGAGGTTACATCAATGTCAGAATATAAAGGTGATTTCTCAGTATTTATAATGTGCTCTTCTGTAATTAAACTTCCAAAGATAAAATTAAACAAAATTCAATATCAAAACAATAATTATGTAAATCTAAATGCTTCCCCTATTACTGTACTTTCAAACAATGTGTTCATTGCATTATATGAGAACATAAATAAGTTATTTTCCAAAATTTAAAGAGAGTGAATTTCTGGAGGGACATAATTTAGCAAATAACATGTAACACTGAAAACTTGTTTGATTTTTTTATTTCTTGTCATTGCCTTTTATGGTGTTGCTGTTGCTGTTGTTGATGTTAGGTGCTATTGAGTCTGTACCAACTCATAGCCACCCCGTGTACAGCAGAATTAAACAATGCCCGATCCTGGACCAACCTCATAATTGTTGCCATTCTTCGAACATTCCATGTTCCAATTATTAATGGGTGTTTACAGCTGTTTCCTCTTCATTTTGAGTTGTGCCCCATCAGCAAATGAAGGTCCCTTGGGCGTTATTACTCCCACAGGCTTTACTCCATTCGCATCATCATGGTCAACTCTACTTTGGGAGGCAGCTCTTCCCCAGTCGCATTTTGAGTGCCTTCCAACATGAAAGGCTCATTTTCTGGCACTATATATGACAGTGCTTTTCTGCTATTCATAAGGTTTTCATTGACTAAATAGTCGAAAGTAGTTCATCCCTCCTTCTTCCTAGTCTGTCTATGTCTGGAAGCTCATCTGAAACCTGTCCACTATGGGTTACCCTGCTGGTATTTAAAATACCTGTGGCATAGCTTTCAGAATCACAGCAACTCAGAAGCCACCACAGTATGACAAACTGACAGATGAGTGGTCATTTATGGTGCTAGTTTTATACAAAAACTGGTTCTCTTCATTGCTAACAAGTAGCTGCAAACGGTTTCCAAAGCTACATGTTTTATGTTTAATAAAATCTTATCTTTCTCCAATTTTGGAATAAGTCCTAGTTTCCACTTGTTGTTGTTGTTGTTGTTAAGTGCCGTCGAGTCGGTTCCAACCCATAGCGACCCTGTACAGGGTTTCCAAGGTTGTAAATCCTTACGGGAGTAGAAAGCCTCATCTTTCTCCCGCGCCTCTCCCATTTCTGTGAATATAGAGTACAGCAT
>NW_006408611.1:1010887-1022411 GCF_000296735.1 Chrysochloris asiatica | reverse complement strand
AGGTTCGCAGCCCAATTCGTAACCACTAGGCTATGAATGAATTATGTTAGTCTTTTGCCCACCCTGAAACAATAACCACATACAAGGGAATGCTATGGTTTATGTGGCTTATTTTGGGCAGTGTTCTCATTGCTGGAGATGGAAGCAAGTCAAACACCTAGCTTTTGTTATTGTTAGGTGCTGTAGAGTTGTTTCTAACTCACAGTGACCAGATGCAACACAGAACTAAACAGTGCCCGGTCTTGTTCCTTCTCTCATTTGTTGCTATGTTTGTGACCATTGTTGCATTCACTGTGTCATTAGATCTCATTGGGGGTCTTTCCCTTTTTCACTAACCCTCTACTTTTCCAAGATATGTACTTCCCCAGGGACTGGTCCCTCTTGATAACATGCTCAAAGTATGTGAGAAGAAGACTCAACCATTGTTGCTTACAAGGAGAATCCTGCATGGATTTCTAACAAGATAAATTTGCTAATTCTGCAGCTGACTACAATACATGCAGTATTTTTTGGGTTTTCTTTTTTCTGCAAGATTTGTTTTTCTTCCCTAGCAAAAGTCAAATGCATCAATTCTTCTGTCTTCCGTATTCATTGTTCTGCTTTCATATGCACATGCATTGTTGTTTTTGTTAAGAGTCAGTTCTAACTCATAGTGACCCCATCTATATAGAGTTTCGAAGGAGAGACTGGTGAGTTTGAACTATCTATCTTTCAGTTAGTAATCCATTGCTTATCCTACAGTGCCACACCAGGACTCTGCAGATGCACTTTGTATTTATTGTTAAGTGCTGATGAATCCTGTCCAACTCATAGTGACCTTGCATAGGGGTCCAAGAAGCAGTTGATGAATTTGAAGTGATGACTATTAGTAATCCAGTGCTTATACTACAACACCACACCAGGTCATGATTATTTAAGCAGCAAGGAGAAATTGTAACTAGGAACATCTTTTGGAACATTAGTCCTTAAAGTTAAGAAGTCTGTTATTGAGCAGTGATTATCTAAATGATGGTATTAAACTTGTAACGGGTCATAAAATACAGATAGTCTGAATTGCACATATGAAATCTTTCACCTGATTAATGCTATCACCTCTCCCTATTATCCTTCTGTTTGCTCACTACCTTGGCATTCTTGCTAAAAATAAGAATTTCTTCTCTAGCTAAGGTTGTTGTGCATTGCTTCTGCCTACATGGTTTCCTATCTCAGTTCTATTCACCTCATATGACTAGTTCCTTTCATCAGGCCTCGGTTAGTATCTCTGCATCAAGGGGATGTTCTACAATATCACATTAAAAAAACAAAAACAAAAAAAAACTAGAAAAGATTGAAGTTGTCAAGGACTTCATTCTTTTTGCATCAACTATTAACACTCACAGAAAGAGAAGTTAAGAAACCAAATGACGCATTGTATTAGGCAAATCTGTTGCACAAGATCTTTTTAAAGTGTTGAAAAGCAAAGCTGTCTATGCCTGATCAAAACCATGGTATTTTCAATAACCCCATGTTGTAGTTGTTAGGTGTCATCCAGTTGGTACCAACTCATAGAGAACTTATGCACAGCAGAACGAAACACTGCACGATCCTGGGCCAACCTCACTACTTTTGTTACGCTTGAGCCCATGGATGCTGCCACTTGGCCAATACATCTTGTTGGGGGTCTTCCTCTTTTTCTCTGACCCACCACTTTACCAAACATGATATCCTTCTTGAGCGACTGGTCCCTCTTGAAAATATGTTCAAAGTATGAGAAACGAACTTTGACCATCTTGGCCTTCAAGAAGTACTCTGGCTGCACTTCTTCCAAAATGGATCTATTGGTTTTTTGGCAGCGCATGGCACTTTCAATTCTCCTCCAACACCATTACCCAAAGGCATCAATTTTTCTACAATATTCCTTATATACTGTCCAGCTTTCACATGCATATGAGGTTATTCAAAATATCATTGCTTGGGTCAGGTGCACCTTAGTCCTCAAGCTAACATCTTTCCTCTTCAACACTTTAAAAAGGTGTTGTGCAGCAGATTTGCCTAATGCGATACATTGTTTGATTTCTTGACTGTTGCTTCTGTAAGTGTTGATAGTTGATCCAAGAAGAATGAAGTCCTTGACAACTTCAATCTTTTCTCCATTGATAAGAATGTTGTTTATTGGTCCATTGGTGAGGATGCTTGTTTTCTTTATATTGAGATGCAATCCATACCAAACGCTGTGCTCTTTGATCTTCATCAGTAAATGTTTTAAGTACTCTTCACTTTCAGCAAGCAAGGTTGTATCACCTGCAAATCACAGGTTGTTAATAATTCTTCCTCTAATCCTGATGCCACATTTTTCATCATATAACGCAGATTCTTGGATTATTTGCTCAGCATACAGGTTGAATAAGTATGGTGAAAGAATACAACCCTGTCGCACACCTTTTTAAATTTTAAACCATTCAGTGTTTCCATGTTCTTTTCGAACAACTGCCTCTTGTTCCAGGTAAAGATTCCTCATGAGCACAATTAAGTGTTTCAGAATACTCATACTTCACAATGTTGTCCATAGTTTATCGTGATCCACACAATCAAAAGCCTTTGCATAGTCAATAAAGCACTTTTGAATCTGGCTTGAACCTCTGGAAGTTCTCTGTCATGTCTGCTTACAGCCATTTCTGTATTACCTTTAGTAAAACTTTACTCACATGGGTTATCAAAGAGATTGTCCAATGATTTCAGCATTCCATTGGGTCACCTATCTTTGGAATTGGCACAAATATGGATCTCTTCCAATTAGTCTGCCAGATAGCCATCCTCCAAATTTCTTGGCAGTGATGAGTTAGTGCCTCCTGTGCTGCCTCACTTTCTTGAAAGATTTCAATTTTTATTCCGTCAATTCCTGGCACCTTGTTCTTTGCCAATTCCTTCATCGAACCTTGGACTTCCTCCTTCAGTATCATTGGCTCTCGATCATATGCTACCTCTTGAAACTGTTGAACATTAACCATTTCCTTTTGCTACAGTGGTTATGTGAATTCCTTCAATTTTTTTCTTGATGCTTTCTTCATCATTCAATAATTTGCCCAGAGAATCTTTCAGTAAAGTTGAGGCTTGAATTTTTTTCTTCAGGATCCCAGCTTGAGAAATGTTGAGTGTGTTCATCCTTTTTGGTTTTCTGACTTCAGATCTTTGCACATTTTGTTGTAATATTTGGCTTTATCTTCTCGAGCTGATCTTTGACATTTTCTGTTAAACTCTCAGACCTCCTCATTTCTTCCATTAGCTTTAGCCTCTCTACACTGGAGAGCAAGTTTCAGTGTCTGTTCTGACATCCATTTTTACCTTTTCCTTCTTTCTTGTCTTCTTAATGACTTTTTGTTTTCTTCATGTATGATGTTATTGATGTCATCCCACAACTCTTCTGGTCTTCAGTCTTTAGTGTTTAATGTATCAAATCTGTACTTCAGATGATCTCTAAATTCAGGTGGGATATAGTCAAGGTCATATTTTCACTCTTGTGGACTTGTTTTCATTTTCTTTCATTTCAGTTTGAATTTGCATATGAGTTATTGATGGTCTGTTCCACAGTCTGGCCCTCGTCTTGTTTTCACTGATGATATGGAGCTTTTCCCTCGTCTCTTTCCGCAGATGTAGTCAACTTGATTTCTATGTATTCTATGTGTATAGTCATCTCCTATGCTGTCTAAAGAAGGTGTTTGAAATGAACAAATCATTGGTTTTGTAGAATTCCTTTGTGCATTCTCCAGCATCATTTCTATCAACAAGGCCATATTTTCCAACTACTGATCCTTCCTCTTTGCTCCCAACCTTTGCATTCCAATCACTGGTAATGATCAATACATCTTGATTGCATGTTTGATAAATTTTAGATTGAAGAAGTTGGTAGAATTCTTCTATTTCATCCTCATTGGCTTTATTGGTTCATGTGTAATTTGAATAATAATGGTATTAACTGGGCTTCCTTGTAGGCGCATAGATATTATCCTATCACAGACAACGTTGTACCTCATGACTGATCTGGATATATTCTTTTTCACAATGAATGCAATACCATTCCTCTTTAATTTGTCACTCCCGGAATAGTAAATCATGTAGTTTTCAGATTCAAAATGGCCAAAACTAGTCCATTTCAGCTCATTAATGCCTAAGATAGTGATGTTTATGCATTCCATTTCATTTTTGACAACTTCTAATTTTCCCAGATTCATACTTCGTACATTCCGTGTTCCTATTTTCAAATGATGTTTATAGCTGTTTCTCTTCATTTTGAGTTGTGCTCCATCAGCAAATGAAGGTCCCGTGGGCTTTTCTCTCACAGGCTTTACTCCATTAGCATCATCACAGTCAAGTTTACTTTGAGGAGGTAGCTCTTCCCTAGTCACATTATGAGTCTCTTCCAACCTGAGGTGCTTATTTTCTGGCACTATATCTGATAGTGTTTTTCTGCTATTCAAAAGATTTTCAGTGACCAAATATTCGGAAGTAGCTTGTCACTCCTTCTTCCTACTGTCTTCATCTGGAAGCTCATCTGAAACCTGTCCACAATGAGTGACCCTGCTGGTATTTAAAATAATGGTGGCATAGTTTTCAGCATCACAGCAACTCACAAGCCACCACAGTATGAGAAAGTGATAGACAAGTGGTGGAAAAATCCTCTTATGCATGTGAAAGTTGGACAATAAATATGGAAAACCATAGAATAATTGATACTTTTGAGTTATGGTGTTGGAGGAGATTATTGAAAGTGCCATGTGTTTCCTATAGAACCAACAGATCTGTGTTGGAAGAAGTGCAGCCAGAGTGCTCCTTGGAGGCCAAGATGGCCAAACTTAGTCTCTCATACTTCGGACATATTGTCAGGAGGGAGCAGTCACTGGAGAAGGATATAATGTTTGGTAAGGTGGAGAGTCAGAGAAAAAGAGGAAAATCCCTAATGGATGGATTGGCCAAGTGGCAGCATCAGTGGGCTGAAATGTGGCAACAATAGTGAGGTTGGCCCAGGATTGGGCAGTGTTTTGTTCTACTGTGCATAAGGTCACTATTAGTTGGCACCGATTCAATGGCAACTAACAACAACAATATTTCTCTGCTTTTCTCCATCTTAATGTTGATTCTTTCCTTAATAATAATAATCACAATTTTCAAAATCTTTAAATGTAAGCTATATCAGGGCAAGAAATGCATCTCTCATTTCCTGCTGAAGTTTAGTACACAGAAGATAGTCAATTATGGTTTTTTTTGTTGTTGTTGTTTAATTTGTGTGGAAACTCAAGGACCCAGAATCATCAAAACTATCATTAAAAAATAAATAAAAATAAACTAGAACACACGTTGATACATATTCCTAATTTTAAAATATTCTGAAAAGAAATGATATTGGAGGTTTTCTGGTCTTAGCACAAGGCTATTGTTGCTCTTATGTTTAATAATTATATTTACAGTGAAAGAATAACAGAAACCAATCTTTTTGAAACTTTATTCTGAGTTAATAGAAACCATTTGAAAACATGTGAACTTAAACAAATTAAGTTAGCCAAGTGTCACTTACTTAATCTGTACTAGGATAATGATATGCAAATGTATTACATTCCTTGAAGATTGCCATTCATACAAAGAGATCAAAAACATCTAGCAAAGGGCATAGACACCACATTTGCTATGGTTGTTGTTGTTGTTATGTGCCATCGAGTCAGTTCTGACCCACAGTGACACTGTAACTGTTTTCCAAGAGCAGCTAGTGAGCTTGAACCACCAACCTTGTAGTTCAAATGGCTTTGCCATCTGGCACATTGACCCACAGCACCACACCAGTACTTTTGCTATGATTGTTGTTGTTCAGTACCATCGAGTTGGTACTGACTCACAGAGACCCTATCCATCTCATTGGGGGTCTTCCTCTTTTTCAGGGTCACTATGAGTCGGAATCAACTGCACTGAACTCCACTACCAGTCAGTTCCAACTCATAGTGACCATGTATAGGGTTTGTGAGGATTATGTTGTTAAGTGCCATTGAGTCAGTTCTGACTCATAGTGACCCTGTATTGGATTTGAACCCCAACCTGTGGTTAGCTGTTCAGTGTTGATCCTACAATGCCACACCAGGACTCAATTCCAAGGATAAACTTAGATAATTGAAATATAATATGAGAGTTCAGAAATAAACCTATATAGTGGTTATGAATCGGGCTGTGAACCACAAGGTCAGTAGTTCAAAACTACCAGCTGTTTTGAGGGTGAAAGATGAGGTTTTCTGCTCCTGTTAGATTTACAGCCTTGATTGATAATTTCAAGTATCTCTTATAATTTCTTTCTGAGGTAAGCACTATCATTAACTGCCTTTTACAGATGAGGAAACTAAGGCCAGGTACTCAAGCATACTCAGCTACTAATAGTGAAAACGCAATTTAAACATATATATTATTGTCATATTTCCTTTATGGCATGATATTTGCTTATATTAATAAAGAACAAGAACTCTTACAACCTAGAAGAGGAAAGAAATAAATTGTTTGAGATAGAACTTAACCTCTTAACCACTAAAAACTGGGAAGAAGACTAGGAGGGAAACACTCAGTGGGCAATTGGCTAGGACTTAACATATCTATTTGTGAGATTCAATTTTACTGTATCTTAGATCCACAGCCTGCTTTCCAGGCTGGCTTGCACAAAAGATATGTTTGTTCTACAATCCCAATTCATTTAATGCTCAGAGAGAAATATCCTTCAACATCAGATTCTCCTAAATATAGTTCATGCTACATTGAAGGCATAGCTCCAGGCCAAACAAGTGTTTCCTAGATCTTCCAGACTTCATGCACTTCAGAGTTTCTAACCCAAAATGAGTCTAACTACTCAGTTGGTGCCTAAAACTAACATGATAGATACATAGTGCTGTTTCAGAACTTAGACTTAAAATAATTTGAGAAAATTGAACTTTAGAAAATGTTAATGATGATGACCACTATAACTTGCAATAGTCTTATCATAAATTAGACACCATGTGTAGTAACCTATGTATATTGGTCAATCCATTCATCATCATATATATATATATATATATATATATATATATTGTTCTTGGGTACTGTCTAGTTAGTTCCATTTCATAATGAGCCTATGTAGAACAGAATGAAATGCTGCCCAGTCTTGTGACATCCTCACACTCATATTCATTGCTGTGTTTGAGTCCATTGTTGCAGCCTCTATGTCAATCCACCTCAGTGAGGGATTTTTGTCTTGTTTTTCTGACCCTCTAAGCCTTTCTCCAGGAAGTAGACCTTCATAATAGCATGTCTAAATAAAAAATACAAATATCTCCATTCTTGCTTCTAAGGAGTCTATTTACTGAGTGCTTACCTATGTAACAACCTCTGTTCTAATTCTTTATGATGTTGTTGTAAATAAGACATATAAAATTATTCCTTGTGATTGCAATAATTGCAATGAAATGATGAGTGTAAAACTGATGTTCTCCCATGTAAATTATAAACTATCACTCAATTCACAATAAACACTTAAAAAAATTATTCCTTATCCTAACATGGTGTTTACAGACACATATTAGTGAGAGGTTAAAGACATTAAAATAACATAGAAATAAAATATATAGGATGTCAGTTTATGGAAAGAATTATGAAAAAAAAATAAGCCAGGGAAGTGGAATAGACAGATGTTGCAATGCTTAAATTGAATTGGAACGTCATGCTGAGAAGGTAACTTTGAGCTAAGATGTGGAGGAAGTGAGGAGGATGAGACAGAAATTCAGTGGATCTTAGTTAAGTAGTAGTATGCCTAGAAATTTCTTCAATAATTAGTACACATATGACACCTTGGAAGAAGTGAGAAAAGAGGAGATTACAGATGATAATGTTAGTGGTAATGGGAGAACACTGAAGGATATTAGCTGGATTTGTAAGAGCTTTCTGTTTTTTCTGTAGAGATGGGAGCCAAAAGGAGATTCTGACAAGAGTAATGACTTAATCTAAATTCCGTTGTGAAAATATCACCCTGGTGCACTCTTAAGAGTATAGAGGTGGTAGGCTGGATATTAAGATTTTTCTACCTAACTCTAAAACAGCAATAAAGTCATTAGTGAAAATCAAGCTCTAGGAATTGACAAAACACCAATTCAAATGTTTCAGTAAACTGATGCAGTACTGGAAGCACTCACTAGTCTATGCTAAGAAATTTGGAAGACAGCTACTTGGCCAAGATAGTGGAAGAGATCCATATTTGTATTCATTCCAAAGAAAGGTGGTCCAGTATAATGCAGAATGTATTGAACAATGTCATTAATATAACATATAAGTGAATATATATTTATTAAATTTTTGTAGATTGAGTGAAGATATAAAAACAAATCAATTTTGCATTCATTTCATTACAATTATTGCAAACCCCTCCATGTTACACCAGTTAACAATATTTTCCTCTATTTATTTATTTTTTGTTTGCATGGCCCATAAATTTTATTTCTTTATTTATTTGTTTGTTTGTTTGTTTGTTTGTTTATTAATAAATGTTTTATTGTGAATTGTGTGATAGTCTACATGGGAGAACGTTTGCTTTACATTCATTCTATCATCTATCATTTCATTGGTATAGTTACCATCCTATCCATGCACCCTCCCACCACAGTTCTCAGCCCCTTTCCATCTCCTGATCCCGAGTCTCCAGCCACACCATATCTTGACGTCGTCTTTTCAGCCTTCATCTCAGGCCTCACCACTTCTCTGGGTAGGATCCCGCTCTCCGCTTTTCTCCATTGATGGTCCTAGGGTCCTCTGCTCCTAGACTGACAAGTTAATAATTCCCCTCCTTGTTACAAAATGTCCACCTTTAGATTTCCAACTCTATTTACTTTAATTCTTACACACCTCCATGTCTTCTGCTACCTTCATATTTTTTCTGTTAGCCTTCCTCTTGTTGTATATAACTATCTCTGAGACCCAAATTAACTTGTTGCTGTTAAATGCTGTCAAGTTGGTTCTAACTCATAAAGAGCCCCACCCCCACCCCAATAGGGTTCCCAAGGGATCATTAGAGAAAGGGAAAAAACAACCCAGCGTAGCTCATCAACCATACCGCATACCAGACGTCCCATCTAGAGACTTTTATTCGGGTGAGGAAGAGGAAGGTGACCTCTGCCGAGAAAGAAGGCAGGGCAGAAGAAGAGGAAGTCAACAGGAAGGGAGTGGTCTTATATAGGTTCAACAGGAAGGGAGTGGTCATTGCTGCGGTGATTTAGCTCTGGCCTATCAAAAGCCATGTTGCCTTTTAAACTACACGCCTTGTAGTTTAGAGCAGGGACACAGAAAAGATTACAAAATGGAGTTGAAGGAAGGGGAGAGGGAAGAACCTGGAAGGTACAGCCTAAAATGGTGGGCCTGACTGTGACTGACTGATTATTGAAACAGTTAGTGTGTTTGAAACACCAAACTTGTGGTTAGCAGGTCAATGGCCTCCATCTACCAGGACTCCATCTACCCACTAGTCAATAAACAATTTCCCCTTCCCTCACACCTCTAGTAATCATCACTGTTGTTGCTGCTGCTGCTGCTGCTGCTGTGTGCCGTGGAGTCGGTTCCGACTCACAGCGACCCTGTACAGGGTTTCCAAGGCTGTAAATCTTTACGGGAGCAGAACGCCTCATCTTTCTCCCACGGAACAGCTGGTAGTTTCGAACTACTGGCCTTGTAGTTCGCAGCCCGATTCGTAACTACTACGCTACCAGGGCTCCTCATTGTTGGTAGGTGCAATCAAGTCAGCTCTGACTTACAGCAATCCTGCTCTTTAAGATAAGCACTCAACCATAAGTCTGGTTTCAGTCGTAAGTTTGCCAGTTTTAACTCACCATTTGCTCCTCAGAAATCCTATACAGGGTCACTATGACCAGAATGAACTCTACAACACTTAACAACAGCAACATGCACAATAGAATGAAACTCTGTCCAGTTTCCTAATAATTGCTATGTTTGAGCACATTGTTTTTGTCATGGTGTCAGCTCATCTTTTGGGGTATCCTCCTCTTTTTGGCTGATTTTCCATTTTACCTAGCATGATGCATGATGTTCTTTGTCAGGGACTAGTCCCTCCTGATAACATGCCCAAAGTATACATTTCACAATCCTGGATTATAAGGAGCTTTTGGCTATACTTCTTCCAAGACAGACAACTTCAATTTTCCTATATTCATAATTTATGTATACCATGTGCTGGTTATTAATGGATGTTTGCCATTCACATCATTATGACCAATTCTACTTTAAGGAAGCAGCTCTTCCTCAGTTGTATTTTGAGTGTCTTCCAACCTAAGGCATACGTCTTCCAACACAATATCTGACAATCTTCCCCTGCTATTCATAATGTTTTCATCTTCTGAAAGTATAGCTGTTATTAATCCCCTGCTATTCATAAAGTTTTCAGTGTCTAACCATTCAGAAATAGTCTGTCTTTCCTGTTTCTTAGTCTATAGTAGCCTGGAAGTTTCACTGAAACCTGTCCACCATGGTTGATACTGCTGGCATTTAAAATATCCATGGCATAGTTTCCAGTATCAGTAACATGTAAGCCACCACAGTATGATAACTTGCAGAGGAGTGGTGGGTTACCATCATAGAATGCTTCTTTTAGCAAGTATAGAGATTGGATTACTTGATATCTAATCTTTTATGTTTAAGAGGCATCTTAAATATGATTTATCTGAAAGACACTGTTGATTTTTCTTTCTGAAAGCCTATTTGTTATTTATCTTATTAAGAATTCTAACATATCTTAGTAAGGATTCTGTCGTAGTAAGAAGCATCACCATTTTCCTGTTTTCTTCAGACTCCTTTTTCCTTCACAGATAATGCACAAGTCCTCAGGAAGTTCTTTCACCTCTACCTTCAAATTATATCCTTAATAGTAAAAATAGTCTTTGCTATTTCTGTCATAACCACCCTAATTCAAATCATTAACTTTCACCTTGACTAGTGAAGAGCCCTAATAACGATTTTTACTTTCCATCCTTGCCCACTGGAGTCCATTTCCATTCAGCACAGAGTGATATGCTAAAGGCAAATCTGAAAGGAGTAGGAGGTAAAACAAAAATCAAATGTGGATGAGAGCACAAAGAACTGGAACTCAAACTACTCGTAAGAATATGCAATGCTGCAGTAACTTTGGAAAAATAAGTTGGCAGTTTGGTGTAGTAAAGTTATGTATGTTTGGCTGGCTATGTGCCATTGAGTCAGTCCTGACTCACAGAGACCCTCTAAAGGGTATCTGAGGCTGCAGTTCTTAATGGGAGCAGAAAGCCTCATCTTTCTTCCCATGGAGTCATTGGTAGATTCCAACTTCTGACCTTGTGGTTAACAGTACAGCTCATAATCCACTGTACTACCAGAGCTTAATACTTTTAGATGATTGAATTGTTCTAGATCTTGATTGTAGTGATAGTTAAAATAAGTATGTTTACTAAATTTTCAGAACTTGTTTACTAAAAAGGGCAACTTTTACTATTTTTATACTACACTTTAATAT
>NW_006408611.1:1008022-1010472 GCF_000296735.1 Chrysochloris asiatica | reverse complement strand
CAGTCTCAGAAACCCTACATAGGGTTGCTATGAGTTGGAACTGACTTGATGGTACTTAACAATAACATCGAAAGCATTACCGTGGCTTACCATTAGATTCAGACTAAAATGCAAACTCTTTATGCACATATTGGACTTCAGCCTGCTCTCTTAGCTTATCTTGTCTTGTGAAGGTATGAAGTTAGTTCTCACCTCACCTCTGGATATTTGGAAAGCCCTTTCTTAGATCTTCCCATACTTTCACTGCATATTGAATCTAGCTTCTCTGCTCAGTTGTCTCTCATAAAGTAGACATTATGTGAAATGTTAAGCTAACCATCATTCTCTACCTTCAAACTACAATTTTCCACAGAGCACTTGCCACAATTTAATTCCATTTATATAATTAATTATTTTACCTGTTTAGAGCATAAGTTCCACTAGGGAAGAAATTTAGTCTGTTTTGATCATTGCTATATCCCTAGAACTTGGAATGGTGTCTTAGAAAAGAGTGATTGCTTAATATCATATTTTGAATAAATCGATGACAGTTTGGAGGCTCCGCAATTACATTATAACATTTTCTTATAAAATAACTGCTGAATTGACATTTGTTATCTTGTTTGGTTCCTATTGTGCTGCCACAGAATCAAATCAAGCACAATGTCATTCCCTACTTATTGTACCTAGAAAACTGTTTACTTAAGATTTGAGAACTACCTCTTCTTATGGTGACTGTGGGCATAACACTAGCTTAAGATTTCAGTAATTTAATGCTGGTTTTACGTCTATCTCTTTCTGTGAATTCCAAGAATACCAGAAAGTGGAACTAATTTATCTCACAGATATTATTCAGAGGAATAATAAATTAGGTTTTTTGTTTTGTTTTGCTTTGCTTTTTGTTTTTTCCTGTCAGAAATGAAGCACTCTTCTCTTCAGTCTTTTATTTCTCTGAGTCTATAATTAGGTTTCTCAGATTCAGCGATTATGGTACAATTATTCTATGGCTAATAAGGATTGTCATGTGCATACAAACATGTAGTTAGAGTTTTAAGCATTACTGAGTTATGTAAGATTGTTATTTGACTATAATAGAGTTAGAACTAACACCTATAGAGTAATTCAAAACTCAATATTGTATTTGTAATCTAGTTAAGATGCAAGTTTTTCTTTTCTTTTTCCTTTTAGCACTGCATTTCACAAATTTTAGACAAAGAAGCTCACTTGGAAGACCAAAATATAATTAAATAGAAATTGTTATAGGAAAGGGAGGAGAATAGTTTGCAAATAGTAACTCGTATTTTTGGTGTGTAAATGATGCCACTAAATGGACAAGGATGTTAAACATAAAATTAATTAAGTTAAACTCTTCATCTTTTACTCCACACCATTAAAATATTTAGAAACTGCTTTATTCACAAAGAGGCAAAAAGAAACTTAGCTAATAGGAATTATCAAAAGATCTGAAATAGCAGTGAAGTTCAAATAATTGGATTTTATTGTGGGTGAAGTTAATAATTGTACATAGATAGATACCCACATTCTGACCCCTCTATTCAATCTGGGAGGAGATTAAAAGAAGTGGGGGTGAAATTTAGCTAAGTGCAGTTAACTCCTAGGACAACCCCTAAAACATCAGAGAATAAATATAATCCTGTGAATAGTTGTAGAGAGAATGTATTCAAGGTTCTAGCCAAAGGAAAACAGGCATGATTCAAATGCATTTCAAACTATTATTTTTTTCTACATTCAATTCTCAGCTAACACCCAATTAACTGGCAAGATGTTAGATCTCCAGGAATCCTCTCTACATTAAGAAAACAAAGAGAATGGAAATGACTGTATTTCTTTTTGCACTAAATCTATTGCTCTAACCACGATTATATTCATTTCTAGAGTTACAGTGTGTTTGATTAGTCTTTATATGATGCTAACCATCTGGAATTAAAAACCCTGAAAACTACAGCCAAAAATCCTTTATTTTTATGAATAAAATATCCTTTATGTCTACTCACAGAGGAGCATACCATTTATTTATAATTGAGAATGATTTTTAACTTCTAGATGCTATATAATATGGCTCTTTTTTCACAAACCAAAAAAGCCAAACCTATTATCATCAAGTCAATTCTGAATTCTGTTATTGTTGTTGTTGTTAGGTGCCATTGAATCAGTACCGACTCATAGTGACCTTGTGCACAGCAGAATGAAGCAATGTCTGATCCTGGGTCAACCTCACTACTGTTGCCATGCTTGAGTCCAACAATGCTGCCACTTGACCAATCCATCTCGTTGGGTGTCTTCCTCTTTTTCTCTGACCCTCCACCTTACCAAACATGATATCCTTCTCCAGTGACTGCTCCCTCCTGACAATATGTCTAAAGTATGAAAGACAAAGTTTGGCCGTCCTGGCCTCCAAGGAGCACTCTGGTTGCAGTTCTTCCAAAAGTGATCTATTGGTTCTTTTGGCA
>NW_006408611.1:1000326-1001332 GCF_000296735.1 Chrysochloris asiatica | reverse complement strand
TTCTTTACTTCCTTGCATTTTACTCCATTCACATCATCACTGTTAGCTCTACTTTGAGGAGGGAGCTCTTTCCCAGTCGCATTTTTAGTGCCTTCCAACCTGGGGTTTCATTTTCTGGCACTATATCTGACAGTGTTTCTCTGCTATTCATAAGGTTTTCAGTGACTAAATATTCGGAAGTAGTTTTTCACTCTTCCTTCCTAGTTTGTCTTCGTCTGGAAGCTCATCTGAAACCTACCCAGCATGTGTAATCCTTCTGGTATTTAAAATACCCGTGGCATAGTTCCAGAATCACAGCAACTCACAAGCCACCACAGTACAACAGTTTCTGAAACTGTAAGTCTTTGCAGGAGCAGAAAACCTAATTTTTCTTCCTCAGTATGACTGGTGGACCCAAACTACTCATTTTATGGTTTTATTTCCAATTCTTTTTCTACAGGAACACTGTGTTCCTTATAAAAGGAAGGTAATGGATATCTGCTGAATTAATCTATGGGTTTATCTCCAGATAAGCAAAAGCTACTTTTGGCATTAGGCTCTGGCTATGAAAATTTGAACGTCTGCTTGGGACTCTCTGAGGCCCTCAGGGATTTCCAGAGGTGGCGGGCTGTCAGACATGAGACAGTTTACCAACTCTTCCATTTACCAGCCCAGTGCTTGCCCTAAAGTGCAACACACTCCAAAGAGAAGGGTGGAAGCTGTGCTCTGCCCTAGCTGAGGAGAGTGAAGATTTGGGAACGTGTGGGGAGGGTAGGAGGGATGCCTAAACACCAATAAAGACTTTCAGTTGGTGTTTTATATCATAATCTTCCTTTCTCCAATAGGATGGTGGTGGTGGTTATGTGTCGAGGGGTCGGTTCCAACTCATAGTAACCCTGTACAGGGTTTCCGAGGCTCTAAACCTTTACGCCAGAGTGCTCCTTGGAGGCCAGGATGGCTAAGCTTCGTCTCTCATACTTTGGACATATTGTCCGGAGGAAACAGTCGCTGGAGAAGGATGTCATGC
>NW_006408611.1:991492-1000226 GCF_000296735.1 Chrysochloris asiatica | reverse complement strand
TTTAGCATCTCTATGCTACAGAGCAAGTTTCAGTGTCTCTTCTAACATCCATTTTGACCTTTTCCTTCTTTCTTGACTTCTTAATGGCTTTTTGCTTTCTTCTTTTTTGATATTCTTGATGTCATCCTACAACTCTTCTGGTCTTTGGTCTTTGGTCTTCAGTGCTTAATGTATCAAATCTGTTCTTCAGATGATTTCTAAATTCAGGTGGGATATATTCAAGGTCATATTTTGGTTCTCGTGGAATTGATTTCATTTTCTTCAGCTTCAGTTTAATTTGCGTATGAGTAACTGATGGTCTTTTCCACAATCTGCCCCTGGCCACATTTTCACTGATGATATGGAGCTTTTCCATCATCTCTTTTTGCAGATTAGTCAATTTGATTTCTATATATTCCATCTGATGAGGTCCGTGTGTATAGTTGTCTCTTATGTTGTCTAAAGAAGGTATTTGAAATGAACAAATCATTAATTTTGCAGAATTCTATCTTGCATTCTCCAACATCATTTCTATCTCCAAGGCCTTATTTTCCAACTACTGATCCTTTCTCTTTGCATTCCAATCACCAGTAATGAGCAATACATCTCGATTGCATGTTGGATCAATTTCAGATTGAAGAAGTTGGTAGAATTCTTCTATTTCATCCTCACTGGCTTTAGTGGTTGATGCATAAAATTTAATAATAGTGGTATTAACTGGGTTTCCCTATAGGCACCTGGATATTATCCTATCACATATAGCGTTGTACCTCATGACTGATCTGGATATGTTCTTTTTGACAACGAATGAAACACCATTCCTCTTCAATTTTTCATTCCCGGCATAGTATATCATGTGGTTGTCAGATTCAAAATGGCCAAAACCAGTCCATTTTAGCTCACCAATGCCTAAATATCGATGTTTATGCATTTCATTTCATTTTTGACAGCTTTCAATTTCCTAGATTCATGCTTCCTGCATTACATGTTCTGATTTTCAATGGATATTTATAGCTGTTTCTCTTCATTTTGAGTTGTGCCCCATCAGCAAATGAAGGTCCCGCGGGCTTTTCTCCCACGTACTTTACTCCATTCACGTCATTATGGTCAACTCTATTTTGAGGCGGCAGCTCTTCCCCAGTTGCATTTTGAGTCCCTTCCAACTTGAGGGGCTTATTTTCCAGCACTATATCTGACAGTGTTTTTCTGCTATTCATAAGATTTTCAGTGACCAAATATTCAGAAGTAATTTGTCACTCCTTCTTCCTACTCTGTCTTCATCTGGAAGATCAGCTGAAACCTGTCCACCATGGGTGATCCTGCTGGTATTCAAAATACTGGTGGCATAGCTTTCAGAATCACAGCAACTCACAAGCCACCACAGTATGACAAATTGACAGATGAGTGGTATATAAGGTTTTAGAGTCTATAATTCTTTATCAGAGCATCTTGTTTTTCCTCCCGTGGTATGGCTGGTGGTTTTGAACCACTGACCTTACAGTTAGCAGTCCAAAATCTATCCCACAGTGTCATTAGGACTTTCTTTTACCCTCAGGAGGTATTGAATTTAAATTTTCCCAGTCAGTTGCCTCATTTTTTCATGTCCATCATGTTGGTTGTTGGTACCCAAAATATTTACACCTTTAAGTCCTGGTCAAAACTTCTCTTAACTTGATCAATTTTTTTCAACTCTATTTTTGTGCCACCTTTTAAATCCTTGTAAAGATTTTTTTTTATTCTTTTGCTTAAAAAAAAAAAATTACACTAATAAAACTTGTTACATACCAGGCTAAGGAACCCCAGTGATACTATGGGACAAGCATTGGACTGTTAACCACAAGATTGGAAGTTAAAAACTACCAGCCATTCCATGAGAGAAAGATGAGGCTATCTGTTCCTGTGAAGATTTTCAGTCTCTGAAACTCTATATAGGATCATCATGAGTCAGAATAGATTTGATGGCAATGTGTTTTTTGTTTTCTGGTACATGCCAGGTTATGAGTAAGAATTGACTCAACAGAACACAACAACAATGTACACCAGACAACACACTAAACAATTTATAAGAGTTATTTCATTTAACATCTAATCTCCAGAATGGGTTATTCAAAGATAGGAAAATTCAGCATCAGGAAATTGTAATATGTTCAAGGTTCTAGCCAATAAAAACAGGCAAGATTCACATGCATTTCAATCTAATACCTAAAACCTCCATTCATATCATGCTTTCAAATATTTTACCTCTCTAGTCAATCAACAATTAAACATATAAACTCATATTAAACAAACTCCAGCCTTGGGTTTATGGACAATATTCTGGAATCTGGTTTAAGGGCAATATTCAGGAATTAGATCCATTTGATTTTTACTCCATTTCTATTCACATACTCAACCACACTTAATAAAAAGCATTTAAGAAGCTTTCAAGCCAGAGAAAGCATTGATGACTAATAGAGTTGTAAAAATGAAAAGGCAGTTTCTTTAACTGCATTTACTAAATTCTTCCAATTTTCAACATTCCTTTTCCAGCACATAGTTGGATTAGAACATAGTGTTGAATTTTATTCACTTTATATCATCTTCAAAGGTCAACAATACAGTTTTCTACCAATTAAAGTTTCAGGAAACTGTTTGGCATTCTAGTGCTGTGAAAATTCTAACTCAGCAAAAATCCTTAGTCCTATCAGAATTAAGGAAAATAATCATATCAAAGTGATTTAATGAGAGGAAAAAGCAAATGCACTTTTTAAATTTTTTTTATTTTTTCTAGACTGGATTTTGTTCTCATAGTTTCAAATATCTTAGAGCTGTAAAAGATACACAATATACTGTAATTCGAACACCTGTTATTCGATACGAAAACAAGATCAGAGTTTATGGATATGTTAAAGAATCATTACTGTTCTCATTTTACACAGTTCACATGGTTAATAAGTTAAGGACTAAAAAGTGTCTCTCTTTGCTGTCTCAAGTGATATTAAAACATTGGAGAACATAAGCAGGAGGTAAATGGCAGCTTGCACATTCAAACAAGTCTAGAAGACTCCTTTATGCAATGTTTAAGTCAGAATGAAAAACAATTACTTAAACAATAAGAGTTCATTCAATAAAGAAAACAACAATGAATTATAGCTGACTTTTTCTACTTATTTTTAATGTTATCTGGCAAAGGCCCAGAAGCAGAACCACAGCTGATCATGATCGTGAAATGACCTAATTCTTTGTTCTCAAATGTCTAAACCATAAATAACTATCCTCAGATTAGTTCCTGTGCTATTCTCTTAGCATTTACCACTGCACAGAGAACTAATAATCATATTTTACTCTAGACACACAAAAAGATAATCATTTTGACTGTAGACACATATGACTTTATTTCTTTGTCTGACAGCAATTCTGTATCTCCTTTATTAAAATTCTTTAATGCCTCTTCTTATTTTTCTATAGCTTCTGTGGCACAGGGAACTCGAAATATCCAGGTAACACTCTCAAAGTCCTGGTTCATTGGAACTATTTTGCAGGTATTCCCTGGTACAAAGAGATTTTTTAATGTTTTAAATTATTGTTTTGTTGTTGTTGTTGTTTGTGTGTGTTTTGTTTGCTTTGACATCCAAAATCTCACAGAGTGAGGGTACAGGAACAAAAAAGAAAAGTTTTATGAATTACTAGAAAAATTATGAGAGTAATTCCTCTTATCACTAGACAAAGGTCACTGGCTTAAAGTATGTATTTAAATGGACCACAATGTATGGGAACATCTTAACAATTCTTCTAAGTGTTATTAGCCAGTTAGCATTAAAATTGAATTTTCAATAGTCATTCCATAGTTTTTGCAGATTTGTTGCTTTTGGAGCAGGGAAATCTTAGAAAAGTGAATTGCAAAGGGCTGAGCTCATTGTCTGACTTCTTTTTGCTTTCAGTGTGCTCCTTTGTGTAAAACAATGATGAGTATGTGACCATGATAATGAATAAAACATTAATAATTCCAAACATGAGGAAACACTGTACATCTTGAAAATAAATCCATGTCCAAAGTATTTATTTCATTTAGGATAAATTACGATGGAAATGATGACACATCTGTATTGCCCTCTTTGAGCACTAGCAGTAGCCAGATTAGTCTTGAAAGGAAACTCAGGCAATGTTGCTATACTTCTTTAATTAAGCCCTAGGTGGGCAGGGGAAATAGGAGTGTATGACTCCCGTAGAATGGACCATCTTGAACATCGGATTATCCAAACTGCCCCATGAAGGGGATGAGCTTAGACAACATTCACAAAAGATATGCCTATTCACAGACTCTGTGCCTTTCGAGAAGTCTCTCCACAAACTATTTTCCAATCATGTTTCTTTCAAGTCCTTAACCATCTCATCAAACTGTTCCCAATGCCATTCTATCATTGTAGACTCTATTTCTGGCTGTCTCATTTTCCAGGAAAGGTGCTCAACAAAATGTGTTGCTTAATGCGTTTCATAGTGGGGATATTTCCTTTCTAAATGGTGTGTTAGGAAAGCTCCTGAATAAAGTTTTAATACTACAGCTACCTGTTTCTATCCATGCCAGAATAGCATATAATATACACAGTACTTAAGCTCCAAAATTATCTTCTTAGTAATCTATTCATAGAAATATCTGTGATGGGAAGTTATCTCCTCATATGTACTCTGGTGGCGTAAAGGTTATGAGTCGGGCAGCTAGGTTAGCAATTCAAAACTACCAGCCATTCCGCGGGAGAAAGATGAAGCTTTCTGCTCCCAGAAAGATTTACAGCCTTGGAAACTCTATGCAGGGTAGCTATGAGTCAGAACCGACTCCACAGCACATCACCACTAACACCGCTTCTACTCAATGAAAGAGGGCTTCTCTGCATGCTGAAATTTATGATCAGTAAACAGCCATATAATAATTAGTAACTCAGGTCACTGAAAAGTTGCAATCATAATCCCAATATTTTCTGTTTAGCAGGTCCAGTTGCTATTTGGTCATTCATTTAGTGGACCAATGATATACCCTGTAGGATAGCCAGGAAATTGAGATAATTGCATGTCAGATTTTGACAAAGAACAAGAAAGATGTTAAGTAGTACAGTAATAAATTTCTTCCCCCTGTAATATTAAGCAAGCTGTCTAGTGTCTTTGCTAGTTAATATTAATTAAAAAAAACACACAAAAAAAACAGGCCTATGGTCTCTGTTTATTTAAGTAAAAGACATTATCTGAAATGGTGGGTATTGTAGTGATAAGCATAGCCATATGATAAGCACTGGACTGTGAACCACAAGGTGGATCTTTCGAATGGTTCAAGCCCACCAGCTGCTCTGAGGAAGAAAGATGAGACTTTACTCCCATAGAGATTTAAAGCCATGAAACCCTATACATATTGCTATAAGTTGGAACAAACTCTTAGGCACTTAACAATATAAACACTATCTGAATTGGTTTTTGTCTTTTTATTAGAAGACTCATGTCACAACCTAGTTAGGTATAAAAAAATCCAGTTTAATCATTTAGACATGCCTTTTTCATAAATCAAAGGTTAAGAAAAATTATTTGTTTTAATTGTTGTAGGCATCACTATTCCTGAATCAAGGTTTTGACACTGTAACTAATCTCTTACATTTTTCCAGGAATAGTGTTGCTTTTGAATTACTATTGTGTGGCTGCTTTGTGTGGGTATGTATGTGAATCAGTATTCAGCAGAAATTTTTTATACACTTTCAACTGGAAGGTCCCTGAATGGAGCAAATGCTTTATGTTGATCTGGTAGCCAAAAGGATGCTTATTTGAACATACCCAGAGGCACTGAAAACATTAGAATGAAGAAGATTCTATGAAACACTTTAATTTCTAAAACAAAACCAACAGTTCTTTTTAGTTGTTGATGCTAAGTGCTACCAAATTTTGGTTTAGACTGTATGTTATGACACTGTCTGTTGTAGTTGTTGTTGTTAGGTGCCTTCTAGTTGATACTGCTCATAGCGACCCTGTGCACAACAGAACAAAGCACTGTCCGGTCATGGGCCAACCTCACAGTTGTTGCCATTCTTGAGCTCATTGATGCTGCCACTTTGCCAATCCATCTCGCTGGGGGTCTTCCTCTTTTACTCTGACCCTCTCTACCTTATCTAACATGATATCTTTCTCCAGCAACTGGTCCCTCCTGACGATATGTCAGAAGTACGAGAGACGAAGTTTGGCCATCCTGGCCTCCAAGGAGCACTCTGGCTGCACTATTAACAACACAGATCTGTTGGTTCTTTTGGCAGCCCATGGCACATTCCATATACTCCAACACTATAACTCAAAAACATCAATTCTTCTACGGTCTTGCTTATTTGCTATAATGTTCCAGCTTTTGCATGCATATGAGATTATTGAAAATACCATGGCTTGGATCAGGCGCACCTTAGTCCTCAAGCTGACTTCTATGTTTTTCAACACATTGAAAAGGTCTTGTGCAACAGATTTACCTAATGCAATACATGATGTATTTGATTTCTTGACTGCTGCTTCCATGAGTGATGATAGTTGATCCAAGAAGAATGAAATCCTTGACAATGTCAATCTTTTCTTCATAAATAAGAATGTTGTTTATTGATCCAACAGTGAGGATTCTTGTTTTGTTTACATTGAGATGCAATCCATACCAAAGGCTGTACTATTTTATCTTCATCAGTAAATGTTTTAAGTCCTCTTCACTTTCAGCAATCAAGGTTGTATCATCAGCATATCGCAGGTTGTTAATGAGTTTTCTTCCAATCGTGATGCCATGTTTTTTCTTGATATAACCCAGCTTCTTGGATTATTTGCTCAGCATACAGATTGAATAAGTATGGTGAAATCATACAACCCTGTCACACACCTTTCTTAATTTTAAACTGTTCAGCCTTCCCATGTTCTATTAGAACAACTGCTTGTTAGTCCATGTACAAATTCCTCATGGGTACAATTAGGTGTCCAGGAATACTCATACTTTGAAATGTTTTCTATAGCTTGTCATGATCCACACAATTGAAAGCCTTTGCATAGTCAATGAAACACAGGTAAACATCTTTCTGGTATTTTCTCCTTCAACCAAGATCCATCGAACATCAGCAATGAATCCCTTGTTCCACTTCCTCTTCTTGAATCTGGCTTGAACCTCTGGAAATTTTCTATCAATGTATGTTTGCAGCTGTTTCTCTATTACCTTAGTAAAACTTTACTTGCATGGCATATTAAAGATATTGTCCGACGATTTCCGCATTCTGTTTGATCACCTCTCTTTGGAACGGGCACAGATAGTTGGCCAGATAGTTGTCCTCCAAATTTCTTGGCATAGATGAGTGAGTGCCTCCCATGCCAACTCACTTTTTGAAAGATTTCAATTTTTAGTCCATTAATTCCTGGTGTCTTCTTCTTTGACAATTCCTTTGGTGATTCTTGGACTTCTCCTTTCAGTATTGTTGGCTCTTGATCATCTGCTACATCTTGAAACGGTTAACCATCAACCATTTCCTTTTGGTACAGTGATTCCATATGTTCCTTCTATCTTCTTTTGATGCTTTCTGCATCATTCAATAATTTGCCCAGCTAATCCTTCAATAACGGAAGTCAAGGCTAGAACTTTTTCTTCAGTTCCTCCTGTTTAAGAAATGTTGAGCATGTTCTTTCCTTTTAGTTTTCTGACTCCAGATCTTTGCACATTTCATTATAATATTTGCCTTTGTCTTCTTGAGCTGACCTTTGAAATTTACTGTTCAGCTCTTGTACCAGCTCTTATCTTCCATTTGCTTTAGCAACTCTACCCTGGAGAGCACGTTTCAGTGTCTCTTCTGATATCCATTTTCATCTTTTCCCTCTTTCTTATCTTCTTAATGACTTTTTGCTTTCTTCCTGTATGATGTTCTTAATGTCATCCCACCACTCTTCTGGTCTTCGGTTTAATGTTTAATGTATCAAATCTGTTCTTCAGATGATCTCTAATTTCAAGTGAGGTATATACAAGGTCATATTTTGGCTCTTGTGGGCTTGTTTGCAGTTTCTTCAGCTTCAGCTTGAATATGCATATGAGTAATTGGTGGTTTACAGTTTGTCCTTGGCTTTGTTTTGACAAATGATACGGAGCTTTTCTGTCACCTCTTTCTCCAGATGTTGTCAATTTGATTTCTGTGTATTCCATCTGGTAAGGTCCATGTGTATGATCGTCTCTTATGCTGTCTGAAGAAGGTATTTAGAATGAACAAATCATCAGTTTTGCAGAATTCTATCATGTGCTCTCCAGCATCATTTCTATTGCCAAAGCCTTATGTTCCAACTACTGAGCCTTCCTCTGTGTTCCCAACATTTGCATTCCAATCACCAGTAAGATTGCATGTTTCATCTGTTTCAGATTGAAGAGGTTGGTAGAAATCTTCTATTTCATCCTCACTGGCTTTAGTTGTTGGTGCGTACATTTAAATAACAGTGGTATTAACTGGATTTCCCTTTAGGCATATGGATCTTACCCCATCATAGACAGCATTGTACCTAATGACTGATCTGGATATGTTCTTTTTGACAATGAATGCAACACCATTCCTCTTCAATTTGTTATTCCCAGCATAGTAAACCCTGTGGTTATCAGATTCAAAATGGCCAATACCAGTCCATTTCAGCTCACAAATAAACCTAAGATATCAAAGTTAATGCATTCTATTCCATTTTTATAATTTCCAATTTTCCTAGATTCATATTTCATACATTCCATGTTCTGATTATTAATGGATGTTTACAG
>NW_006408611.1:972992-990332 GCF_000296735.1 Chrysochloris asiatica | reverse complement strand
GCGGTAGTGAGGTTGGCCCAGGATCGGACATTGTTTCATTCTGCTATGCATGGGGTCGCTATGAGTCGGTTCCGACTCGATGGCACCTGACAACAAACCTTTACGAGAGCAGAGAACCTCATCTTTCTCCCTCGAAACAGCTGGTAGTTTCGAACTGTTGACCTTGCAGTTCGCAGCCCAATTCGTAACCACTACGCTACCAGAGTTCCTTTCTAATAGGATAGAAAGCCAAAATAATAATTTAGCTAGCATTGTATATACCTATTCCTATTACTCATTCAGAAACTGGCAAAATGCCCACTGAGTGGATATTTAAAGTTCTCTGATATGGACACACGTAAAAACTTGATTATTAGAACTTGGTAATAAGTCCTGACTCCCCAAGATTAGTTGGGGAAGATGGGATTGGAAAAAGTTGATAATTAAAGTATTTTGTAGTCATTGTGTCCAGACCTTTCCATTCAGTGAAAGTGCTACAAGGATAAACTACACAGACACATTGTGCATGTGAATTTTCCTGCCTCAGACAAATATTCAGTTGCACAGGACACATGAGGATACTGGCTAAAGTTCTTTTTTGTTTGTTTGTTTTTGTTTTTAATTTGCTGTCATGACTGGATAATCACTCTTTTGATCTCTTTTAGTTTTCAAATGGATTATACATATATTTCTGTATTTATATTGCTTTTTCCAAACACCTTCTATCCCTGAGTTTATGATGTTGTTGTTGTTAAGTGCTGTCGAGTCGGTTCCTACCCATAGCGACCCTGTACAGGGTTTCAAAGGCTGTAAGTCTTTACGGGAGCAGAAAGCCTCATCTTTCTCCCGCGGAGCAGCTGATAGTTTCGAACTGCTGACTTTGCGATTTGCAGCCAGATTCATAACCACTACGCTACCAAAGCCCATTGAGTTTATGATATTCAAGTTTTAAAAATTATTATTATTAATGCTTTTAAAGATATTTCAAAAAGGATTTATTCCTACAAAGAATCAAAGTCCTAGTGTGATAATTTGCTTTTAGACCCAGAAAGTCACTTCATTTGTAATTTGGAATAGAGGGTGTGGAATAGAAACCTCACTGCAGTTTTCAATGACATCCAACAATGATCATTAACTAGATCTAAAAAAATTATATATCTCTAACTCTGACAGAGTAAAAGTTTGGTGAGAATTGTGGGTCAATTTTTTGTTTTGTTTTGTTTTTGTTTTCTCTTCTGGATAATAGATAAAGCAAATTTCAGGATAATTTTTCTTTCTGCCAAGTTCATAGAACAAAGTTTGTCAGATGTAAAAATGGATGAAGGTGAAATTAAATCCGCATCTTCAGAGTTGATCTAAAATAATAGTGATATGCACTTTGTGCAAACCTGTTAAAATGAATAATGGTGCCCTGATACACCATTCAAGTCATTTTACTATGGGAAATCATTAATCAAAAATGCATATAAATCTGGAATTCAATTAATCAACTCATACAATGGGTTAGTCTCTTGCAATTTTTACTCTAATATATTTTTCCTTTGAATAAAATGCAGTCGTCAGAAAAAAATCAAACCAGTGCTAATCTACTACATATGGGTTTGAAATTAAATTCAGTAAAACCTATGATAAATACAAAAGGTAGAGAGCAAAAATTTAATTAAAAAATATTATAAGAAGATGACGTTCAGGAGGAGCTTGTAAACTCCACAAACCCAGTGAAAGGGGATCTAGAGGAGAGGCTTTTTCTGAGACAGGGGAATAAAACTGTTTGCAGGATGTCCATGAAGCATGTCTGCCCATGTCTACTAGGCTGGGCATCTAATTTTGCAAAATCAAATAAAGAAAAACCTCACGTTCACTAAAATGAATACAAATTTGTTTACTTGAACATTTGCCAGTTTCGACAACATTTCTCACATACCTAAAGGCACCTCAGAAGGTGCCTGGAAATATGATTCTGAAAGTCAGAGTCATTAAGGTTGTCTGACTTAGCCATTGTACTCTTTTAAACTATCTGTGTGGAATCAAATTGATAACAGCAACTTGCTAAACTAGACAAGTAACTTAGGGGTTAATATTAATAGAAGAGGGACAATTCAGAAAAGAGGGTAAGAATTGGTGTACAACTTAAATGTAATCAATACCACCGAAGTACACATGTAAAAGATGTTGAATTGTTATATGTTCGACTCTATGTTTTCTCAGTGACAGCAAATAAAATAGATGATTAATTTAAAAGAAAAAAAAAATATTGTAAGAAACAACACTGTGTTTCTTTGGGCAGGGTGCACCACATTTCGTTTTGTAGCAAAATACATTATTAAGGGTCTGCATTATGAGATAGAGTCCTGGTGTGGCTCAGGGGGTTAATGCTCTGTACTGTACAGTCAGTCTGAGCCACAAGTTTGGGATAATTTCACCAGCAGCTCTTTGGAAACACTCCATAGCGTCACTGGGTCAGAACTGACTTGATGTCACTTAAAAACAACAACAGCATGATATCCTATGGTAAGTTCTGTGAATATCTAGTGATAATATTAAAAATTCTAATGGTGATCTATTATACTATTAAAACAATCAAAATGCTACTTATTAACTTTCTGAATACTTGTTGGATCTAAAATTGGTTTATTTGTGGCTAAAAAAATGCTGCATATCAATGTTGGAACTGCTCGATGCTTGACAAGTAGTGGCACAAAGTATTAAGTATAAATTTGTGTGTGTGTGCATGTCTACAAATGGTCACATTATAGCCAAGCACAGAATAAATTGAAAATATTACTGAGTTTAAGAATGTGTCAGTGACTGATTATTCTCCCCATTCATCTCTATTTGGTATAGACCTGATAACAACCAAATTCACTGAACAATCCAAGTAATTTACAAGCAGGAATTACTTTGACATTTGAGTACAAATAAAAGGAATTTTGATGATACCTCTCATTGCTGCATTCTTTTGATTTCACAAGAATAAACTTAAATCAAATTTTTGCTCTTAAACTGTTTATACAATCCAAATGAGAGAAATATGGATGCATCTTTTCTCCACATTACTTTCCCAACTTATGCTCCCTTTAATGCACTTGTGGAGCTCTGGACTCACTAGGTTGCTGTTGTTAAGTGCCGTTGAGTTGATTCCGACCCATAGCAACCCTGTAAGCCCTGTATAGGGTTTCTGAGGAGCAGCTGGTGAGCTTGAACAGCTGGCTTTGCTGTTCAAAGTGACTTTGCAGTCCATTGCATTAATCCACAGTGCCAACTAGGTAATAGCTACTAATTATCTCATAGCACTGACACTATGAAAAGCAAGAATAATAATATACAAATGTTTGTATATTAAATGACAATTGATTGCTCCAGTTTCAAGTACTGTTCAAGAAAGGCAATATAGGACACAAGCTGTTGTTGTTTTAAATAACAACTCTACAACTGTGCTAGGGAAACGAATGGATTTAAGCACCTCAGTTCTCAAGTGTAAGGAGCCCTGTTGGTGCATGTGTTAAAAATTGGGTTACTAAACACAAAGTCAGTGGTTCAAATTCACCAGTCACTCCATTTAAGTTGTCTTTTAGAAAGAACTAAAGTCTCAGAACCTGTATTAAATAATTCTCTGTTGTGTAGGGTCACTATGAGTTGGAATCAACTCAATGGCAGTGGGTTTGTTTTATTGATTTATTCTGAAGCTCTAAGTATATTAAAACACAGCAGGTGTTAAATTCATCCCTGTCTACTTTCTATCCTCATATCTCCTTTTCTGAAGAACCTGTTGTTGTCAAATGCCATCGAGTCAGTTCCAACTCTTAGTGACCCTCTGTAGGGTTTCTAAGGAGCAATTAGTGGGTTTGAACTGATGACCGTGTGGTTTACAATCTAGTGGTGATCCTATGACACCACACAAAGAGTCCCTGACATACCTTTTATATGGTAAAGTTTTATGGATTTTGCATTTATCTATACTACTCTGGTGTAAAGTTTTAGCACTCTATTGAAAAGATTGGAAATTTAAGTCTACCCAGAGACACTTTGGAAGACAGATCTGGTGATGTACAGAACAATCATCCATTGAAACCACCATGCAATACATTTCTACTCTGATACACATTTGGAATCAGTTCCATCTTAACTGTTTAGTTGGTTGGTTATAATGAACTACCACAGATTTTTTTGGCTTCAAAACTACAGATTTATTATCTTATAGTTCTAACCAAACCCCAAGCACTCTTCCATCAAGTAAGCACATCCTAATTTTAAACCAGGCAGTGTCATCTTGTTTTATTTGAAGGACTGCCTTTTGGTCTTTGTATTAATTCTTCATGAACACCATTAAGTGGAATTCTCATTCTTTGTAATGTTATTCATAATTTATTCAGTCTCCCACAAGCATATTCATGACATCTATTTTATTTTCACTTTTCTCTCATTAGAAATATCAGCTTGAAATATTCACCCATTCAATTTCAGGATCCTCTGTGCAACATCCTGGCTGCCTTACAGCATTAATCAATTTATTAAACAAAACTGTATTGGGTAATGACATGCAATAAGCTCTGTATTTGGGACACTGTGGTGATATAGTAGACTCATCCAGTCCTAAGAGACAATTGCTTCACAAAACAATATGTGAGTTGAGATCAATAGGAATTAGCAGGGAAGACTGCCTGGAAGAGGTGCCATCAGTAAAAAAGGGGATTCTTGGGTTCATCTTAGAAAGGGGAAACAACATGTGTAGAGGAATAGAGACAAGGGAAAGCAAATTAAGTGTGAAGATATTGTTGAGGTTTAGGCCCAGAAGGTAGGTGCCAAGAGACCAAAAAGACAACCAGGACCCAACCAAGAGACATTAGTTTATTACAGAAAAGAAAATAAAACAGATGGTTTTCTTACAGGGGAATATTATTTAATAGGGACATGGACAGCTGTCTCTAGTGTCAGTCATTTGGACAGTGAAGTTATTCCATACCAGAGGGGGTTTGTGACCTCTTTTTATACTATGTGGTAAACAAGCCTCACATTCTAAGAAAACTTGGGAGTGCTAAGTGGAATGTGTTCTATGTAGAGGTAATTCAGGGAGGAAGAAATAAAGCACTAGGAGCGCAACTGCCTGCTACTCCTCTGGAGATAAGAAATTTCTCTGTGAGAACACAGGGCTCTGGTAAGCAGGGTAAGAAATAAATGCTTGAGGGGAGGGGAAAGGAAATGGAGCAACAAACCACTTGTCCTGGGTTGACATTATTGTGACGGTTTTAGAACATTCAGCTTATGACCATACAGAAGTTAAGAAGAAAGATGAATATGAAGAAGTAGGTAGAGACCAGTAATGGGCAGCAATGCATAGCATTATTTGTTGCAATGGGAATCTTATAATCAGATTTTATTTTTTGAAGATTAATTTGATTATAATGTGGAAATACATTGTAGAGGGAAACAAACAAGCAAGCAAGCAAACAAACAAAAGAAACCAGACAAGATTGAGACCAAAAGCAACTTTAAAGTCTTTTGGGCCAGAACTAATTACTCCCAATAATTATCTGGAAATCATTTTCTAAATTCCCTCTTCAATTTTATCCTGAACTGCTCTTCTACTCACTCTCTGTGATTTTATTTCTTTGTGTCTTTCCACCTCAGGGACCAAATGTATTCTTTGTCCTCTACTTGCAATGTTTTTTCCCCTTATTTTACTTCAAGAACATTTACTGATACTTACCTTTACTGATAATGTCATTTTCTCCGTACATCTTCCTGAAGTTCCAAACAAAGGCACATCTTCAATTATATATTTTCTAGCACCTCTTTTTTTTTTTAATGATATTCATTGCACTGGTAATGAATTTATATCACCTGCCAGCTTGATGCTCTGTTTGTCCCAGGAGGGCAAGTTGAGGGAAGACTTCTTCATAGCTGTTTCCCTAGAGCCTAAACAAGTGCTTTGTACTCTATATGTATTCTACAACCAGTACCCACACCAAAAATAAGTATTTTCATACTTTCAGAGGCTCTCTTCCTACTACCATGTAGTGACTACAGCTTCTCTTTAATTGCTCTCCATCAATATCCCATGGGTGTTCTCAACAGTCTGTTCTATAAAGTAACTCCCCTCATGCAGAGCTGACTGCTGAGGAGCTCTTTTTTCTTTGACCTGAATTTCCTGCATAGAACCCCTGTACCATGGCTTGGGGAAGAGGTCGATTTTCTCCTTAGTAGCACATTCTGATCTACTAGTAGACACTGTGGGGTATGGCAGACTGTGGTTTTCTCAGCTTGCTCTTTCAATTATGGAAATGCCACCTTAAGAGCAACCTAGGCAGGAGCAATCAGACACCCCCTTATTCTCAGCCTGCTGTGCTGGAATCAAACTTACATCCTACAACAGGGGGCTGGACGATGGAAGGGAGACTCAATCATCTCATCAAAAAATAGACCAAAAACAAAAACTAAAAAATTAAGTCATCCTTGTGAGCCTGTTTCATGAATATAAGTGGAAGGATTGGTCCTAAATTTTACCCTAAACTTAGTTGAGCTAAATTTTCCATGACTAGAACACATGGTTTCCACCTTTTGTCATAACATGCTTAATCATCAGAAAGCCAATTCTCATCAAGAATAAACTTGTAACTTTTTATGTCATAAGATGCATTAACCAACTCATGGAGATTCTTCTAAGATTAAATGGGATGCTATAAATTGTAGAAAAAATATTGGAGTAAAGTAGTGATTTATTAACATTTGCTAATTATGTTTTTTTTTGCTATTACTCAAGATAACCAGAAATAAACTTTTGAGTGTTTGAATAATAGTCACTATCTATTTACTTTTTAAGATGATTGTGGGAAGTTTCCTATGTCAATATTTGATAAGATATTGTTTCAGATTTCTTATTCTAAATCCAAGATTAATACCAGAAGTACACACAAAGATGAGCAGGCTCACTCCTATTTCAACTTTCTGATGCTGTGTGATCATTCCTGATGATTCTGATCAAATTCTCCCCTTGTCCCTGGGAAAGAAATGATTTATTTATTATTTATTAAGTGCTTAGATTAAGGAGCTCGAGCAGTGTAGTGGCTATGAGTCGGGCTGCTAACCTCAAGGTCAAAAGTTTGAAACTATCAGCCATTCCATGGAAGAAAGATGAAGCTTTCTGCTCCAGTAAAGATTTATAGCCTCAGAAACCCCATACAGGGTAGCTATGAGTCAGAACCAACTCCATCGCATACCACCAAAGTGCTTAGACTAGTCCTGATATGGCATTGTAGGAAAAGTACTGGCCAGCTAATCACATGTCAACAGTTCAAACTCATGACCTGCTCCTTGGAAACCCTATATATACAGGGACTTTCTGAGTCAGAACCGACTTGATGGCACATAACAACAATAACAATGACAACAAAGTGCTTAGAGAAGTCCTGGTGTGATGCTTTAGGATAAGCACTGGACTGCTAACTGAAAGGTCACTGATTCTAAGCCACCAGCCAGTCCTTGGAAACCCCATACAGGGTTGCTTTGAATCAGAACCAAGTCGACATCACTTAACAAAAACAACTAAGTGCATTTTTTGTTTTGTTGTTAAGTGTTGTCAAGTTGTTTCCAACTCATAGCAAGCCTGTGTAGGGCTTCCAAAGAATGATTGATTGGTTTGAATCTCTGAACTTGTGGTTAGCAGTCCAGTGCTTATCCTACAGTGCCACACTAGGACTCCCACTAAGTGCATAGAAGGGATGAAAATCTATTTCATGTACTCACAGTGGACTTCAAATGGAAAATTTCAGATGAATGTTTGTTATAGATGCAGATTTTATAGTAAATTCTGTATTGTTTGTGTAGAATAGTACAATTGCACTAACTTGTAATTTTCACAGTTCAAAGGTCAGATGCAAACACTAGAAGTGTATTAACATTTTAAAAACTCTTTTAGGGATTTTCATTTTGTCAGGGTTTCTCTACCTTTGAAAGGTGCTGTGGTCCTACCAAGAGTCCAGGTGTGGCCCTGTGGGATAATGCACTGAACCGAAAGGTGGGTGTGAACTATGAGGTTGGCAATTCAAACTCACCAGCTGCTCCTAGAACACCTTATACAGGATTGCTATGAGTCAGAAAACAAAAGTCCTCACCACTGGACCAATAAACAACATTGTTATCAATGGCGAAAAGATTGAAGTTGTCAAGGACTTCATTTTTCATGAAAGTAGCAGT
Organism: Chrysochloris asiatica; assembly: GCF_000296735.1. Classification (NCBI taxonomy): domain Eukaryota; kingdom Metazoa; phylum Chordata; class Mammalia; order Afrosoricida; family Chrysochloridae; genus Chrysochloris; species Chrysochloris asiatica. Next base: position 982,160 of record NW_006408611.1, on the reverse strand, counting down.
CAAGAAATAAAACAAAGTATTGCATTAGGCAAATCTCCTGCACAAGACCTTTTTAAAGTGTTGAAGAGCAAAGATGTCAGCTTTAGGACTAAGGTGCACCTGTTCCAAGCCATGGTATTTTCAATAACCTCATATGCATGTGAAAGCTGGACAGTGAATAAGGAAGACCATAGAAGAATTGATGCTTTTGAGTTATGGTGTTGGAGGAGAATATTGAAAGTGTCATGGGCTGCCAAAGAACCAATAGATCCGTTTTGGAAGAAATGCAGCCAGAGTACCTCTTGGAGGCCAAGATGGCCAAACTTCATCACTCATACTTCTGACACATTGTCAGGAGGGACCAGTCACTGGAGAAGGATATCATGTTTGGTAAGGTGAAGGGTCAGAGAAAAAGAGGATGACCCCAACAAGATATACTCAAGTGTGTCAACAGTAGTGAGGTTGGCCCGGGATCAGGCAATATTTTGTTCTGCTGTGTATAAAGTCACTATGGGTGGGTACCGACTCGATGGCACGTAACAACAATAACAACATGAGTCAGAGTGGCACTTAACAACAAAAACATGGTCCTACTAGAAATCCTGGCTTGTGGCTCTTGGATAAGCACGAGACTGCCAGCTGCAAGGTCAGTGGTTCAAACCCATAAGCTGCTCCTTGGAAACCCTACATAGGGTCACTATGAGTTGGAATTAACTCAATGGCACTTAATAACAACAACATGGTCCTACCAGTACCAGTTGCTATCGACTCATTTTTGAGTCACAGTAACTCCATTTGTGTCAGAAGTGAACCATGCTCCACAGGGTTTTCAATGTCTGAGTTTTCAGAAGTAGGTTTTCAGGACTTTCTTCTGAAACATCTTGGTGTAGACTTTAAGCTTTCAGTTATGCGCCAGCTGCATTCACCCTTTTTACCATCCTTTGTGGTCTTACAGCTCTTTTAATATATTAGCTCTGTCAGATGGTAGGCCTCGTGTAGTGTCCAATGTCTTTTTATGCAATTGGAATGCTTCGTTCATCTATTTATTCCCTCATATGTCTTGCCTACAATCATTTTTGCCTAAAGACTCCTATAGCATTAATCTAACCATAGTGAAGGTGTCTAGAGGCCCCAGTGCTTGCATTGCCTTAGTGTATAATAATATTAGCACAGGCAATAGAGAAAATAACTTTTCTTTTTAGCAGTTTTGGTGATATTTTTGATACACAATTGATGTTAGAGATAGAAACTATGCAATCATTTGGAAAAAATGAAGCCATTTCAGTAAAATAAAAAGTGCTCTGATACTCTTTCATAGCATGACTGGTAGATAAAACATCCTCAGGTGTTGTGTTTTATTCCTCTTGCTCTCTCCATATACACACTCACATAGACATAAAATCCCTACATAAATGGGCAATCAGCTCTTACAGGAAGGATGAATCATTGGAAAGAAGAATGGTTTCAGTTTTGTCTGAGAATTGCAGTGAGTATTCTGTTTGCTGTAGGGTTGCTTAATAAAGCATATTAACACTCAGTTAAATGTGAATTCCAGATAAACCCTGATATTTTTTTATTTTTTAAGTATAAATATATCCCAAATTGTGATAAACCTGACAACTCTGACTTTGAGATAAACAAGAGCAAACAGGGCATTTGAGTAAGACTTGTGAAGAGTAGACAAAATTATACATATGAAGGAAATACACAGAGAAGGAACTGACACATAGTAGATGACCAGTGAATGTTAGCTTTGAAAATCCACCCAGGTGGGTGAAATATGTGGGGATTCCTCCTTTCAGTGTGTCTAAGAGCTTCTGAGTGGCACAAATGATTGTTAGCTGAAAGATTGACACTTCAAACCCACCCAGAGGCTCTTCAAAAGACAAGATTAAAAATCTGCTTCTGATAGGTCACACAAATTTGGAGCAAGAAGACAGGATTAGAGATCTGCTTCTGATACAAACTTGAAGCAATTCTACTCTTCACACATGGGGACTTCATGAGTCAGAATTGAATGCCAACTAGCAACCACAACAACAAGAGGTCCAGAGAAGCTTGGGAAATCTCAAAACAAAGATACAAAACACTGATATGCTTTCAATGCTTATATTTAACAGAGGTGCCCTGGTAGTGTAGTGGATTATGAGCTGAGCTGCTAACCACAAGGTCAGCAGTTCAAATTTATCAGCTGTGTCATGGGAAAAAGATTAGGCCTCCTGCTTCCATAAAAATTTACAGCCTTGGAAACCATATGCAGGGTCACTATGAGTCAGAACTGACTCAATTTAGTGGCACACAACTACTACCATCATCATATTTAAAAAATCAGCATCATGAAAACCTTGAGGTCTTATAACTATAGTATTTATAGCTGTAGAATTTGTTTTTTATTATTAATTCACATGGATCTAGACACTGTGTATGTAGCTCTGGTAGCCTAGTGGTTACAAGTCGGACAGTTCAAAACTGCCAGTAGATCCGCGGGAGAAAGATAAGATTTTCTGCTCCTATTAAGATTTAAACCTCAGAAACCATATGTAGGGTCGTTATGAATCAGAACCGACTCCATGGCACATTTCCACCACCACCACTAGATACTGCGTAGCTTAGTAACAGAAGTTTAAAATTGACTGATAAATTACCTCATCCTTCCACACAATCAGTTTAACTATTTGACAGTTATTTTGGTCCTTAGTTGGTATGGGGCCTGGGCATGTGACAGGTTTTATCTTCATATGACAAATGAGGAAACTAAAATCTAGAAATATAATACATAACTCAGTGTCAGAAAGCCAAAAGTTGCCAAACAAGGACTACAACAACAGGTCATGCTTAGTTTCATGGGCATGTTACCTGTGAAGTCACAGAAGGTCACACGTTCAGTAGGACTCTGTGCTTGAGGTTTAATGTTTTGCAGTCACTTTAAAAATTTTAAATAACTTTATCGTTCAATTTCTGTTTTCTAGAAGTGATGCTAGGAGTCAGAACCGATTCCATGGCATATAACCACCACCACCACCATAAATGAAGATGCAAAAACATGTGGAGACCATATCTGACTTCTCCTGGATTCAAAAGGGGGAAAGAGAATTAAATTCAAAATCAGCTCAAGGTTGATTCCTATGAAGAGGAGGTCAGACATGCTTCTATCCTGCAGTTTTCCTTACAATATCCAACACCAACCTGCCCTTCCACACCTGGATTCAATAACCCATTGCATACCTCATAATAATTATGGGGTTTATTCAAGAAGTGACCACGGTACAATGCAGGATCAAAACCAACCCAGGACAGCCATTCTCCAGTCTACCACACCATAGGCACACCTCACTTTTATCTTCAGCCTCTTAGCTTGGAGTGGTCCCTTAACCTTTGTCTCCATTCATGGACCTAGTGTCCACAGATGTTCTCTCTCCATGCTGTCACCCCTGCTGTCTCCTCTGGTGTTGCTCTTTTTATAGGTAGGGATCTCATGCATCACTCATATTCTTACTTCTTGATGGCCCTGGAATTTGCCATCTCTGCTTTGGATATGGTTCCTTTTTAAACTTAGCTGGAGGGTCAGCAAAAAGATGAAGATCCCCAATAAGATGGATGGGCACAGTGGTAGCAGCAATGGACTCAAGCATAACAGTGGTTGTGAGAATGTTGCAGATCTGGCAGTGTGTCATTCTGTTGTGCGTATGGTTTCTATGAGTTGGGACCAACTCAATGGCCTCTAACAACAAGAACAACAAACATAGTTAGAGGGCAAATCCCAACCGTAAAGTACTGTGTACTTTATTTGCATCGTCCCACTTGGTGGGACTTAAGAAGACTTTGGATAGAAAAGGCATATCAAGCAAATTTAAGGCCCAAATACAAGTTCAATGGGGCAATAGGACAAGGAGCTTGCGGCCTTATGGTCCACTGTCTCCACAGAATGGATTCTTGGCTGCCTGTTTCTCTTCCCACTGGTGCCCTGGACCTGACCAAGTCCTCCACTCCATACCCTCACCTTTCATCCACTGCCACCCTTCCCTGCAGCAGGAACAAAGTATAGGTGCAAAGAAGGTCATGCTTGGGTGGGTACATGAAGCCTGATTGTCTCAGGGTGAGGCATGAGGTGGCATCTGTCCCCATCCTAATCCAGTGTTGTTAAGTGCCATAGAGTTGGTTTTGACTCATAGTGAGCTTGTATAGTGTTTCTGAGGAACAGCTGGTGGATTTCAACTGCTGACCTTTCTATTAGCAGTCCAATGTATATCCAATAGTACCACACTAGGACTACAAGAAAATCATCAACAGAGGCAATATCTTTACTGAAAGCAGGCTTTTGTCTCATTGACAATCAAGGTACCAAGATGCTCTGGCAGGGACTCCATTGGCGGAATGCTTAAGCAATTTGTCAGTGGGAATGAGAGAAAACAGCTCAGTTTCCCTAGATTCGACTCCTTCCAGGCACCACACACCAGTCTGGTCGCTGGCAGGAATGGGATCCCAGGAAACTAAACAAGCATACATGTACCTCACCTTGAGAAGTGGGGACATTGTATACATGTGAAAATCTGTACTCATTCCATGCTAAATGAGCACTGCTTTGTACCCACCCCATGACTGGTAGTGGGGACTTCTCTTTCTCTTTTCCATCTTCCTGAGTTCTAGGCATCTAGCAGGGAAATATGAATTGTGTCAGTTTCATGATTTCAAATGAGCTGAATGCTCTGAGTTTGTTATACAAAATTAGTACTGTGCAATATAAAGATTAATAATAAAATCTATGGTAAATACTTTAAATTTTATTTTTTTCTGTAGTTACAATGAAGTTGAATAGCAAAAATAAAACAACAACTGTATATATATATATATATATAATTTCAGCTAAAAGGCTGAAGACAAGAGTGAGGTGTGCCTGCATTATGGCAGACAAGAGGCATTCTTGACTCGAGAACCGCTGTACCCTGAGTTAGTTTGTATCTTGAATTGTACCCTGTTCACTTCACTAATAAACCCCATCATTTTAAAAAATAAATAAATAAACAAAAACAAAAAATAAATTACACCTAGATAAATTGAGAAAGAAACATCAGAGGCATTTTTAAATATAAAAGTTGCATATTGTTGTACCTTTGCTGGTATATTTTTCCTACTTTTGAACAGGGGCCTCATCACTGATATTTTGCACTAAGCTCCACAAATTATACATCAAGTCCTGGGTAACAATTATGACTCATGGCTGAATTGGTATTCCAACCTTCAGAACCTCCTGTTTAAGAGATGATAGGTCTTAAATCTTCCTTCTCTGTACCCTGCATGTTCCCATGCTGATTTTAATACATTATTTTGTAAACAGACAATTTTTCTGAACAAAAATCTACATTAGAATATCACAGTAAGACTAAATATAGGGATCTCAACAGAGCCATTCCTTTGTTGTTTCTGAAGTTCTCAGATTATTAGATAAAACAAAGCAAACTTCAAAAGGTGGCCCATAAAAGCAAAAGTTGTTTAACACATTATACCTCACATGCATGATAAGATGGCCTATAACAGAGACCTAATAAATGTTAAGGTATAGAAGAAGAATTTGTAGAAATTGATATTATGTGGTAGTTATAGAACATTTTCTTAAAAAATCAGTTAGATGACTATTTCCCCTACGACATTCTTTCCCCACATTGCATTGACAAATGTGTCTAATATAAAGTCAGCATTACATAAAATGTGATGGAGATTCTGAGTTATGCCTGACTTTTCATGAAAAAGGCAACCTTGACATGCCATGGAAAAAAGGCCTGGCAATCTGCTTTTAAAGGTCACAACCATGAAAATCCTAAGGAACATAGTTCTACTCTACCACACATAGTATTGCCAAGAGTCAGAATTGACTTGATAACAACTGTAAGTCACTTACCTAAGCCAAAGTATGTTGCTGTTATTAAATGCTGTCAAGTCAGTTCCAACTCATGGCAACCCTATCTAGTTTCTGAGGAGTGGCTGTTGGGTTTGAACTGCCAACCTTCCAGTTAAAATTGACCTTGTGGTCCAGTGCATTATCCTGAAGTGCCACACCAAGACTCCGAAGCCAAAATGTCACTAAGAACAAAAGAGTATATAACTACCCTCCTTAACATTTCAGATTAAGTGAAATGACATGTTAAGTAATTGACACTCAACAAGTGTCTGAGCCCTTGAACAATGTCTTTAACTTTTTGTGGTCTCATAAATATTTATTAGACACTTACAATATGACAGATATTATTCTAGTTGCCTGATATACATCTATAAACAAAGCAAATTAAGATCTCTCTTTATATGGAGATCATATCCTAGCATAGCATTTTTTTTTTTTTTAATTGTGGAAACTTTCAAACACACACTAAAGTAGAATAACATAATGAACACCATATACTAATCATCCATCTTGAAATACCATCAACATTTGACAATTGAGATTTCTAAGTCCCTTCATATTATCTATGAAGTATATTAAATCAACTATTTTTTAAAATGTTTTATTGTGAATTATGTGATAGTTTACATGGGAGAACATTAGTTTTACATCCATCCTATTGTATATCATTTCATTGCCATGGTTACAATCAATCCCCACCATGCATCATCAACCAACCATAGGGTATACCCGGCAAGCCTGCATGCAGTCCCTCTCCCTCTCTGGGTTTAAAGTCCCCAGGTGCTCCATCTCTCCACGTCATCGTCTCTGCCTCCATCTCTGGCATCACTGCTTTTCTGGGTAGGGTCCCGCTCTCCACTCTTCTCCCTTGATGATCCCAGGGACCACTGCTCCTAGACTGCAAAGTTAATCATTCCCCTCCTTGCTACAAAACGTCTACCTTTACATTTCCAACCATCACAATCACTCCTGATAACAATTATTCACTATTATATCACAAGAGACCTATCCTCATTTCCTTTCATCAGCCACACCTAGACTGATTGGATACTACTCGGTGGAGAGTCTACTTGGCTCCATGCCCTCTGCATCTAGATCCCTTCTTGAAAGCTTGTAAGCCAGTCACTTGCCTTTGAAGCCTCCCCATTTTGGGTAGCCAATGTCCAAGTTGCCCATCCCTGCCTGCTCTTTTTATGGAGGAGGTGGGAATGATCCTTGCTGTAAAGATTTGTTTCCTCTTTTGAGCTACTGCATCCATAGGTGTAGGTCAAGTTCATCAGATTGTATTAGATTACTCTTTTTCCCCCCTCTTCTTTCTTCTTCTAGTTGAGCTCTGATCATCCAGTCATTGAAGCCAGGTCAAGTGGATATTATCTGCAAGTGTGGGTGTTCTTGTGAGTATGCCCTCTTTTCTTATCAGCTGGATGCTTCACTCTCCACTCAAGTCCTCTATGGCTATGTTGCTGACTATAGGCCCAAGAGTCCCCAGGTCTTGCCACACTGCTGGCTGACCAGGTCTTCACCCAGGTTCACAGGAGTCTATTGAATGTTGTAGGGCTTAGCTGGCAGCTTCACTGATGTTTTTCCCTCACTTCCCCTTATCGGAGTTGAATGTGGTCACCAATCAGAGCATGTATTCCCATTGAGTCTTAGTCTTGGAAGGGGGGTTTGCTCTGAGGAGACCTGACCACTTGCTTGTCTCCTGGGCAAGCAACTTGCTTGTTCTTATAGTAAGCAGTCAGTCTGCTATTATTGTTTTGTATTTTTCCTGTTGTTCTTTCTTTCAAGAAGTGTCTTCTGTTCTAGCCACTGTAGACTGGTCTGCTTGTCCTTTCAAGTGGAAATTTCCCACTTCTGAAGATTCTGGATGCTATTCAGGATTCCACCTATAGTCTTATGTAATGCAGAGGCTCTGCAGGAAGCCTCCTTCACTGGGCACTTTGTAGCCCCATTTTATTCCAATCAGTTATAGGCAGAAGATGCACTTACAAGATTTCTATGGTGATATTTCTGGCTATTCCTTTCTTTCCCACTTAAGTGTCTACATTATAATGGTATGCCAGTGAAACCAAGATTCAAAAGACAGCCAAGCATCTTATCATTATTTCTCCCCTTTTCCCCATCCCAGCCATGTCTCAATCCCTGTATCCCAGAGTCCTGTTTTTACAAGGTTGTGCATACATCATTATTTACCTCTGTCCCATGTAGCCCATTCAAATCTGCCCATTTGTTCTCCCATCTGCTTTGTTCTTCCATTCCTCTCCCCTCTTCTTGTATATTGCCCCCCTCCCTATACCTAAACTATACTGTGTCTATTTCCTACATTGTGCTCCACCTCCCCTCCCTTTAGTATGGGTTATTTTTCTTAGACTTTTATAGTAGTGGTCCTATGCAGTATTTCTCCTTTTGTGACTGACTAATTCTCTGGTAGCGTAGTGGTTACGAATCAGGCTGTGATCCTTAAGGCCAGCAGTTCGAAACTACCAGCCGCTCCACGGGAGAAAGATGAGACATTCTGCTCCCATAAAGATTTATAACCTCAGAAACCCTGTACACGGTAGCTATGGGTCGGAACCGACTCGACGGCACTTAACAACAACAACAACAACAATTTCACTTAACATAATGTCCTCAAGGTTCATCCGTGTTATGCAGTGGCTTGCAGCTTCCTTGTTATTCTTCAGGATAGCATAATATTCCATTGTGTGTATGTACCACAGTTTGTTTATCCATTCTTCAGTTGATGGGCACTTAGGCTGTCTCCATCTTTTTGCCATTGTAAATTGTGCTGCTATGTACATTGGTGTGCATATATGTACTCATGTTATGGCTCATATTTCTTGTGAGTAAATAACAATTAGAGGAATTGCTGGATCATAAGGTATTTCTATTTCCAACCTTCTGAGGAAGTGCCATATTTCTTTCCAGAGAGGTTTGACCAGTTTGCAGTCCCACCAGCAATGCAGGAGCATCCCATTCTCTCCACATCCCCACCAGCATTTATTGTCCTCTACTTTTTTGATCTTTGCTATTATTACTGGTGTAGGATGACATCTCATAGTTGTTTTGATTTGCATGTTTCTAATGTCTAGTGATCATGAAATTTCTTCATATGTTTGTTGGTTGTCTGGATCTCCTCCTTGGTGAAGTATCTGCTCATGCCCATTTTTTAATTGGGTTATTTGTCTTTTTTGTGTAGAGTTGTTGTAGTTTCCTATATATTTTAGAAATGAGTCCCTTGTCTGATGTGTCATTGCAAAAGATTTTTTCCCATTCTGTGGATTTGCTTTTTA
>NW_006408611.1:968838-969843 GCF_000296735.1 Chrysochloris asiatica | reverse complement strand
ATTATGTTTTTTTTGTGTGTGTGTGGTGTTGCTGCTTTCTTTGTTCTGTGTCTTCCTTTGTTGATTACATGCTTTTTGTGTTCTATCTTGTGAGTTTCCTCATAGTTTTAATGTTTTCCTGTTCTTGGATTTTTTACTTTCTTTTGGTATGTTGTGAAGTGTTAATTTTCTTTGAGGTTGCCTTATAATCCACTAACTTTTCACTCCATTTAGTGCAGTCTATTTTATCCTGTAATATACCTGACCTTCTCATCATCTGGATCTCTGTTCCAACATGTTTACCTTGTTTTACCTTGTAATTGTATTGATCTCAGATTCTCCGTGTTTGTTCTTATAGTTTTGTTCTGTTCTCAACTCTTCCTCCTATTGATTTATTTCTGGGAGGTGCTGCCATGTATGTCAATCTCTGGTTGTTGCCTGTTCTTGTTGGTGCTCAGTCCACAGAACTCCCTTTAGGATGTTTTGTAGCACAGGGTTGGCTTTGGCAAAATCCCTTAGCTTCTGTTTATCCTAGAATGTTTTGATTTCAGTGTCCTATTTCATTGATAGCTTTGTTGAATAAAGGATTCTTGGTTGGCAGTTTTTTTTTTGTTTTTTTTTTTTCCAGGGTTTTTTATGTTTCCCCCTTGCATCCTTCTTGCATGGTTTCTGCTGAGAGATCCAAGCTTAATCTGACTTGTTTGCCTTGTATGTAACACTTCTGTTTTCCCTAGCTGCTTTCAGGAGTATCTCCTTATCTTTGATTTTTGAAAGCTTGATTATGATATGTCTTGGTGATTTTCTTTTGGGGTCTATCCTTCCTGGAGTTCATTGAGCTTCTTGAATGTTTATCTTTTCACTTTTCATGATGCTAGAGAAGTTTTCTTCCAACATCTCTTTAACTATTTCCTCTGTGGACTTGTGTGATTCTTCTTGTTCTGGAATGCCGGTAATTCTTAAGTTATTCCTCTTCATGTTGTCCAACATGAATCTTAGACCTTCTTCATAATTTTTTATCCTTTTTTG
>NW_006408611.1:964980-967538 GCF_000296735.1 Chrysochloris asiatica | reverse complement strand
ACAGTTCAGGGCAACCTCTTAGACTGGCAGTATCTGTAAACATGTATGGCTGCAGGATCCACCACTGGTGAGGGTGATGAGGGCTGTCCACTCGCTCAGGCACCACTCTAGTCACCAGAATGGAGGTGCAAAAACAGTAGGGGTTTAATGAACAGATACAAAAAAGAAAAGAAAATCAGAACAAAGCAAAACCAATAAAGCGTATTGTCCACCTTTGTTCCGAGGTTCCCGTAGTGTTTTTATATGGTGTTTCTGCTCCCTGGCTTGGTCTTTCTGTTTGGTCTCACCAAAGTTGTCAGCTCCGGTCCACGGAGCCTGGCAGATTCAAAAGTACATGATTTCATTCTTTTGCTACAAGTTCCACTAGCTATAAGCCTTCAAATCTTTTAAATATTCCTATCTCTGTGGTTCTGAGTTTTGGAGCTCTGCCCTTTATCTGCTTTGCCTGGTATTCTGTGGTATTGCTGAAGGTAAACTTCATTGTACCTCCATCCTAGAGGCCATCAAGCCCTGTCTCCTCTAAATCAACTCTTAAACATCATTTTATTTATAATTTTTCAGTATAGCAAAATATATAATATTTCCATAAATCATTGTATATACAATCCATTTTCCTATTTCCCTGATTGTCTCCAAAATTCTTTTTTTTTTTTTAGTAGCTGGTTTGCTTGATTAAGATTCCAAAATCTGCTAAACATTCCACGTGGTTATGTCTCTTAAGTCTTTTTAACTTAACAACACCCACCTGTTTATAGTGTCATTGACTATTGTTGTTGTTGGTAAGGGCCATCAAGTCAGTGCCAGTTCTGACTCATATAGGGCTTCCAAGGAGCAACTGGTGAGTTTGAACCACTGATCTGCAGTTAGCAACCAATGCTTATACTACAGAACTACACCAGGACTCCCATGTTATTGGCTAGTTGGAGATATATATATATATATATTTGCTTGTTTTTATCCTCTATAAGCTAGCTTCTAGATTTGGCATGTAGTTTGAACCCTTTTAAAGAGGTCAAAATGTGCGAAAAGGAAAATCAAGAGCTATTTATCTATGCTGATGACTCACAAGTCCTATTTCTAGCTAAGACTTACTTGACATCCTTCCCTGTGTATTTAATAGGCATCTCAAGTTTTACATGTCTAAAATAGACCTGTTTTCCATCTTCTCTCTCAGTAACAAATACTGAAAAATTCCTTGAGTAAGTGAAAGCTTCATCTTTCTAGTCATTCAGGTTAAAAACCCGGTAATCATCTTTGGCTTTTCTCTTTCTTGCCAACCCTACATTGTTTCCTGCTCCAATCCTGTTTACCTTCCAATTGATTCAGAATTTGATTACTTCTTACCATCTCAACTGCCACTAACTTGATTCAAGCCATCACTGTTCCTTACCTGGATTATTGGAATAGCTCCAGCTAGTCTTGCTTTTGCCCTTTATCCATTCTCAACAACGTAGTTAAGTGTTGTTGAGTCAGTTCTGAATCAGCAATCTTGCATTGGGTTTCTGAGGAATGGTTGGTGAGTTTGAGCCACAGGGGATGATGGATATGGTTCACAAAACAGTGCTGATCCTACAGTGCCACACCCAGAATCCCTCCTCAACATAGCAGGAAGAATTATTCTGTTGAAATGTAAAATCTAAGCAGGACACTCACTTACTCAGTGCTCTGTTGGCTTTCCATCTCACTCAAGACATTTCTTAATATGAATAATTATGAACTCAGAACCTTACATTATCTTACCTCCCATTAAGTGTCTGATCTTTATTCATAGTTGCATCCCTTTTGTCCCTATTTACTGAAGTCATTCTGTTTTTCCTGTTGTTATTCAACCAAAGAGACTATGTCCTCAGTTTTTTCCATCCCATTGGCCACCAAGAAGGAAGGTACTACAACTCTAACTCTAATTACCTCATTAGAAAGTGATTTTTTTAGTGCGCAGAACTGTGACTGTTTTAGATCATCCAGACACAGACACCTAGAAAACAAAGTTAATTAGACACTTCTGAGTTTAGACAATTATCTGACAAAATCAAGCCAGAGCATTCCCATTTCACCCTGAAGGTTGGTAGAGTTACTTTCTGTGAGAAGTGATTCAAAGATGCCCTGGTAGAAAATGATGCTAATCAAGTTATCACTGGAGTGCAATTTGACCGTAAAATGGATGGTGTGCCCATCTGTCCAGAGTAAAGGCTGCTGCCTTTTTGCTAATAATCCCCAACCTTCTTGACTGAGGATTGGCTTTGTGTCAACCCCAATGACTTTCTTCTGCCAACTCTGCTAAGATTTCAACTTGTCAGTGGCCAAATAAATGCAAAAAATGTACTTTAGAATATATATAAAGCAGTGGTTTTGCTTCTCAAAAGAGATTTGGCAAGCTTTAGAGACATTTGTGGTTGTCTCAGCTAAAGGCATTTTACTTGCTTCCAATAGGTAGAGGTCAAAAATAGCACTAAACATATTATAATGCATAGAATGCTGTGGTTGTTATGTGCCATGGAGTTGATTCCAACTCATAGTGACCCTGTACAGGGTTTCTGAGGCTGTAAATCTTTACGGGT
>NW_006408611.1:962269-962965 GCF_000296735.1 Chrysochloris asiatica | reverse complement strand
TTGCAAAGTCAGTTTGAACCACAAGATTGGTGGTTCAAGATCACCAGCCACCACTCAGAAAACCTATACAGGGTCACTATGGGTCAGAAATGTCTTTTATATATGAAGGATTGAAGGATTAGATTATCTGTGTTATATGTCAATAGTGGCTTAATTGAGAAACTCTGATGTAGTATAAACATAACTTGGGGCTCATAACATATAACTTCTAAGTAGCTTACAGAAGAATCTCTATCTTCACTTCACTTCAGATATCACACTGGATTCTATATTTTCTTTCTTGATTTGATAACATTTCTGAATCCTTTTAGCTGTTTACTCTTTTCTCTTAGATCTTTTAAAGTTTTCATAACCCTGGACTCTTTTAAAAAAGAAAAAAATTCTTCCCTCTATATTCTTATTTCTTAGGAATCTCTTCTGATCTCATGACTATAAACAACACTGACATGTTAAAGGTTCCCAAATTTACCATCACTCCAGATAACTGCAAACCAGTATGTGCAACTGTCCACTTAGATTTTCTGTCATGTGCCTATTAGATATCTCTAACATGGCAAACATTAAATGCCTAATCTCCCCCTACTTCTCAAATGTGCTGCACCCTCAGCTCTTCAATTAATGCTCAAATTCTGCCATGGACTGACCTCGACATAGTTGTGTTGCTCACGAGTGTTTGGTTCATGAGGAGGGGAGATC
>NW_006408611.1:934924-961379 GCF_000296735.1 Chrysochloris asiatica | reverse complement strand
GGCCTATAGGGCCTCGAACCTCTGACCAGTCTTACACGGTCCGCAACAAAATTCAAAATACTGAAGTAATATTTGACCCTTTCTTTTTCTCATAACTTCATTCTATCTATCAACAAATTCTAGTGGTTATAATTTCAAAATATATTCAGAATCAGATCATTACTACTGTGACCATCCAGTTTGAAGCCGTCCTCATCTCATGCCTGAGTTGTTTACTGTAATAGCCTCCCTGCTGCTGCCTATACCACAGCTTTGTTCACTGAGAAAGAGAACACTAATTTTCCCAGTACTTATTCTCCTCACTTATCCTTTAGCAAATGAAAAAATGAAGGCAGAAGAATTGATACATTGAAACTGTGGTGTTGGCAAGGGATAGTGGATTTGCATGGACTGTGCGAACAAAATACAACTGGAATGATCCTTAGAAGCAAGATGGTAAAAACTTTCTCTTTCTTAATTTCGACAAATCAGGAAAGATTTCTAGAAAACAGCATCATGTTTATTAAAGTGGAAGATCAACAAAATCAAGAAAAACCATCAGTGAGATAGACTAACACACCAACTTCAACAATGTTGTTGCTGTTGTTAAGTGTTGTTGAGTTGGTTCTGACTATTAGCAACCCTGTATAGGGTTTCTGAGGAGCGGCTGGTGAGTTTGAACTGCCAACTTATCAGTTTAAACCACCCTTTTTGTCCAGTGCTTATCCTACAGCACCAATATTAAAGATCCTGGAAATGAAGCAGGACTGGGCAATGTTTTCTTCTGTGGTACATAAGGTTGTCTCATGAGTTGCAACTGACTTGATATAATTAACAGTAACAATAATAGAACTCTGGGAGTTTCACATTGGTACATATCTCCATCTACCATCGATGGAGTCCTGATGTGGCGCTGTGGGTTAATGCGCCAGACTGCAAAGCCGTTTGAACTACAAGTTTGGCGGTTCAAGCTCACCTGTTGCTCCTTGGATACCCTATACAGGGTCACTATGGGTCAGAATCGATTCAACGGCACATAACAACAACAACAACTATTGACAGGCTGCATTCTCCAGACTCTTGCAAGTTTTGAACTTTTGGCTGAATTATGGACAATAGGATGTGAACAGAAGTGAAATGATAATATTAAAAAAAAAAAAAAAAAAAAGCTGAATTGGATAGTTTTATTCTTCTGCTAAAAATCTTCCAATAACTTTCAATCTCACTTAGGGCAATACTTGTTGTTATTAGGTGCTGTCCAATTAGTTCTGATTCATAGAGACCCTATGAGTATTTCATTCATACAACAAAACGAAACACTGCCCATTCCTGCGCCATCTGATAATTGTTGCTATGTTTGAGCCCATTGCTTCTGCTACTATGCCAATATATCTCATTGGGAGTCTTCCTCTTTTTCACTGACCTTCCACTTTACCAAGCATGATGTCCTTCTCCAGGGAATGGTCCCTCCTAATAACATGTCCTAAGTATGAGAGACGAAGTTGCACCATCTTGGCTTCTAAGGGGCATTCTTGCTGTTAGGTAAATGCAGAAAACTGTATCTATGCTTACCTGATCCTGCCCTCATGTATTTGTCCTTTACTACTCTCTGCCATAGAACATCCATTTCAACAACATGGTATCCTAAATACCTTTACTGTTTATTGAACATGCTAGATAAGATTCCATCACAGGCTGTCTGTATTGCAGCGTGTCTTTTTTGTTAAGTGCTGTAGAGTTTGCCCCAACTCATGGCAACCTTATATAATGTTTCCAAGTAGCAGTTGGTGGGTTAAAACTGCTGACCTCATGATTTGCAGTCCAAAACTTATCCTGAAGCATTACATCAGGAGTCCAGTCACAACAAACTCCATAATAACTTTCTTCATTTTTTCCCCTAGTATTTACCAAACTCACCCCCAAAATCTTTTCACTTATTTTATTATCTCTCCCTTCCCCAACAGCAGTGTAAGCTTAATGAAGGCAAGGATTCCTTTTTATTGAATGTGAAGCCCAAACATCTAGAACAGTGCTTGACAGGTTAATTATTATTCTGGACAACAATCAGGGAAGGAACTCAGGTTATGTCATAACCAGATGTTTTGATGGACTTCCAATCTACTTCACCATAATTATACATTCATATTTCTAGACTCTGGCTCCTTGTATTACTAAGACAAAGGCATAAATCACCAAAGTAAAATACTACATGTACTTCACGAAAAAACGGTGAACATTTACCTTTTAAAGGCCCAGGATACAAGCTTTAATAAGAAAATCCTTTATTTATTCCTTTAACAAACTAATTTTTTTTTTTTTTTTAGGAAAAAATGTATATTGCATTAAGGAAAGGGGTTTATAATATTTGTTTGTTGTTGTTAAGTAACATTGAGTTGGTTCCAACCCATAGCCACCCTGTATAAGGTTTCTGAGGAGTGCCTGGTGAGCTTGAACCACCAACCTTGTGGATCAAATGCCTTTGCAGCTCAGAGCATTAACCCACAGAGCCATGCCAGGACTCCTATATTAGGTCTAGGAAAAAGAAAAAAGTGTCAGAAATAAAACAGAAAGTTGTGTTGTTGCTATTAGGTGCCATCGAGTCGGTACTGACTCATAGCAATCCTATGCACAACAGAACGAAACACTGCCTGAACCTGGGCCAACCTCACTACTGTTACCACGCTTGAGTCCATCGATGCTACTATTTGACCAATCCAGCTCACTGGGGGGCAGGGGGGGGGGGTCTTTCTCTTTTTCTCTGACCCTCCACCTTACCATACATGATATCCTTCCCCAGAAAACGGTCCCTCCTGAAAATATGTCAGATGAAGTTTGAGAAACGAAGTTGGGCCATCAACAGAAAGGGAACAGGTTAATGGTTACATTAAATCAGGGTTTACTGAGAACTATTCAGTAAACATTATATCATCAATAACAATAAATAGGCTAAAATTTCATAGACTGCCAGAGAACAAACAGCTCTATGTTGGAAGAAGTACAACCAGAATGTTCCTTAGAACCCAAGATCGTCAGATTTCGTCTTTCATACTTGGGCTGTATTGTCAGGAGGGATCAGTCCCTGAAGAAAGACATTATGCTTGGTAAAGCGGAAAGTCAGTGAAAAAGTGGGAGACCCCCACAAGATGGATTGGCATAATGATAGCAGCAATGGACTCAAGCATACAACAATTGTGAGGATGGTACAGGAACGGGTAGTATTCCCGACTGTTGTGCATTAGGTTGCTATGATTCAGAAGCAACTCGGCACCTAACAACAACAACACACTTTAAATTTGTCTAGAACATAATGTTTTTTCCAAGCTTTGTGTGACAATTATTTCCATAAATGTGCAATATATCCAGTTCATAAACGAGAAAGGTTAAACCTGAAGTATATTACCGGAAACACCCAAGGTCATGAATTAGATACTGAGTGACAAATACAAGACTAAAATATCTGATTTTTTTTTTTTTTTTTTTTAAGGTTTGGGTACTTGTTGCTAAAAGACACTGCAAAAGACAGAAAATTCAAGAGTAAGTAATTTGGAAATAAAATATAATATGGCTAGTAACTTGTCAAAAGCCAGGGAAGGACAGCATGGTGTTGTGGAAAGCATATTGTTCTCTAGAAATCAGTCACATAAACTCTAGGAGCTTTAAGTCTCCTTATCTGTAAAATGGGAACATTAACCACTGAGGATCAAAAGAAGAGATCAGTATGTGAAAGTACTTTGATAGTATAATTCTTAAATAAATAATATATGATTGTTACAATTGTATTCACTTCATATTGCTGCTATCACAATATACTACAAGCTTTGTTGTTGTTAAGTGCCATAGAGTTTGCACCAAGAAGAAGGAAGAAGGAAGTCCTTGACAACTTCAGTCTTTTCTCTGTTTATGAGATGTTGTTTATTAGGCAAATCTGCTGCACAAGACCTTTTAAAAGAGTTGAAGAGCAAAGATGTCAGCTTGAAGACTAAGATGTGCCTGACCCAAGCTATGGTATTTTCAGTAACCTCATATGTATGTGAAAGCTGGACTGTGAATAAGGAAGACCAAAGAAGAATTGATGCTTTTGAGTTATGGTGTTGGAGGAGAATTGAAAGTGCCAAAAGAACCAACAGATGGGCTGACAAAAGAACCAACAGATCTGTGTTGGAAGAAGTGCAGCCCGAGTGCTCCTTGGAGGCCAGGATGGCCAAAGTTTCGTCTTTCATACTTCGCACATATTGTCAAGAGGGACGAGTCACTGGAGAAAGATATCATGTTTGGTAAGGTGGAAGATCAGAGAAAAAGAGGAAGACCCCCAGTGAGATGGATTGGTAAGTGGCAGCATCAATGGACTCTAGCATGGCAACAATTGTGAGGTTGGTCCAAGATCGGGCAGTTTTTCATTATGTTGTGCATAGGGTCACCATGAGTTGGTACCGACTCAATGGCACCTAACAACAAGTTAGCTGCAACTCTGAATAGGTTTTCCGAGGAGTGGCTGGTGAGCTTGGATCACCAAACTTGTGGTTCAAATCTACCTTGCAATCTAGTGCATTAACCCACAGTGCCACACTAGTACTCCACTACAAGGTTGTTGTTGTTGCTGTTATCGCAGGTTGTTCATGAGTCTTCCACCAATCCTGATGCCACATTTTTCTTAATATAACCAGCTTCTAAAATTATTTGCTCAGCATACAGGTTGAATAAGTATGATGAAAAAATACAACCGTGTCACACATTGTTCTTAATTTTAAACCATTCAGTTTTCCCATGTTCTGTTCAAACAACTTCCTTTTGGTCCATATATAGATTCCTCATTAGCACAATGAAATGTCCAGGAATACTCATATTTTGCAATGTTGTCCATAACTTGTTATAAACTTGTTGTTGTTGAGTGCCGTCAAATCACTTCTGATCCATAGCAGCAACTCTGTACAGGGTTTCCAAGGAGCAACTGGTGAGCTTGAACCACCAACCTTGCAGTTCAAATGTCTTTGCAGTCTGGCACATTAAGCCACAGAGCCACACCAGGACCTGTTATAAGCTTAGTGACTTAAAATAATACACATTATTATCTTTCATTTCTGTAGGCCAGAGATCTGACATGGTCTCCCTCGACACACATGATCTCACAGGATTCACATGATCTCCCAGGACTGCATTTTTTTTTTTCCAGGAGAGTTGGATTGTTTGTTTTTTCCAGGTACTAGAAGTCAGTGGCTCCCTTTCCCCAATTTCAAAGCCAGTAAAGAAGGTCCAGTCCTTCTTAAATCGCATCATTTTACCATCTTCTTCTGCCTCTTCTGTCCAATATTAAGGACCCTCTTTTAGTTTTGGTTCCACCTGATTTATCCACGATAACTTTCCTATTTTAAGGTCACCTGATTAGTAGCTTTAATTCCATTTGAAATGTTGACTGCCTTTTGTCAAGGGTTAAAACCCACCAGATGCTCATTGGAATCCTTACACATGGTCACTATGAGTCAAAACTAAATTGACAGCACTTAGCAACAACAACTCAATTAACGGATTTAACTTAATTAAGAGCAAACACTCAACATTATCTATTTACCAAATAAAATGACAGAGGAGAATTACCCAATTTATCATTTAAAAAAAATGTTGACGTAAGAGTCAAATGATTTTCTTACCAAAATATTTTAAATCAAAGAAAAAATAAATTCAGGACCAGATATTTTCCAAAAATCCGAGAATTGAGAAATTTTTTAACATCTCTCTCCTGGTTAATGTACCTCTTTTTCCATATATTCATTTCTGAGATTATAATAATAGTAATAATTAACTGAGGGTTTGCTAATTGCCATTCTCAGTTTTAAGTGGTATAATGCATGATTCATTTAAGTTACAATAGCCCTATGAGAGAGATGCTATATATTTTTCTCTCTCAGAGGAGGAAACAGGCTTTCAGTGACTTATCTGTCCTAATAATGGATAGAGTAGAGATTTGAATAATGACAGGTAAGTTGCAAACTTTAAATGGATTTTCATGGGGAGCCTATAAAAAGAATATCAGAGAAACTTCTAGAATTTGGGAATTTAAAATTTAATCCATGTATTTTACCATTACATACTCAGGCAAAAATGATACTGATGAAGCATCTTTTCATTCACTTTTATTCTTCAGAACTTCTACATATAAGAACCTTCCTTAATAAATATAACAGTATAGAAGAGCTAATTTCCAGTGGGTATGTTTGCTATGTTTCCCATTTACAAGATGCATCCAATTCCAAAAATATTTTTGCCAGCAATAAATTCACTTTAACTGGAAAAGTTACAGATGATTATTTTAAGTGCCTGTAGAGCAGAAATGACAAGTCAGAGGAACTATCCATTACATTTCCTGGTAATTGGATACAAAGTGCTGACCCTAAAAGACCATGCTCCAATAATGCAATTATTGGCTAAGAAATCTTAATAAAATCACGTTTCTTCCTCTCACACTTTTCAGAGGAAAGTCATGTTAAAATTCCAACCAAAGTCAAATGCAAAGATTCAGAATACTTACAGCTATAGTTAAACACCTGCTCTCTAATCTTCTTATGGTAAGAATATGAATATAAACGGTCCTGTCAGGACCTAAACATCACTAAATGTGACACTATAAATCATTTTCATTAGTAAATGCAGTGTCAGTTTCTCATACATTTCAGACTATTTTAAACTCACACTCCATTATTTCATGATATGCCTGGATGAATCCTGGTGGTTTAATACAGCAACTGGGTCAGGAGTCAAATCAACTCGTCTTCCCTGGTTGAACTCCCAAAGGATCTTGGGAGCATCACGTGATGGGATCTCTTCTCTTTTTCTACTAATGTTATTGCTTTCCCCACTCCAGGTTGTGAGGGTAGGCTAGGACTGCACATGTGAGCCTCACTAGTTCTATTGGCAAGACAGGGGAGACACTGGACATCCATCTCCTTTTCTAAACCAGAATGACAGCATGACCTTTTCAGTCCGAATGTCTGTTTCATTTTGAAAGTCTCCAAAATCAAGTCACCTTGGGTTCCTTGGTAAAAGGTTGAAATCTATCAGGGGATCTTAAACAGTTCCAGGGGATCTCTGATCTCTAGAAATTGCAAGTAAAATTTTATGTTTGTAAGAGGGAGAAAGACTGTATTTTTTCAGGATGAAGTAATTCATTACTTTTTAAAAATATTAAATTCTAATTTTACTTGGGCTGCAGTTTTTGTTTGATGCATATTGGTAAGCACTGATGCATGCCACATGTTATAGATGATTGGAAACAAAACTAGAAACAAATACATACAAATACGTAAATAAATAAATAGAGCTGCAAATACTTAAGTTTGGTGCTTTTTATAGACATGAGAAAAAATCTCTGATTCACAAAATAATGTGCATTTATATTTTATGTTGTCAAAGAGGTCATTGAAAAGTACTCTCATCGCTTTCAGTGATTAAACATAGTCAATTCCCTTTCTTATCTACTGTTTCATCTCTCATATTGATAACAGTGAAAATATGACAAGACAAGAGCTTGCCATGTACCGAAAACAGATGATAGGAGGCAAGGGTCAAAGCAGACTAGTTAGGAGACTATTGAATGAATTTGAATGAGAGAAAATGTTGTAGTATTGGTGTTGTGCTGTAGGATGTTGTTCACTGATGTCAAGTGAGTTGTAACACATAGAAAGAGAGCCTGTGTAGGGTTTCTGAGGAGTGGCTGATGAGTTTGAACTGCTGACCTTTGGGTTCAAACTCATCTTGTGAACCAACTCATTAATATGCAGCCCCATGCTAGGACTCCTCTATAAAGATGAGAGCACTGTGTCCCACTGTGCAACACATTGTGTTGTCATGATTTGGAATTGACTTGATGGTAACAAATTTGTTTGGTTGGTTGGTTTGGTTTAAGTAATTGTTGACCTTGATAAGAATAATTTCAGTTGAATGTGACTTGAATATACAATGACCCTTTAGGAAAATATGAAAGCAAAGAGGAACAAAAGAAAGTTGTTTTATGTTGTCTTTCCTTAAGGTAGTAGAAATAACAGCATGTTTATGTGCTGATAGAAATGATGATTTAGGAGAAAAAGAGAAAAGGCATATTTTGTCTCTCATGGACATGTTTTCATTTTTTTCAGCTTCAGACTGAACTTGCATATGAAGAATTGATGGTATTTTCCATAGTAAGTTCCTAGCTTTGTTTTGGCTGATGATATTGAGATTTTCACTGTCTTTTCCCACAAATATGGTCAACCTGATTCTTGTGTATTCTATCAAGTGAGGTCCATGTGTATAATTGCCTTTTATGTTGTTTACAAAAGGTTTTTGGAATAGGTAAGTTTTGGTCTTACAAAATTATGTGAAACCATCTACAGTATAATTTCTATTACCAAGACCATATTTTAAACCATTGATCCTTCCTCTTTGTATTCATTCTTCACATTCCAGTCAGCAGTAATTATCAATACATTTTGATTATGTGTTTTGATCAATTTCAGAGGGAATAAGTTGGTATAATTCTTCAATTTCATAATCACCGCTTTTATGATTGGTGTAAATTTTTGCTATTGTTAGGGGCCATTAAGTTGTTACTGAGTCATAGTGACCCTATGCACAACAGAACAAAACACTGCCCAGTCCAGGGTCAACTTCATAATTGTTGCTATACTTGAGCCTATTGCAAATCCATCTTGCTGGGGGTCTTCCTCTTTTTCTCTGAACCTCCACCTTACCAAACATGATATCCTTCACCAATGACTGGGCCCTCCTGACAATATGCCCAAAGTAAGAAAATCAAAGTCTGCTCATCCTAGCTTCCAAGGAGCATGCTCATGGCTGTGTATTTCATCCATCACAGATCTGTTTGTTCTTTGGCAGTCCATCGTACTTTAAATATTGTCTTCCAACATCATAACTCAAATATATCAATTCTTCTACAGTATTCCTTATTCAGTGTCCAAATTGTATATGCATATGTGGTTATTGCATGGCTTGGGTCAGGCGCACCTTAGACCTCAAACTGACATCTTTGCTCTTCAACACTTTAAAATGATCTTGTGCAGTAGATTTTCCTAATGCAATATGTCATTTGATTTCTTGACTGCTGCTTCCATGAGTGTTGATGGTTGATCCGAGAAAAATGAAGGCTTTGACAACTTCAATCTTTTCTCCATTGACAAGAATTTTGTTTATTGGTACAGTGGCAAAGATTTTTGTTTTCTTTACATTGAGATGCAAGCCATACCAAAGTCTTGCATCTTCATCAGTAATTATGTTAAGTCCTCTTCACGTTCAGAAAGCCAAGGTATATCATCTGCATATCACAGATTGTTAATGAATCTTCCTCCAATCCTGATGCCACATTTGTCTTCATATAATATAGATTTTCAGATTATTTGCTCAGCATACACTTGTTATTATTGTTGTTAAGTGCCAACAAATCAGTTATGATCCATAGTGACCCTGTATAGGGTTTCCAAACAGCAACTGGTGAGCTTGAATCACTGACTTTTCACTGCCTAGGGAATTGATCTTTATGTGTTCCAGTTTATTTTTGAAATCTTCCAATTTTCTTTGAATCATACTTTGCACATTCTACATTCCAATTATTAATGAATGATTGCAGCTGTTTCTCTTCATTTTGAGTTGTGGCCCATAGCAAATGAAGGTCCTGAAAATTTCACTCCATTTAGGTTATCATAGTCTACTCTAATTTGAGGAGGCAGCACTTCCTCAGTCATATTTTAGTACCTTCCAAACTGAGTTTCTCATTTTCTGACACTATATTTGAAAATCATCTGTTGTTATTCATAATATTTTCAACTTTTGACACTCTATCAGACAAAGTTCCACTCCTATTTTTAAGGTTTTCAATGGCTAAACATTCAGAAGTAGTCTGCTTCTCCTCCCTTATCCGTGTTTGCCTGGAAATTCTGCTGAAACCTGTCCACCTTAGGCGACCCTGCTGGTATTTCAAATATCAGTGGCATAGTTTAAAATATTGAAGCAACATGTAAGCTCCCACACTATGACACACTGAGAGACAAATGGTCTTAGGTAGCAGAATTTCTGTTACAGACACACTACAGAATATCTGCGCAGTATCTGTACAAGGTATCTGTTACCATACAAATACACTAACCTGAAAGATAATCCATTTCACTTTGGGCCTCCATATTCAAGAGATGTATCCAGATTTGAATTTGAATGGTTGCCTTCAGTATGGATTACATCTTAATGTAAAGAAAACAAAAATCCTCACCACTGGACCAATAAACAACATTCTTTTCATTGGAGAAAAGATTGAAGTTGTCAAGGGCTTCATTCTTCTTGTATCAACTATCAACACTAATGGAAGCAGCAGTCAAGAAATCAAAGGACATATTGCATTAGACAAATCTGCTGCACAAGAACTTTTTAAAGTGTTGAAGAGCAAAGCTGTCAGCTTGAGGGCTAAGGTGTGTCTGACCCAAGTCATGGTATTTTCAATAATCTCACATGCATGAGAAAGCTGGACAGTGAATCAGGAATACTGTAGAAGAATTGATGCTTTTGAGTTATGGAGTTGGAGGAGAATATTGAAAGTGCTATGGGCTGCCAAAAGAATCAATAGTTCCATTTTGGAAGAAGTGTAGCCAGAGTGTTCCTTGAACAAAGATGGCCAAACTTTGTCTCTCATACTTTTTGGACATATTGTCAGGAGGGACCAGTCACTGGAGAAGGATATTGTGTTTGGTAAGGTGGAAGGTCAGAGAAAAAGAGGAAGACCCCCAACGAGATGGATTGGCCAAGTGACAGCATTGATGAACTCAAGTGTGGCAACAACAGTGTGGTTGGCCCAGGATCGGGCAGAATTTCGTTCTGCTGTACATAAGGTTGCTATGGGTCGGTACCAACTCAATGGCACCAAACAACAATAAACCTTCACTGTGTCCTTTATTCTCTCTTTGGGAGTAGTATAGTTCCTACAGTCTTATTACCTTCAGTACTGATAAAGATGATTTTAGAACTTTCCAAATCCTGGTCCAGGAGATGTTGTTATCCATTTCAGAAATAATGAGTTCTGCTCCTGGATATGCAGAAAAAGGTATTTTACACATTGGCATACACAGGTCTGAAAGGAATGAGTGTAAAGAAACATTTTCATATTGCTGAAATGCATTTCAAAACTGCATTGACATATGAAAATGAGGGGATCTTTTTGTATTATTTACAATTTTTTATTCAGCTCAATATGTTAGCTCACTTTTTAATTTAGCACAATCTATTACTAGTTGCTATGGAGTCAATTCAGAAGCATGGCAATCCCCTAAGGATGGCAGAGTAGAGCTGTGCTCCTTTGAGTTTTCAATAGCTGAATTTTCATAAGTCCATCACCAGGCCTTTCTTCTTCTTAGATGGACTTGAATCTTCACTCTTCTGATTAGCAGCCAGTTTTGTTAGCCATTTGAACTACTCAGGAATACACAATGTCTTTGCTTCTGATGTTGCTAACCACTGAATTGCTAACCATAAGGTTGTTGATTCAAACCCACTAACCACTCCTTGGAAATTTTATGCAGGGTCATTATGAGTCAGAACCAACTTGATGGCATTTAACAATAAGAAGAATAGAAGTGAACTTGCCATTACGTTTCCAAAGCTGTAATCTTTACAGAAGCAGATGTCTGGCTACATCTTTCTACTGCAGAGCGACAGAATGAGTTTAAATTATCAACTATTTGATTAGCAGCCAAGTGTTTAACCATAAGCCACCAGGGCTCTAACAACTGGTAATCCTTGCTGATCCACTGAATATAGCAAGGTTAGGGCATTGGTATAGGAGGTAGCACTCTTGAGAGCATTTGCCCCTTTATAGGATTCAAGGCCAATACACTACATCTTAAACTCATTCTATAGCACAGGGGGACTTGTTAAACATACCGGTTCATGGGTCTACTTTTCCTAAATCATTTGGGAATTTGGATTTAACAAGTGTCCCTGGTGATGTCAATGTACATTTGGATCTGAAATTATCCTTTTAATTCTTTACTATTCAAATGTGGACTGTGGACCATCATTGGAGTCACTGTGGAACTTGTTAAAAATGCAGAATCAGGCCTCACTCCAGACTCACTGGATCTCAATCTGCTTTTCATAAGAGCATCAGGTGATATGTGTGTTTATTAGTATTTAACTAACACTGTCCTGAACGATGATGGATGCCAATCTCTCTTTTAAAAATTATATTACTTTTAGAAAAAAATCTTAATTCCTGCACTTTTGTTGTCACTCAAATCACTCCAGATAGGTAGACTCTATCACCTATACTAGTAGACCATGGTGTCATGTAGGGTCACAAACAGAAACTTTTTGAAGTCCACCTGGCTTTGAGAGTATAATGTGAGTTGTGATAGATGATTTACTTCATTCCAAATACACAAGTTCATCTTAATAATTTCAAGAACCATACATAGCCAGAGCAATAAACCTAATAACTTATTATAATAACTATAAGAAATCTGTTAATTATAGCTCTTACTATGTGTTCAACACTATTTTAAATGTCTGTGTTCTCAAGTGTCAGTGTATATGTACAAGAATTAATGCCTCACCAAACCCATATGATGTAGGTACTGTCATTAGTACTGGTAGCCAGAAGAGAAAATAATTTTCATGGAATCCCATTGCTAAAGTCATGAAAAATAGTTAAAGAAAAACATTAATCTTTTAGCATTTTTTTCCCAGGATAAGTATGTAGGGATGCAACAGACCTAACTGTAAATAAAGTAAAAATCCAAACCACAAAATCTTCTTTAAAAAAAAAAAGAAAGAAATTTTGTTTTGCAGTTTAATTGATTTGGAGGAAAGAATTGCTGAGCAAGTTCTGATTACCTTGCTGAAGATGCAGGCAATCGGCAATAATGATACCGATTTTAAGCCATTTAAGAAACCTCAATTAAATTAGTGGTAATTCTAAACTACTCCATCTTGTACAGAGATTGGTTTAATTTTTATGCAAATCCAAATCCTGGTTGTGCAAATCCTAATTGTATAACAGCAAATCAGGTTAAATTATCTTCATTTATCTTTGTGGAAAACTCAAAGCTGTGTTCAAAGCATTGGTAGGTATACACAGAGACTGAAAACATCCCTACAAGCAAGTCTCATGACACTGGATTAATGCTACAGACAGGTAGATTATACAAAATAAGAAGGAACTGACATATTGGAGATCACCAGGACTTATGAATACAATAGAGTAGAAAACACACTGCACCAGAGACAAGTCCTGACTTTCAATCCTGTTTCAGCAACCTACTTGTTATACAATTTTAAGAAAGTATCTTTCTATTATTCAGCTGTTACAGAGCAATAAATAGCCACAACTTCAAGTGGATTAAAACAGCAATAATTTATGTCTTACTTAAGAATCTACATCTACAAATCTCTTATGTTTCAGCTGATCAAGGCTGGCCTTACCTGAGCTTGATTTCATGCTATAGGTTGTATCCCAGTCTGTTCCACATGTTCACATGTCCGTTCTCCTTGAACCAGTACTATCTATGGAGCATCTTCCCCTGGGTCAAAGGAATGAATACAAATGGGCAAGCTCATTTCACATCTTAGTGTCAAGCCTGTCTGCCAAAGTAGTTCCAAAGCAAAACACAGAACTAAGAAATTCAAAGTGGTAGGGAGACTACTTCATTACTATGAGACCATTGTTATTGTTGTTAAGTGCCATTGAGTTGGTTCGACCCATAGTGACCCTGTATAGGGTTTCTGAGGAGTGATTGATGAGCTTGAACCACCAACCTTGCAGTTCAAATGGCTTTGCAGTCTAGTGCATTAACCCATAGCGCCACACCAGGATGTCCAGTAATTCAAATGATCACATTTTAAAGCTTTTTCTTTAGCATTCACATCCATAAACTTAGATAGATGGATTTCATAACTATTCAGAGCAGTTATAGCTCTTCACATTATTCTGCAGTCGTAGGAAAATTCCATGAATATCTATGGTACAATTTGCAAACTATGTCTCAGCAGGCTGCATTCCATCCTCACTCATGTTTTGATCTGTCTGCAGTGAGTATTCAAATGATTTCAATTAATTATTGTTTTTTTATTTTGGTAGTTCAAACAACAGTAAAGCATTATGCATTTTCTTGGACTCAGAAAATTTGGAATGCCCCACCTCAATATCATACACCTAGCTCACTTCACTTATCTGTAAGAGGAGACTTCAAAAAAATTGTGCAAAAATGAAACTGAAAGATAATGGAATTTTGCTATGAACTTTTGAAGCCTACTCATATTACCTACTTGAACTCTGTGGGCGGTTTTATCTTGACGTCTAGTTCTTCTTCTCTTAAAGGCTACTGGCTTCCCCAGATCTATCATTTAACAAACTTGACCTGCAATTTTTTTCAACTTCAAATTGAAATAGGACTTTCTACAAGTTTCTAAGGAGCTTTCTTGCTCTATCCTTTGCAATTCTAAAGAAGTTAGAATAAAACCCTGGTATGTTTCTAAACATCACATGAGAAATGGAGAAGGGATCTATTTCAAGAGATTACCAGGTAACTCATCAAATGACTAAACACACTGGGAGCCAGACACTCAGAGTAGGCTGGGCAGTCAGGTGTGCAGTTTGCACTGTGCATCTGAAAGAAGCCCGTGAGAGAAAAGCAGCAATTAGAGAAAAGAGAAATTGTTGAGTTAGGCTGAATAACAGCAAAACCTCACTAGTCTTAACAGGCAAATCTTTAAATGGGTAGCAGAGAGCTATTTAAAATAGGAGCAAACAATAATCCATTGTATTTCAATAACCCATTGTAAACCATATTTTCACTTAAACTAGAGCTGTTGAATCAGAGCAATTTGTTTCTTTTCCTTTATTTTGTAGATGGATTTAAGTTTTTGTTAAATAAATAATGCAAAATATCAAATCCTAGGATAGGGACTTGGCGACAGAACACTCCAAGCTACACTCACAATCATATTTCCGGCCTATTTATTTAACGCATATGGTTGAGTCATATCAGAAATGACGATCTATTTTCCTCCAGTCATCTGTGTTAACTAAGCATTTACAAAGCAAGAATGTAGACACATTGTTTTACGCATTGTCATGAATGTGAAGTTCCAGGCTGTCACCCAGTCTGCCCTATAGAATGCAGAGATTTTTGCTTTCCTGCTTATCTGCTGTGCATCTATTTTGGAAGTATTTTGGGATAATGGTGCTTGTTATTCAATTATTTAAGACAGAGTGTGTGCTGACAACTCGATATTCTATTTTTTCCTAGCTTCTCTTTGAATAAGAAAATACAAAATGGGCAAAGGAAAATAACTGGCTTGGCTTGGGTATGGACTGGGGAAAGCAAACAAACTAATAAATTACAACACATGAACAAAGTCCCCCATTTTATCAGCCGCAATGCTAAAGGTGACCAAGGAAACAGTTTAGGAAGACACTGAAGTGTTCATCAAGTGCTCTCCTAGAGGATTAGCATAATGAAAGCAAGCAGGCCCCTTGAATCAGTTCATTGCCACAAAGGGCACATTTGATTAAAGGTAGGTATACAAGAATGTGAACTGATTACATTTGTAGTAATCTGCTTTCCAAAGCTGAACTGTATTCATTCACTGAACAAACATTTACTATGCATCAGAGTCATTTTCCCACAAATTACGAGATTTATAGAGGTTGTTTTCTGGAAATCCTGACTTCTTCCTTTTTGTTTCCATCCCTCCAGATTTAGTATCTTCTTTAGAATTCTTGTTTATCACTGTTGGAAGTCATTGGATAAAATTGTGAAGGATTAAGCAAATTCCAACCTTGTGAATCTAGGGAGGGCACTACTTAAAATGATGTGAATCCTAATAGTCATCTAACAGTCACTTGGTGGCAGGTGGGGAGAAGACCCCAGAGGAGGAAATCATTTTAAAAATTGAAGTTTTGTCCTCCTTTATGGAAACTTTATGAAAGAATATTGTTGTGAAGTGCCATAGAGTTGGTTCCGACCCAGAGCCACCCTGTATAGGGTTTCCAAGGAGCAGCTGGTGAGCTTGAACTGCTGAACTTGCAGTTTAAACAGCTTGGGAGTCTGGCGCATTAATCCACAGTGCCACACTAGGACAGGAATAGGTAACAGAAAGTCAGAGAAAAGGAAATATAAACCACCAAAAACCATGCATAAAATGACCCACTTCACCAGTCCTCTGGAAAGTACCTTCAAAAATATTTAAATTAAATTTTAATCTATTTGCTGTGATGACAATATCAAGACTTAGAAGAATTATGAGAAAATGAGTCTACTGGTAAGATGTAGATTGGTTCAGGCACTTGGGAGGACAAATCAGTCACATTCTGTTAAAATGTTAAATGCCTGTTTCTCAGGATCTAACAATTCCACATTTCAGAATCTACCCTAGTGAAACTCACTACTCTTTAAAAGCAAACAGGTTCAAGAATTATTTATAACAGCCAACACATGGAAACCAGCTAAATATCCATCAATAGAGAAAAGCTCAATTTAGATTTGTCTGTGAAATCCCCTCAGTCAAAAAGTGGTACCAACTCATCTAAATCTGTGAAACAAAGATAAATACTAAATAAATTAATAAAAATGAATAACCCTATATATCAAACAAACATGATGTAGGGAAAGATTCAATCTGATGCCCCCAAAACAAAATCTCTGGTTAAATAATCATTCATGAACATTATAATCTTTAATTCAAAATGTATCATTTAAAAATGAATAAAAAATTAATAAGTGTACCCTCTTGAGTAGTTCTTAAGTGTCAAGTAGTATATCTAATGTTTTATATATAAAATTTCTTGTTTTTGAACCTTTCAGGTTAGTTAGTTACTTCTCAATTTTGCAAGTGTGGGTTGTTTGGAAATTTCCATCCAAGGACGACAGACTGTTTTGTCACCAGTCTAATCTCAAAAGTCTTAGCCAGAGTAGGACTGACTAGAGAATTTGGTCCAGAAGTTTCAACAGCTTTACAACTGAGTGAGTCCAAAGAGATGTGGCTGCTTTAGCTGAGAACACAAAGAGAATGCTTGGGGGAAACATTTAGTTCGGCTCATATCTTTAAAAAAAAAAAGAAAGAAAATTGCAATTTGCAAACTGACAAGCTGACTAGGGAAGCTGAGGAGTTTATCAAGGAAAAGTGCTTAAGGGAAAATGAATAGAAGGACTCAGTTACCTTATAGAAACTAAAGGCTCATTCATTTCTCTCCGGTTAAGGTGCAAAAGAAAAAAGGAAGGAAATATTGAAAATTTGTTTATGTTTGTCTGGTGTGGTACTATAGGATCAGTACAAGATTGTGAATTACAAGGTCTGCAGTTCAAGCCCACCAGCTGCTCCTCAGTCACCCTATACAGGGTAGCTATGAATTGGAACTGACTCAGTGGCACTTAACAACAACAAGGTGTGGCACCATAGGATCAGCACTAGACTTGAAACTACAGAATGCTCCTTGGAAAACCTTATAAACAGATGCTATGAGTCAGAATTCACTCAGCATCACTTAAGAACAACAACAAAGGTGATATGAGTAATCTTTGGGTGATGAAAGCAACCAAAAGAGTGGTAGTTTGAGTCCAGCTAGTGGTATATTACAAGAAATATGTGGTGATTTACTTTGGAAAAACACCCATTGATAACTCTGTAGAGTTCAGTTCTACTCTGAAATATGTTGATTCAATAAGATTAAGAATTGACTCAAAGAAATTTGTTTTCTTATTTTTTTTTTTTGTTTTATTAGTTAAGATGATTTGCAGTCTGGCAGGTTGTATAATAAAACCATTGTCATAGTTACTTAGTGCTGCAATAATAGAAATGACACAAGTGAGTAGCTTTCAAAACAGAAACTTATATTGCCACAGTTTGTTGCACACACACACAAAATGAAACACTGTCTGATCTTGTGCTATCCTTATAATTGCTGTCATATTTAAGCTCATTGTTGCAGGCAGCCACTGTATCATTCCATCTCACTGGGCTTCTTCCTCTTTTTCTCTGATCCTCTATTTTGTTGAACATGATGTATTTTCCCAGGGACATGTTCCTCCTGATAACCTGTCCAAAACATGTGAGACAGAGTCTTCTAGCCATTTTTGCTTCTAAGGAGTATTCTGGCAACACTACTTCCAAGAAAGCTTTTTTTGTTATTGTTATTCTGATATTCCATGGTACTTTCAGTACTGTTCTCAAAAACCATAATTCAATTCCATCAATTCTCCTACTGTCTTCCTCATTTGTTGTCAAGCTTTCACACGCATATGGGGTGAATGAAAACATCATGCACTGGGTCAGGTGCACCTTAGTTGTCAAAGTGACATATATGCTCTGTAACACTTTAAAGGGATCTTTTGCAGCATATTTGTCTGGTACAATATGTCCTTTTTGATTTCTTGACTGTTACTTTCATAAGCATTGATTGTGTATTCAAGTAAAATTAAATCTTTGACAACTTCAATCTTTTCTCTGTTTTTCATCATGTTATTTATTAATTCAGTTGTGAGTATTTTATTTTCCTTACATTGAGGTGTAATCCATACTGAAGGCTTTGATCTTCTTTAGTAAGTACTTCAAGTCCTCTTGGCTTCCCTCATGCAAGGTTGTGTCATCTAGACAGCACAGATTATTGATGAGTCTTTCTGCAATTCTAATGCCATGAATGAAGCCCTGGTGTGGTGCTGTAGACTAAGCACTTGACTGCCATTCATAAGGTTGGTGGTTCAAACCCACCAGCCACTCCTTGGAAACCCTATACAGGGTTGCTATGAGTCAGAATTGACTCAATGGCACTTAACAACAACAATGGCATATGCTTTTTACTGTTGATGTACTGCTGAAACTAGTTTTGAATTAACTTGAGCAAAATTTTAATTGCATATGATATTAATATTGTTTAATTATTTCCACATTCCATTGGATCATCCTTTTTTTGGAATGGATATAATTTTGGATCTCTGCCAATCAATTGGTCAGGTAACTGTCTTCTAAATTTCTTGGGATAGATGAGTAAAGGCCTCCAGCTTTGTATAAGTTTCTTGAAATACTTCGATTTGTATTCCTTAAATCCCTGAGGCCTTGTTTTTTTTTACCAATACCTATAGTGCAGTTTAAGGAGCTCTGGTAGTGTAGTGGTTACCAATCGGGCTGCGAACCGCAAGGTCAGAAGTTCAAAACTACCAGCTGCTCTGAGGCTTTCTGCTCCCATAAAGATTTACAGCCTCAGAAACCCTGTACAGGGTCGCTATATGTCGTAACCGACTCCACGGCACTTAACAACAACAACATAGTGCATTTTGGAGTCCTGATGTGGCACTGTGGGTTAATGCGCCAGATTGCAAAGCCATTTGAACTGCAAGATCAGTGGTTCAAGTTCACCAGTCACTTCTCGGAAACCCTATACAGGGTTGCTATGGGTTGGAACCAACTCGACAGAACTTAACAACAACAACAAACAGTGCAATTTGGACTTCTTTCAATGTCATTAGTTATTGATTATACAGTATCTCTTGAAACAGATGGAGTCCTAGTGTGACACAGTGGAAAGCACTGGACTGTAAACCACAAGGTCATATTCAAGCCACCAGCCACTCCTTGGAAACCCTGTATAGTGTCATTAAATCAAAACCAGCTAGATAACATTTAACAGCAACAACTTGAAATGGATGAACATCAACCAGTTCTTTTCTGTACAACTTTTTTACTTCATCATTTCTTTCAGTTGCTTTGGCTTCTTAATATTGCAGACCAAGATTCAGAGTCTCTTCTGACATGCATTTTGGTCTATTCTTCCCCTTCTGCCTTTTTGATTACCTTTTGCTTTCTTCCTGTATGATATTCTCAATGTCATCACACAAAACTTTTATGATCTAATGTATCAAATCTGTTCTTGAGATAGTCTCTAAATTCAGGTGGAATATATTCAAGGTGCTGGTGTGGCAATGTAGAATAAGTACTGGTCTGCAAACCTCAACGTCAGTGGTTCAAACCCATGAGCAAGTCCTTAGAAACCTTACACAGGATTGTTATGAATTGTTACTGAGTCTATGGCACTTAATAACAACAAAAATACTCAAGGTCACATTTTGGCTCTTGTGGACTTGTTCGAATTTTCTTCAACTTCAATTGCATATGAGCAATTGATGGTCTGTTCTACATTCAACCCCTGACATTGTTTTGACTGAATGATATTGAGCTTCTCCATCATCTCTTCCCACAAATATAGTCTATTTGCTTTTTGTGTATTCCATTTGGTGAGATCCGTGTGCATAGTCAGTGTTTATTTTGTTGAAAGGAAGTACTTTCAATGAATAAATTGTTGGTCTTACAAAATTATATCCTGCAATCTCTAGCTTTATTTCAATGACCAAGGCCATATTTTCCAACTATTGATCCTTCCTGTTTGCGTTCAACTCTCACGTTTCAATCACCAGAAATTATCCATGCATCTTGAAAACATGTTTAATCAATTTCAGAAATGAAGAAGTTGGTAGAGTTCTTGAATTCTTCATCATTGGATTTAGTGGTTGGTGGGTAAATTCTAAGAAAAGTGGTATTCGCTGGTCTTCCTTGTAGGCATATGGGTGTTATCCCATTAAAGCATTGTGCTTTAAGATGGATCTTGAAATGGTCTTTTTGATGTTGAATGTGATGACATTTCTGTTCAATTTGTTGTTCCCAGCATAGTAAATCATATGTATTATCTGATAAAAAGTTACTACTTCCAGTCAATTTTGGTGTGGCACTGTAGCATAAGCACTGGAGCGTAAAGTCAGTTTGAAACAAAAGGTCAATTGTTCAAACTCACCAGCTATCTATCAGAAATCCTATACTGGGTTACCATGAGTCAGAAAAGACTCAATGGCACTTAACAATGACAATGCCTAGACTATTGAGAATAAATGTGCATTGGCTCAATGATGAAAACATTCAGATGTATTCAGTTAAAGCTGAATTCAGGTGCTCAACAATGGTTGCTCTGTGTCTTTAGGCCTTCATTTATCATTTTTTTTGTCCCAATTTTTAAGGTTTAGCTACTTTGAGGCACCAAAAATAATTATAAAAACAACTTAAGAAATGTATCATATCTAGGGAAAAAAGAATATTTCTCTTAAATAGTTTTAGCCAAGAGTCTAAATTGACTTAAGTTTGAACAGACTTCTATTACATAATCCTTGAGAGCATCAATGTGGCGTAACACATGTGAATGTTTGAAATGTGCAGGCCCGTGTCAGAGGTCTTACCACAAAAATCACAATTGCAGAAGGTAAGGATGAGGATTTCACTCTAGTAAGGATATGTAATGTTGCTTGAGAATAAAGGAATAAAGATTCATTACGATATAGCAAACACATTACCACAACAAATGTTCACCAGCAACTCCATTAACAATGTTCTCTGCCTACACTAAAAACATATACTATTTGATGGCATGCATTTGAAGCATGTGGCAATTTTACATAACATTACTATACATTTTAGTTCCCTCAAACAATATTAGATGCTGTCAAGTTGGTTCCAAATCATAGCAACATTATGCATAGCAGAACAAAACACTACCCAGTCATGTGCCATCTTCATCATCATTGTTAAGTTTGATCCCATTGCTGCTGCCACTGTACCAATCTGTCTTGTTGGAAATTGTCCTCTTTTTTCACTGACCTGCCACTTTAAGTTGCATGATGTCCTTTTCCAGATACTGGTACCTCCTGATAACCTGTCTGAAGTATGAGAGATGAACTCTCACCATCTTGTCTCCTGAGGAGTATTCAGGCTACACTATTTCCAACACAGATTTGTTTGTTCTTCTAGCAGTCCATGGTAATTTTAATATTCTTCTTCATCACTTTCACTCAAATGCATTAATTATTCAACAGTCTTCCTTATTCACCGTTAAATTTCCACATACATATGAAGATATTGACAATACCATGGCTTGTGTCTGGCATACCTTGGTCCTCAAACTGACATCCTTGCTCTTGAAAACTTTAAAGAGATCTTGTGCAATAGATGTGCCTAATGCAATATTCCATTTGATTTCTTGATTTCTGCTTTCATGAGTGTTGGTAGTGGATCCTTTCTCCATTTATGTGGGTGTTGTTTATTGGTCCAGTGGTAAGGATTTTTGTTTTCATGACATTGAAATGTGACCCATATTTAAGACTGTTGTCTTTGATCTTCATCAGTAAGTGTTTTAAGTCCTCTTCAATTTAGGTAAGCAAAATTTTGTCATCTGCATGTTGCAGATTGACAAATTCAATTCTAATGCCTTATTCTTCTTCATATAATACAGTTTCTTGAATTATTTGCTAGGCATATAGACAGAATAAGTACGGTGAAAGTATACAACTGTGGAGTACACCTTTCCTGAATTTAATCCATTCAGTGTCCCCTTGTTCTGTTTGAACAACTTCCTTTTGGTCTATATACAGATTCCTTAGAAGCACAATTAAGTGTTTCAGCATACTCATTATCTGTAATGTTTTCCATAGCTTGTCATGATCCACATAGTCAAAAGCCTTTGCATAGTCAATAAAGCACAGGTAACTATCTTTCTGGTATTCTCTGCCTTTAGACACGATCCATCTGATGTCAGCAATCATATCCCTTGTTCTAAGTCCTCATCTAAATCTGGCTTGAACCTCTGGCCATTCCTTGTCAATGTACTGTTGCAGCCATTTTTTGAAGTATCTTCAGAAAAATTTTAACTGCATGTGAAATTAATTATATTGTCTGA
This sequence comes from Chrysochloris asiatica, assembly GCF_000296735.1. Taxonomy (NCBI): domain Eukaryota; kingdom Metazoa; phylum Chordata; class Mammalia; order Afrosoricida; family Chrysochloridae; genus Chrysochloris; species Chrysochloris asiatica. The sequence goes on along the minus strand of NW_006408611.1, from coordinate 938,662 downwards.
TGATTTCAATATGATTTCCACATTTTTTGTGTCACTTCTTTGGAATGGGCACAAATATGGATCTCTTCCAATCTGTTGGCCAGGTCTTCTAAATGTCTTAGCATAGATAAGTGAGTGCATCCAGTACCTCATTAGTTTGTTCAAAAATTTCTATTTGAATTCCATTAAATTCTCAGAACCTTGTTTAGGTTTATGTTTTTACTCCTAGCTCAAGCTTTATCAAGATATCTTTCTTATATGTTTGCAGTAGGTAAAAATCAAAAGTACCTAAGTAAGTTCCAAACACTCTCCATGACACAGTGTTCTCATCCTGAGAGAAAGCACTCATTTCTATTCAATTGCTGATTTCTTAATTCAACTATTACCATTGCCATTAACTAAAGCTACAACCATGACAACAATAGCAACTAAAATATCTAACATTTTGAATCCCTTGCTATATGTTGGAGTCCTGGTGTGGCACTGTAGGATCAGCATCAGACTGGTAGCGACATGCTTGCTTGGTGGTTCAGCCTTATGAGCTGCCCTTTGGAAATCATATATAGGGTCACTAGGATTCAAATGACTTGAAGGCATTTAAGAGCAACTATGTGTTGTAGAAGGTTTAAGTACCTTCTGTCCATTGTCTCTGTCTCCTTGCATTGCTTATAACTAGTTTTCTTATTATTCTCTAGTCATTTGAAGTTCATTTTCCTGACAGCAGCTTATTGAACCCTACACAACAATTTTTTTCACATTTACATTATTAGTTATTAATTTATTATGGATATTGTTTCTTTTTTACCTTCTTGGCACCTTCTCCCCTGTAATGCATATTTATATGAGCAAAGACCCCAATAGGTTTTATTTTCTGTAATATTCCCAGTGCCTAATAAAATGCACATGATAATTTCATATGCTACAAATGTTTTATGAATGAATAATTTAATCCTCAGAATAATCATATGCTGTTGTTAGGCACTGTTGAGTCAATTCAAACTCATGGAGATGACAGAATAAAATATTACTACCTGGTTCTATGCCATCATCACAATTGTTGCTATATTTGAGCTCACTGTTCTTGTCACTGTGTCAACTCATCTGGTTAGAGGTCTTCCTCTTTTTCATGGACCCTCCAATTGACCTTGCATGATTTCATTCTCCAAGGACTGATCCCTTCTGGCAACATGTACAAAAAATGAGATACAAAGTCTCACTATCCTAGCTTCTAAGGAACATTCTGGCTATATTTCTTACAGCACAGATTTGTTTGTTCTAGCAGTTCATGGGACTTTTAATATTCTTCCCCAATTGCATAACTCAAATGCACCAGTTCTTCTACAATATTCCTTATTCTTTGCCCAACTTTCACATGAATATGTTGTTGATGTTAAAGTGCCATTGAGTCAGCTCCATCCCAGATTGACCCTGTATAGGGTTTCCAAGAAGCAGCTGGTGAGTTTGAACCTCTGACTTAGCAGTTCAATTAGGGTTGCCGTCTGGCGCATTAACCCACAGTACCACACAAGGACTCCTCTCACATGAATATAGATGATTCAAAATATTGTGGTTTGGGTCAGGCACCCTTTGGGCCTCAAACCAACATTTTTGTTCTTGAACATGAAAAAGGTCTTGGGCAGCAGGTTGCCTTAATGCAATACATCCTTAGATTACTTAGCAGCTGTTTCTATGAATGTTAATTGTAGATCCAATCAAAATGAAGTCTTAGACAATTTCAAACTTTTCTCCATTTATCGTAATGTTTTCTACTGGTCCAGCTGTGAGGACTTATGTTTTCTTTAAATTGAGATGTAATTTATGCTGAGGGCTACAGTCTTTGATCTGCATCAAAAAGTACTTCAAGTTATCTTTGCTTCCTGCAAACAAGGTTGTGTCATTTGCATATCACAAATTGTTACTAAGTCTTCCATTAAATGTGATACCATATTTGTCTTCATATAATCCAGTTTCTAGAATTATTCATTCAGCATACAGATTGAATAAGTATGGTGAATGGATATGAGTCTGATGCTTACCTTTCCCAATTTTAAAGCATTCAGTATTCCCTTATGTTCTAACCAGTGACTCTTAATCTATAAGCACAATGAAGTGTTCTGGAATATCCATTCCTTTCAATGGTAATTAATCCTTTAAGGTAGCAAGTATTAATCACCATCATTTTATAGGTGATAAAAATAACACCTGAAATGTTAACTGCATGGCCCATGATCACATAGATGCTAAGGGATAAAGCTATAGTACTTGAAACCAGGTAGTTTGATTCCAATGCATAGTCTTATTTCTGTGTCCAAATTGTGTCCAGAGTACATCGAACAGAGAAGTGATAAACAATAACAACAAAAACAAAATAGTTTCCATCATTTATGATCTTACATTGTGGCGCTAGCTAGAAGAGGTAGCTAGATGAAGTAGTCAAAGAAATCACTATTGTACCTATATAATAAGCAATAGGAAGGAAAAGCACAGATCATGATGAGAAACATATAAAAACAAGAGCTAGTCTAGAAGGGAGTTCAGTGAAATGATGTTGAGATTTACAGGATAAGGAACAATTAGTCAGGTGAAAGAAAGTGGGAATAGACCTTATAATCAGAGGAAATGAAATTGACAAATTCCTCAAACTTTCATGTTTTTACTAAGCAGGAACTAGTGATTCTATTGTGATGCTTTATGATAAGCACTGGATTGCCAAGCACAAAGTGGGCGGTTCAAATCCACCATCTGCTCCTATTAACTCTAAACAGGGTCACTATGAGTCGAAACTGATTCAAAGGCAATTAACAACAACAATATCTGCAGTTATATCCCTATTATGAGGTGCTTCACAGATTCATCATTATTTTCTCATGTGTATTTATCAAAGTTTGTTTACATATTCTTTGATGGATGAGCATTTAGATTGTTTCCATCTATTTGCTACTGTGAATTGTGGTAAAATGAACATACCTGTACATACATCTATTCATTTCACAGCTCTTAATTCTCGAGGACATATGCCAAGCATAAAGATTTTAGGGTCATATGTTATTTGTATTTCCAACTTTTTTTTTTTTGAAGGGGGCATTTTATTATTATTATTATTTATTTGTATTAGCATATAGCCATTTAGAGTCTCTGGGTGATTGTTTATGTTGTTTTTGTGTAATCTTAAGTCTGTTTGTATTCATAATGAGTCAATGTAGAACAGAATGAAATACTATCTGGTCCTGTGCCATGCTCACAATCTTGCTGTTTGAGCCACAGTTGCAATAACTGTGTCAATCCATTTCATTGAGAATCTTCCTAGTTTTCTCTGACCCTCTGTAATTTTCTTTCTCCAGGAACTGGTCCCTCCTGATAATATGCTCAAAGTACATGAAATTTACATGAGATGGAGTCTCACCATTTCACATCATGGATCCTGTTACTGTTTAGCTTTTTAGTTTGATAACCAGAAGGGTGGAGGTTCAAGTCCACCCAGAGGCATCTTAGAAGAAAAACCTAGAAAACTACTTTAAAAAATATTAATAAATCAACCATTGAACCCCTTTTGAGTATTTCTAAATTTTAAGGAAGTTCCATTACATTTTCCCCAAAACTTGTCTGTCATATTTCATACTGCAGTGACTTGCATCTTGCTGTGAGGCTGGAAGTGATGCCACCCCACCAGTATTATAAATACCAACAAGAAGAGGTTTACTGCTTCACAATGTTTAGCCACTGAAAACATTATGAATAGATGTGGAATATTGTAAGATA